>NC_143551.1:151981250-152303000 GCF_054136105.1 Typopeltis vanoorti
ATGTGTGGTTTGTCAAACAGTTTTTTTGCAAAAAACTACAGGAGGCATATGGTGCTTGGATTCCAGTATCGTAGGCAACAATTTCCCTTGATCATCAACACAGGAGTTTGAGAAGAAGCGTGATGCCAGGAGGTTGGCTTTATCTTCGGGTGAAGTAACAGTGGTGCCATCAGGATGACAGACAGAGGTGGAAGTGCAAGTAAGCAGAAGATGTGTCCAATGGCCTTAGCAAAGAACCAGAATGCTCAGCTTCCATTTGGACAGGAGGCATGTTTTCTGCTGTTAGTCTTTATAAATTGGATTTTGATCTGCTGATGATTGCTTTGCATTTGTTACATGCTTTGGTATAGGCAAAGTATGAAGCTGTAGTTCTTGAAGAAAGCTACCTGAAGTAAGCTGAATTTTTTTCAACTGCTCTGATACACTTTCTGTTGAACCAGGACTTGGAGTGGGTAAGGATTCTGAGTAGAATGGGGGATGAAGGCCTTCACAGTGAGGATTCTGTAACTTGTTCAGAGCAGGTGTAAGGGTTGGATGAGCTGAAGCAATAGTCTGACCATGGAAAGGAGTAGAAGTTCCTGAAGTCATCTCATCTAGTACCTTCGTAGTGCTAGAGCAGTGCTTCCCAAACTTCTGGATGTCAGGGTCCCCTTTGCAAAAATTAAAATATTTTACGGTCCCCCTCGAAAAAAAATCATAATAGAGGGATATATTATTATAATATTTATTGTAAACTGTTATACAGTTTACAATGAATATATACAGTGAATATTGCAAAAATCAAATGCATATATTACATTTTTTGCCTCTTGCCGTTTGGTTCTGAAGACGATGCGGGCTGTTCTGGTAAAATATGAAATACTGTCCTTTTTTTTTTAGTCTGTTTCTGCTTCTTCTGATTGTTTGCGGGATTTATTTATTTTTTTTTTTATCAGCCACTTATCCATCTCAGGGTTAAATTTTTTAACATAGAATAGATCAAATAATATCACCACTTACAGATTCTGGCACACCACAGACTGATAACATGAAATTAGTGAATATTACCTGAATAAGGGAATCCCTGGACCAGGAACATTTTTCTCTTTTGTAACTCCCTTTACGGTAATTAAGCCTAACGCAAAACAGACAGCAAAGGCAGGTTATTAAAACATGCATATGATTGGTGCAGTATTAACAAAAGATCGCACAACCGAAAGATAAAAGCATAGCTGACAATTAAGTTGAAATGCTAACTCTCTTCAACCGAATTCCATATGTGAAACTGCCATAACATTCATTATATATATATATATATATATTACTTAGTTTTAACACTTTTACGTAATTTTAATATGTTCAGTTGAATTTTATTGCTGCCTTGGGAAATCGAACTCACACACACATCTAATTAATAACAATAGTTTTTAGTTAGATACTATGTTTGCCCATGCAACATATGGTTTTGTTTCAGTCTATACAGCATAGTTTCTGTATGAAGGGACATGTGATTCATTAATTAGTGTGTTTTTATCGCAGTTGTCTCTAATTGCACTATTTGTTGAGAAATATATTACACAGACTCCTCATACCTTATTCACTGGCATAATAAAAGTACTTGTTTTTATTGCCTCTGCAGCATGGTGGCTGTTAGGGAGGGCGTGTTGTTTACCACTGCAAGTGAGTTACTATCTCCCCGCATGAACTTGTTTAAGCTTTTTTTCATGTGTGAAGTATATGCGAAACTTTTATTGGTAACAGAAAACTAGCTCGGATGACAGTGATAATATAAAACAAGTTTTGATATGTATATAAAGTCAATAGCAACAGTCCCTGATTACGAATGCGTGATAAAAGGGACAGGAAGATTTGGAGCTTCCCTGGAAAGCATTCGAAGTAAATAAAATTAACCACTGCTTTGAAATGAAACATATGATTAAGCAATATTTACTAATATTCATTAAGCACCGAAATACACAGGAAGCAAAGTTTGTGAACCAACACCAATGAGTGAATTTTTCCATTAAAATATAAAAAATAACAAAAAAGAAATAATAAATAATAAAATTTAAATACGTTTCTTTTAAAATAAAAAAAATCTACTTAGTCTTAAAACATTTTAAATTTGTTTTCATTATTTCACAGCGCCCCCCTCAACAAAACCTACAGCCCCCCCAAGGGGGCCGCGGCCCACAGTTTGGGAAGCACTGTGCCAGAGGATGCAAAGTCAGGAGTGGCATCAGGAGTGAAATCCAGCAATATGTGGTGCATATTGCTGGATTTCACAGAATGCAAAGTGCATTCTGTGAAAGAGGAAACTTGTACAAGAGGGGAGGTAACTTCTATGGTGTATATGAAAGGAGAAATTGTTAAAAAGAGATTCAAGTATTGGATGAGTGGTTGTCAGGAATTTGTGTAGATAGATGAATAATTTGCATGATGTTCAAGACTGTGGCAACTATAGAGGAATCAAGCTGAATGTCACACACATTAAAAATATGGGAAAGAGTAATTGAAGCAAGGTTACGGCAGGAAACGAAAATTGGTGAGGAGCAGTTTGGATTTATGCCAGGAAGAGGGACAACGGATGCAATATTTGCGCTAAGGTGATTGATGGAGAAATATAGAGAGATGCAAGTGGATCTGCACATGGTGTTTATAGACCCGGAAAAGGCATACGACAGAGTGGCCAGGCAGGAGGTATGGAGGTGTATGAGGAAGAAGGGGGGTGTCGGAGAAGTACGTGAGGTTGGTGAAGGAGATGTATGAGGGAACAGAAACTCAGGTCAGGTCTAGTGTCGGCATGACAGAAGGGTTCCCTATTGTCGTAGGGCTACACCAAGGGTCAGCTCTGAGCCCCTTCCTCTTTGACCTGTTCATGGATGTACTAGTGGAGGATGTTAAGGAGGAGGCACCATGGAGCATGCTGCTTGCCGATGACATTGTTCTATGCAAATCATACCAAGAGAAGCTTGAAAATACCCTGGAAGAGTGGAGAAAGGCATTGGAGGAGAGCGGCATGAGAATTAACCTGGTGAAGACGGAATATATGTCAACGGGGAGTGACGAGGATATTGTCATACGACTCCAGGGTGAAAGGCTAATTTCAGGGAAGAAATTCAAGTACCTTGGGTCGGTTGTCGAGAGGAATGGTGACCTGGATGAGGAAATACAGCACCGAATAACATGCGGTTGGATGAATTGGAGGAAGATGGGCGGGGTCCTGTGCGACAAGAGAGTGAGTTGTAAGAGGAAAGGAAAGCTCTATAAGATGGTGGTGAGGCCGGCGATGCTCCATGGTGCGGAGACGTGGCCTATAACCAAGGCACAGGAGAGGAAGATGGAGGTAGCGGAGATGCAGATGTTGAGATGGATGAGTGGTGTGACAAAGAAGGACTGGATAAGGAATGACTACATCAGAGGGACGGTTAAGGTGGGACCAATTGGCAAGAAGATACAAGAAAGTAGGCTGAGGTGGTTTGGACATGTTGAGAGGAAGGGTGAGGAGTATGTTGGTAAACGAGTGGAGTATATGGAGTTGGAGGGAAGGAGGAAAAGAGGCAGGCCCAAGCTCAGGTGGAGGGATAAGATGACAGAGGACCTTAGGAAGAAAGGATGGAGTCCGAAGGATGCTATGGACCGGAGAACTTGGAAGAGGAAGGTTAAAGATTTGTGCGCCAACCCCGTTTAACATGGGATAAGGCAGAGTGAAAGAAGAAGAAGAAGATGATGAATAATTTGCATTAGATCACTGCTTATGACAAATATTTCAGCCTCTCATCCAGCATTGTCAGTAATGTTGGAAAAGGGGAGCCAGTTGTAATTATGGACATTGAAGTCACCCAGGAAGATGACCCCACTATTTGGATCGCTTGATTGCAGATGGATGAATTTCATGGAGAGGAATGAGAAGAGGTCTGAGTAGTTAATGGAGTTTGGAGAATGGTAATTGAAGCAGATGAATATTACTAGATGAGGCAAGGAAACCTTGAGCCAAAGGAGATTGAAAGCAAGGGATTCTAAATTAAACTCTCTCTCTCTCTCTCTCTCTCTGGCATGCAATGTCTGATCTTACAAAGGCACAGGTGCAATTCTTGTAGCAAAAGAAATTGTGTAGTGTATAATTTGAACATTGGAGGTGGACAGTAGTGGATGTAGATGCTATTTGGGATTCTGTCAAGAGTAGGAGGTCTGGCCTGAATGACTGTAAGTGATGGTGAATGTTATTAATACTGATGTTAATGCCAAGGCTGTTAATTAGTGAAGTGGAAGTAATTTTTAAATTCAGCGATTCTGGCATGAATTGTATTAAGTGACTGGTTGTATTGGGTGTTTTTTATTGGAATTCATTTATGAGGGAGATTCCTTTTCATTGCAATGTCATTATTTGTAAGGTACATCATTAGTTTGCTCAAAATACATTTTAGCAAAAATACAGGAGGCAAGGTTGAGATGGTTTGGTCATGTGATGAGGAGGGAGGAAGCGTATGTGGGAAGAAAGGTCATGCAGTTGGATGTGCAGGAGAGGAGGAAGCATGGACAGCCAAAGAAGAGATGGAAGGAGATGGTGGAGAAAGACTTGAGGATGAAGTACTTGGATGTGGCTACAGCTGAAGACAGGAGGTTGTGAAGGAGATGCACCACAAACAGCAACCCTACTTAAGTGGGAAAAGCTGCAGAAGAAGAAGATCATTAGTTTGCTCATGGTTAGATGAAGGAACAGAGTGGGGACATGCAGTGAGAGAAGATAGATTCTTGGACATAACATCCATAAAGAGAGTAACCAGCCTCCTGCCATACTCCCTCTCCAGGCATGCCTTGGCAGGATATGTAGCAGCAGAATTATGTGGCAATTGGAAAGCTTTGTGCAAATTATGTGCAGTCAACTGGAAAATCTCTTGATTCATTACTAACAGGTTTGGGCCCATACACTAACTGGAGGCTGGCCTGTGGCACCACCATTTTAACTTACATATCCTTGAAATGGAGGATGTTATTGGTTTCTAAGTATGTACGCATGGCCTTGAAAAGTATCATTCTCATTCATGGAGAAGGGGGAGAAAACAGAAACCAGAATCCCTGCTTTGGGGACCAAACATGGCACTTGCCAATTCAGGAGGTGATTCGGGGGGGGAGTCATCTACCACCTAGTGGTCTAACTAGCATTTCAATGTTTGGTCTCTAGGAGAGTGTTTTAGATTTATTGACCCCAAATATCCTCATGGTACTAATGTGAAATACATTTACAACCTTTTGTGGATGGAAATATCATTATATACAATTTTTTGTTTTGATATTGTATCAGTCTACAAGGCAAAGTTTCTTTATTAATTCTACACAAGAGTTTTGTGTACATTGATAAGACCTGTGGAGTTTGTTTAATTATAGATTCACATACCACAGGAGAAAATTATTTACTGCAAATATTTTGTCATCATTAGTGTGAGTGAAGAATAACAACATTAAGGAATTTGAACAAACAAACAAAAAATAATAATAGAGCACATGCATTGCATTACATTAGAATCCCACTATACATGCAGTCTTATGTTCCTTAAGTTAAAAATGATAATTAAAATAAATTATTTATGATAAAACTTATTTAATATAATTGTGATACATGCATGATTGTATAATTAATTCCACATAAGAAATACTATATAAATGCTCATGTATAAAACTATAGAACTTGATATTTCTTGTCCGATATTTACAAGCTTTTCCAGACACATCATGTCAAGTCACTTCAGCCACCAAATATTTGGTGTCCTTTCCACTTAGAATACAGGTTCCCATTTGAGATGGTACACTATGTCCTAACTATATATCCCACTTTGTGACTCATGTCACATGAGGACAAAATCAATTTTCTCTATGTAGTCATGTCTTCTGTAACTAATTCTGCTTCTCTTTGGCTCTTCTAACCAGCAATCTTTCTTTCTTTTCTGTCATTCATTCATTTCTAAGTTAGTTTAGGCCTCCTTTTTCCTTCTGGGATCTATGTCAAAGCTACTCTTGAAAGTTTTTCTCTGCCCATTGTCAAGTCAATGTCTAATCTGTTAGCATCTTTTGATTTTATTGGTGATGCTTTTCTTGCTCCAGCTGTTCATATAACTCATCATTTGTTATCTCTCTTTCTCTCTCTCTCTCTTCACTTAGCTTCCTCAGTGAGAAGCACCACCACAATGTCATTCCAGTTCTCTCTGTTGGTGGCTTTCCGTTTTGTTTCTCCATAGCCATGTGAACCTATCCATGAACTTATATCTTCAAGCCATGTCCTTTGTTTTTTACCTCTTGATCCTTTTCCCATAATTTTTCCTTCTAAAACTCTTAGTATCCTCTGTCCTGCTGAACCTCTTAGTACATGTCCCACCAATCTCATCTTTCTCCAGATTATTTCCTGTAATAAAGATCTCTGTGTTCTCATTCTCTGTAGAACATCTGTATTTGTCACATGTTCTGTCCATGAGATTTTCAGAGCTCTCCTATAGCACCTCATTTCAAAGGCCATTATCTGTTGTCTTACTCTCTTCTTGAATACCAAGGTTTCACTTCCATATGTGAAAACTGGCCACACTAATGTTCTTATCATTCTTTTCTTTGTCTCGATACCCACAGAACCTCTGAGCAGATCTTTATTTTTCCAGAAAGCATCTTTAGCTATGGCTGTTCTCATTTTTATTTCTTTATCTTGCTTTCCATCTGCAGTAAAGTAGGTGCCAAATATTTGTATTCTGTTGTATGTTCAATTTTCATATTGTTTATGAATATTTCTGGCTCAAATCTGTTTTCTTTTGTGATTTTCATAAATTTGGTCTGTTTTGTATTTATATCTAATCCAAACTCTTTACCTTCAATTAGTAGCTGCAGTAATTTGATTAATTTGTTTCTGTTTTCTGCTCTTAGAATGGTATCATCAGCATATCTAAGATTGTTTTATTTCATACCATTAATATTTTTTTATACAATGAAACCTGTGGTGAATTCATCACTAAAAAACACATGTACTAACCACAGTGATAAGTTTTAATACGTAAATATTTCATCCCAAGTATCTTGGGACATCCTCAGTACAGTAATTCAAACAATACTAGGAATAACATATAGTTAGGGTGCATGATTACAACAGAATCTCAATATGCATGCAGTAGCATGTTAAAGAATTAAATTTAAAAAATAAATAAATAAAATAAAATAAATTAAAAAAAATGACATATATAAAGAGATTATTTTACACAATTTTGTATGACAATTTATAACTTAGCAAATCTGTTTCTAGAATACCTTGAAGAAAAAATTTTCACATTTGAACCCAAACCAAAAATTTGGCTACAATATGTCGACAACGTCTTTGCAATCTGGGATCATTCCGAACAAGAATTACACCTGTTTCTAGATAAAATAAACTTTGTTTACCCTCGCATCAACTTTACGTTAGGTTAGAAAAAGAATCTCCAGAGGGTATCTCCTTTCTGAATTTACACATTCAAAGAAAAGAAGATGGTTCCATTGCCACATCTGTCTATAGCAAACCTACATTTTCAGGTCGCTACATTCATAATTCTTCAGCTCATCATCCATCTCAAAAATTTGGCATCATTAAATCATTAGTTACCAGAGTGCACAGATTCTGCTCCTCTGAAGAATCTCTAAACCAAGAACTAGAAATCAAAAATACAGCCATACTAAATGGATACAATCTTAAAACAACTTAAAAAATCATCAGTAACTTCCCCACACATCAACCTAGACAAGAAGAAACCCATAGGCTTATCATACCTTATGTCAAGGTCATCTCCAAACGTCTTTCAAAAATTACGAAGAAATATAATCTTGCCACTACCTACAAACCCATCAATCAGGTCTATAACTTGTTACCTTCGCCTAAAGACAAACTCTCACCTCTGATGTTACCTGGTGTATATGAGGTCCCATGCTCCTACAAGTTGTCCTACTTTGGACAGGTAGATCTGTTCAGAAACGCATTTCGGAACATCAAGACCACATTCGTCTTTTCAAACCACAGAAATCCGGCCTCGCTCAACACAGAGTTGAAAACCCAAACCATAGGATCCACTGGGAAAAGACAAAACTTTTACATAGATCTTTATATAAACATGAACGTTTATATAAAGAAAGTGCTGAAGCCCTACTACACAGACCAAATTTAAACTGCAATAACATTCTTGCTATTCCTAAAGTATGGGAAATTGTCATACAAATTTGTATAAAATAATCTCTTTACATATGTCATTTTTTTAAAATTACTGACCACAATATAGTCTAACTGATTTTTGTATCTCCATCCAGACTTTCCCATGTGTATCTTGCTGTTGGTTTTTGCTCAAAATCTCTCGGGGGGGACCCTATAATCCCTAGAGAGCGCGTCCCCTGGGTGGCGGATAGGGGAGCCTACCATGTATGTGTGTGTGTGTGTATATATGCATAGATGGTGAGGTGGTCCAAATATACTGAATAAGGACTTGTGGACTAACAGGGCCATAAGGGGCAATTATCTTGATTGTAAGGGAAGTGGCACACCCATGGACCCCTAGCTGGATCTATCCTCTTCTTCTTCTTCTACTCTGAGGAGGATCCACTCACTTTAATTTTTCCCATAAGGCCTATTCAGCCAACTCTTCTTATTTTATGACCCTTATGCTATTAGAGTACTCGAGGGCTATGGGGTCTCCATTTCTAGCCTTACAACTATGTCCCCTCTATAAACCTTTACTATAATTTTACTCTATTCTCCTATAATCTACTCTTTTCCCTTCAATATACCCTATTCCTCCAATAGGTATAAATTTGAAAGAAGGCTAGTTCAGAAGCATTAAGGTAACAGCCCTACCACTGAACTATTCCATCGTCAGGCCAGTCACCTGACATGGAGAACATAATTCTACTTTGAAGCTGACAGAAAAAGGTAATCGGAATGAATCTATGAAAAACGACCCTGGAATGGAAAAGATAAAAGGAAAATGGAAACGACAAAATATAATACATATAGCAAACTGGAATGTAAGAGAAATAGCATATAAAGAAATAGAATTAGACTAAATATTAAATGAAAAAAATTTTAAAATAGCAGTAATCACTGAAACAAAAAAGAAATTAAAAGGAACCATGAGAACTGAAAATTTCAATGTGATATACAGTGGAGTGGACAGAGACCAAAGAGCACAAGCAAGAATCATAATTTGGATTCATAACTCCCTTTCAAAACAGTTAAAACATTATAAATTATGGAATGAAAGAATAATAGAAGCTAGAATAAAAATAGATAAAGGTTATTTAACAATAATTGGTTTATATGCCCTAGAAGAAGGAAGAGAACAGGATAATATTGAATTTTATAATCAGCTACAAAATATATATAATAAAATAAATAAAAATGATTATATAATTTTAGCAGGAGACTTAAATGCAAGAATTGGAAACACGAAAATTAATAATAATATAGGAATATATGGAGAACATACTCTAAATAGGAATGGTAAAAAATTGATCGACTTTGTAGTTTATAATAACCTAAAAATATTGAACTCTTTCTATAAACATAAAGACATACATAAATATACTTGGGCTGCAAGAGTATGGAAATCAATATTAGATTATTTTATCTTAAATAAAAAGACATCAAAGTTTTCGTTAGATGTTAGAGTTCACGGAGGATATGAAATAAGCAGTGACCACTTCCTCGTTAAAATAAAATTAAGATTACCACCTAAATGGCTACAAATAACGAACAGAAAGAAAATTCAAAACATTTGTTTTTAAAACTAGACTATTAAATGACACAAATATACAATGGCTATATGAACAAAGAATTAACCAATACTAGATAAAATAAAACAAAATGAAGAAATAGAAATAGAATGGCTTAATATAAAAACGATACTAAATGCAGCAGCAAATGAAAGCTTAGGAAAGATCAAAAAATTCAATAAAAGGAAAAAACTGAAGATATGGGATGATACAACCAAAGAAATAATCAAAATGAAAAAAGAAGCCTATCATAAATGGTTAAGCAGTAAAAGATTAGAAGATGAAATAGAATATAAAAGAATAAGAACCATAGCTAAAAGAGAATCATGGAACAAATTTGTTTCTAATTTAGAACATGATTTATATAAAATAAGACCCAATGTATATAGGATTTTGAAACACCTAAATGCAGATCCTAAAGAAAACATAAAATTAAACATCGAATTGAAATTAGAAGAATTTCTAAATTTCTACACAGAATTGTAGACAGATAAATATTTAAAAAAAGACAACTGGCAAACACTTAATGAAAATGAAAAGGAAATAACTAAAGAAGAATTAGAAATCAGCTTGAAAGAAACAAGAAACGGAAAATCGCCTGGAGAAGATAAGCTAGGTTCAGAACTGTATAAATATGCAGGAACAAGTTTCAAAGAAAGATCCCTATTATTTTTAATTAAAATTTATACAACTGGTAACCTCCCAATAGAATGGAAAAAAGCAATTGTGATTCCTATCTATAAAAAAGGTAATAGAGATGACCCTAAAAACTATACAGGTATAAGCATATTAAATTCCTGTTACAAAATATATAGCAGAATTTTAAATAACAAACTAATGAAATATTCCGAAAACTTTATTTTAGAAGTACAGAATGGGATTAGAAAAGGACGACAATGTATAGACCCAGCCTTTTGCCTAAAATTAATAATAGAGAAAAGAAGAGAATACAATTTAGAAACACATATCATTTATTGACTTTGAAAGAGCATTTGACAAAGTTAAAAGAAGCATTTTATTTAACATATAAAATGAAAGACATTCCTAAAATTCCAAATAATATCCTAAAAGCTATCATAAGCATATATGAAAATAATCAAATACAAATAAGATTAAATCATGAGCTATCATATACGAGAGAGATAAACCAAGGGGTATGACAGGGATGTCCCCTCTCAGCAACTCTTTTTAATATTTACCTAAATGAAATAATAATAAAATGGAATAAAAATTTCCATCAAGGTATTAAACTTTCTCCTACTGTGAACTTAAACACTCTCCTTTTTGCCAACAACCAAATAATAATTACAAATTCTGAAGATAACTTACAGAAAGCTATTTTAGATCTAAATGAGATAGCCAAAGATTATAGTATGATAATATCAACAGAAAAATCAAAAAACAATGGCCTTTAAAGGACAAGATCCAGCAAGAACTAAGATAGTAATAGATAACAAGATCTTAGAACAGGTGATTTCATTTAACTACCTAGGATGCATGATCATATATGAAAATGAAAAAGATATAAATGTAAAAATTGCAAAATATTTAAAAATAACAAGTGTAATTAACTCTATATTTAAACCAAACCTAGTTCAAAAACAAACCAGACTAAAAGTCTGGTTTGAAGTGAAATCTGGACAATAAAACAAAAAGACAAACAAAGATTAATAACAGCAGAAATGAAGTTTATGAGAAAAACTGCAAAGTATACTCTATTTGATCACAAAAGAAATGAAAAAATTATGAAAGAATTAAACCAAGAATCAGTAATAGAAAAAATTAAAAAATATAAACATAAATGGATGGAACACATTGAAAGAATGAAAACAGAAAGATTACCAAAACAAGCCTTAAAATACAAGCCATTAGGAAAAAGAAAACCAGGACGTCCTCTTAAACGATTCACTAATGTCGATTCCGGCCTTCTAAGTCCAGAACAGGCCACGCTAGACCTAAATCTTTGATATGCATGATGATGATTTTTTTTAATTTAATTTAATTTTTTTAATTTTTATTTATTTATTTTTTATTTTATTCATTTATTTTTTAAAATTTAATTCTATAACAAGGTACTGCACGCATATTGAGATTGCATTGTAATCATGCACCCTAACTGTATGTTATTCCTAGTATTGTTTGAATTACTGTACTGAGAATGTTCCAAGATACCTGGGATGAAATATTTACGTATTAAAACTTATCATGTGGTCAGTATGTGTGTTTTTTAATGGCCATTGATACTGATTCCTATATTTCGTTTTTCAATCATTTTCATCACTGTATCACTGTAAATTGTAAATATTAAATAGATTTGGTGAAAGGATGCAGCCCTGTCTAACTCCTTTTTTTATTTTCACTACAGAAGTCTTAGAGTTAAACAGCTGCATTTTCTGTTTGGTGTAAATCATTTTTATAATCTTAGGTACATGATCTTTTATGTCTAATTTATCTAATATATTGAACATTTTAATACCTGGTCAAAGGTATTAAAATGTTCAATATATTAGATAATTGATATATTAGATAATTGATCTTTGATCAAAGACCTGGTCAAAGGCCTTCTGAAAGACTATGAAGCATAAGTAAATGTTCCTATTTCTTTCAAATGATCTTTCTATTAGTATTTTTAGTTCCAGAATAACATTAATAGTTCCCATTACTCTTCTATAGCCTTTCTGTTGTTCACTCAATTCACTGATTAAGACTCTTTCAATTTCTTTGTTAACAATGGTTAAAATAATTTTAGATGCACGGGATATTAGGCTCATAGTTCAGTAATCCTTGCAATTTTGTGCATTATTTTTCTTTGGAATTGATATGCAGATAGATGTTGCAAAAACTTCAGATCCTGAATGGATTCCACTAAATAGTTGTTATTACAGCCAGTCAAAGCATTCAGCAGCTCAGCCAGGATATTATCGCACCCATAGGATTTATTATTAGGAAGATTCTTTATTAGTGTTCTATCTCCTTTCTTGTCGGTAGAGTAGTATCTATTGTTATGTTTAACTTAAGGTGTCGTAAATCATCTATCATGTTACCATTATCATCATCATAGAGATCTGATAAGTACTCTATCCATCGTCCATTTATCTTTTCCTTGTCAATGATTATGTATCCATCTTTGTCCTTGATGTTATTAGATTGTGTACATTTTGCTTTTCCATTAAGGTTCTTTCACTTTCAGGAATGCTTCTCTGGTTTGTTCCTATTTTATAATTATCTTGGTGCACTGCCTATTTTTTATGCAATGTTTTATATCTTAATCTTTCTTCTTCATTTGCTCTTCTTTTCCATGTTCTTCTTTCATCGATAAGGTTAATAACTTCTTGTGTTATCCATGGTTTTTTCTTTCTTTCTTCTTGTTTATTGACGTGGTTTTTAGCAGATGTTATGATAGCTGCTTGTAGTCTATTCCACTGAGAGGGTTCATTTACGTTTTGCAACTGCACAAACAGCAGTTCTGAAACATTTTCATTAACTTTTGATTTTACTATTGGGTTTTGTATCCCCTAAAATGGGATCTGCAAATTACCATTTGCAGATCCCATTTTAGGGGTTGACTTCTTTTCATTTTTATTGTTTTCAGGTGAATATTCATCTTCATTAAGATCAGTCTATGATCAGACCTACAGTCAGCACTTGACATCACCTTTGAGTTCTGTATTCCATTGAAGTAATGTTTACTGACCACAATATAGTCTAACTGATTTTTGTATCTTCCATCCAGACTTTCCCATGTGTATCTTGCTGTTGGTTTTTTGCTCAAAATAAGTGTTAGTTATGATGAGACTGTGCTTGTTACAGAAATCAATCAGTTTTTGTCCTCTTTCATTCCGAATTCCAAGTCCAAATGGACCCAGATGTGTAGATGTTCTCTCTGATCCAACTTTTGTGTTCCAGCCACCCATAGCACAAATAACTCGATCTTTCTTGCCTCCAATTTCCTTTATACACCATTATATTTCATCATACATGTTATTTATTTCTGCTTCCTCATTCTGTTCTGTAGGAGCACATATCTGAATGATCAGAATATCTCTAGGTTTAGATTTCACTAGAATTGCCATTACTCTATCTGATTTTTTGATAACATGGATAATTCTTTCTTTTAAGGTAACACGGTGATTAGCATTCATATTTATAAATTTAGGGACACAAAAACACATGCGTTGAAAAGATTATTTTACTAATTATTAATAAAATAACACTTGATGTTTCGACCCATGTATTGAGGTCATCATCACGCGTATATGGAACCAAGCTACATGCTCTAGCCCTGTATATTGGTAAACTAAATCTATGTAGTTAATTAATCTTTTTCCTAGCCTGACATCAAGCGATAAAAAAAAATAAATAAAAATAATAATAATAAAATAAAAAAATAAAAATAAAAAATACAACTACAATAAACTGCTAAAGTGCTCATGTATTAATATTCTTCTTGATTTGTACAGTTCTGGTTGTTATAATATGATTTCCTTCAGTTGCTATTGAATGTTATAAACACTTCAACAGGTTGTCTTCTTGTAGGGGGATTTTTCTTTGGCTTGTTTAGGTTGCAGATGGGTCCTCCACATTCTTGGAATGGTTAAGCCATCATTTTTGTTGAGATTTGGTTTATGTTTGAGCATTTCACATGACTCTTTAAATTTCCTCTCAAACCAGGTTTTCTGCGATGTTGGGACTTGGTATTTTTCCAATCAATTCTGTGGTATGTTTGGAGTGCGTGGTCAGAAAGGCCGGTTTTTCCAAAATGGAGGTATTTAATGTGTCGTTTGTGTTCATCTTGCCTAATTGGAATAGTTCGCCCTGTTTCCCCTATGTATGGTAATTTACATGTGCATTGTATTTTGTATACTTCTGGGTGGGCTAGGTGTGGAAGAGGATCTTTAGAAGAACTGAGTAGGTGTCTTAACTTAATCGGGGGTTTAAAGGTGGTTTCAATGTTGTATTTGTGTAGTGTTCTGTCTATTTTTTCAGAAATACCTCTAACATAAGGAATGGCAATAGCATTCCTGAAATCTTTTTTGTTCTTACTGGTATCTTTGTGGAGGATCTTATGAATAGTTTTTTTACTATATCCATTTTTTATAAATGTTTGGTTGATGATCTTATATTCCTGGTTTAGAGCTTCTTCATTAGAACAAATAGTTTGAGCTCTGTGTTTAAGGGTGTTATGACACCTAGATTTTGTGTTGGGTGGTGATAAGAATTTTTGTGTATGTATTGGCCTGTGTGTGTGACATCACTAGATGCCAGGCTAGGAAAAATATTAATTAACTACATAGATTTAGTTTACCAGTATACAGGGCTAGAGCATCTAGCTTGGTTCCATATACGCATGTATCCTTCTGATGATGACCTCGATACAGGGGTCAAAACGTCAAGGGTTATTTTATTAATAATTATTAAAATAATCTTTTCAACACGTGTGTTTTTGTGTCCCTAAATTTATAAATATGAGGACATGGATAATGTTTTTATTATTTTTTTTCTCTCCAACAAATGCTACACCTCTCATTGATATTTCATCACCTGACATATATACTTTATATATCTTGCCATTTGGAAGTTTTGACTCAAAATCTGATCCTTTCCAAAAGGTTTCACTTATTCCTAATATAGTAATAAGCATTTGGTATATATTGTGGCCAAAATATTTTGAATATTTTATGCAAACATTGTTTGAAAATTATTTAATTTTCTTTCCTTTGTCTTTATCAATGTCCATGTCTCTGATCCATATATGGCTATCATACTGTAAATGAAGTTCTCTGTTTTGGTTTTATTATGATATTTGGATGATTTTCATATATCATTTATCTTCTGAAAGCAGATGAATAAAAAAAAATACAAAAAAACTTCTAAACACTTAATACTTACCTAAAAATTTTGGATGCTGTCCAGAAGTGGGCAGAATGATTAATTGATGAACTCCTCTGATGGACTCATTCCAACTGCTCTTTCACAGACAATATGTTTCTGCCTTATGTATTTTCCACCATTTCTCTATTTTTCTAAGAACATGAGCAGTAGTTGATCAGTATCCACTCAGTGTCCAACAATTCCTTTCTCTTCCAGAACCTGCTTCATTCCATTTATTACTATTTCCCTGAACAGCATTCATCACCTAGCATTTCTCAAGGTTACAGTCTTCAGTTGTTCCAAAATGAAAAAATAAAAATATTTTCTTTTTCTCTTCTTAACCTAAAGCCCAGCAGTAACAATGTGATATTAAAATAAAAAGGTAACCACACACAAAAAAGGAGTCACTTTCAAAGTTAATTCTCTTGAAAGATTGCTTGCAGCAAAATGTTTTAATAGTTTCCACAAGACTACTGATTTTCTGCATATATCTTTCTTGTATGTTTCTTACAAACTTCTCTCAAATTATAGAATAGGTTTTGTAGTTCTGTATTCATTCAGAAAAGATAATCTTAGATATATTTTTTTCTCAGCAACTTTTAGTAAGATAGAAGTCATTATTTCTGTAGCATTTTATCAAACAACTATGTAACACAATAAAAAATACTTGTGGTATTTACTTGAGCTTTTGTAAATCTTAGTCAGTTCCTAAACTAAATTCACTATTCCTATTCCAGCAATCAACTGAAAATTGCAAAACTTAGTAATGCTTCCATGAAGTATATTTTTCATATTTAGGTCTGTAAATTAGTTTCTCACACCTTTAAAATAACTTTCCTTCTCCATTCCACATTACTTCTTTCTACTCTCCCCTTCCTCCTTCTTTCTACTCTCCCAAGAGTCAACATCAATGATACCCTTTAGTGGGTAAAATCAGGATTTGAATCCCATCTAAAATAAAAAGAACCTTTATAAGGGATTTTCAACTGAAAGTGAGTTAGTCGGTCTTATATAGCAGTTTTTTTCTCCTGGAAACTCAGACTTTTCATCACAATACAGATAAATTGGTCAGAAGAACCCACAATTTATAGACATAATACACTGGTCTCATAGCTTTAGTTGATCCACACATAATTACAAAACAACAATTTCCCTCCCCCCTATCCATGTTACTAATGGATAATCTCTTTTCTTTTTGCTAAATGAAGCTCATTCTTACAAGTTTTTTCATGTATGCTCATTAATACCAATTGCACTCGAATGATGAGTCAATGCTATCACTTACTAATGATGTTTACAGCTCTCATATACAATATTTTAAGAAAGCTGTTTACCAAGCTTGGAAGTCCAGATAGTCAACTAAAAAATAAAATAAAATAAATAAAAACTCATAAAGAATGAAATTGTGTACTTACCATTAAAGCAATGATAAGTGCTTGCATTCGATGTTGCATATATGAAGTCTAATTACAGTGTTTTATCAGCAGTTATCTGTAACAGTTTTATACCTTATACATTACATCTTTTAAATGTATTTTTTGTTACACATATCCTGAGGAAGAAGGATACAGAGTTGCAAAACTAGTAGATATAAATAAATTACTATTATACTATGGATATATTCTGTAATCTTATGTAATACGGAAACCAGCCTTATCTTTGAATGCCAACAAAGGTTGGTCGATTGGTAGAGCCTCTGCTACTAATGGCTCAGCAAAACGTTAAGCAAGTTTGAGCGTGGTTAGTAGTTGGAAAGGGTTAAATCATTCGATGCTGTTGGCACACTCTCCCTCGATGAGTCTTTGGACTTCCTGGAGGTGTCACATAATAATAATAATTTTTTGTTTGATTGACAATGACTCGACAAAACTTAAAAGAGTTCTTAAATTTTATTTTATTTTTTTGTCCTTATAAGAAAATCTGATCCAAGATGTAGCATATAGTACATTAGCACTAGCACCATAGATGGGCTAAGGGTTAAGATAATCTAGAAACTCTGCTTTAAGTGACTAAACATATCAATAGAACTTTTTCACACTGCTCTATGCCTTCAATAAGCAGGGCGATAGCCTCACACTGGAAGATAGAGTTCACCTTCTACCCAAAACACACCAAATTTCTCTAAATATTTTATAGCAACTCATTTCCATTATAAAAGCAAAAATAAATAAAATGTATTATATTAAATAGAAACTTGTTAACTGATTAACTACCATGGATAAGCAATGAACAGGAACATCATATAAATATCAAAAGAACAATTAATATTCATAATGGTAATTAATTAATTTAATTAACATATAACCCACATATACAGTATGTAAGTACTCTACAATATAATATGGGTGTCAAAATAAACATTCCTCCACTTTACAATGGCTATGCTTTTTTGAAAGAATCACTTGAAAAAAAAATTTTTTTCTCAGTGTTCCCAATCCTAAAAAATCTGAGCAAGTTTTGAGTGAAAACAATTTTTGCATTACATTATACAATCAGTGGTGTCCATAACACTGATTGTGTAAAGATTTTAAGTCAATCACCTCCTCTTAAGATAGCAATTATCAAGAATGCACTTTGTTAAAAATTTGCATGGAAGAATTTAATGGAAGATGCCATTTGCATTCTAATAACATCACCAAAAGTACATCCATTCTTGGAAATTTTGCTTGAACAATACCAATGTTATGTATAGTGCTTTGTATAATATGTAATATAATGATATAATGCAACTTTTGTGAGCAAATATCAGAGATTAAAGATATCCAATCCTTTGATTTTGTGGTCTCAAAAAATTTTTTTCTTGTTCTAAAAAAGGCTTTTTATACTTAATGATTTGGAGCTTCAAAAATCAGCATATATTTTTATTGTTTTCATTTAATTTTTTCAGTTTCAGATTATAGGCATTGTCTTGATAATATCAAGACAATGCCTATAATCATTATTTTATTGGTCTGGTTGAAGGGGAGTCATTGTTTAGCACTACCAAAAGATTTTATATATAATATATATACCAATTTGGAAAATTCAAATTCTCTTATAGAATTAATTTCTTATTGTATAGTATTTTGCTTAGTGTTAGAGAAAGAACTCTTTGGGATTTCTGTTTGCTAGTTTCCTCTCATAATTTCATTGTCTTCTTTACCATGCCAGTCACCCTTCTTATCTATTCCTTGTGATACTCATCATGAGGTTGCTGATCACATCTTTTATATATATATATATATATATATATACATTTTTTTTTTTACTTGCACTACTTTTTTTCATCCCAGCTCCTGCTTATTGATGCTTCTCATCCATTTAGTATATGGATGAGAAGCATTTATAAGACACAATTACTCTCGTGTCTTATAAAGACCATATTTGACTATAATATAATAATAATAATAATAATAATAATATATATATATATATATATATATATATATATACTGACTATAACTGAGAAACTTCACTATCAACAGACTTATCTTACTGAAACGTTGTAAGTTCTCTTCTAGTATTCCTAAATTCTTACAATTCAGAGAATTGTAAGAATTTAGGAATTACCAGTGAAAAAGCACACAGAATCTACCAAAAAGCAAAACTAGAACTTTTAGGAGAGAAGATTAATGATACCAAACGTAATTTAGCTCTTCTCTTTTCTCAAAAATCATCCTTAGAAAACCATTTAGCGACCTCCTTAGACTGCGTGTCATGGAATCACGTTCAAGAAATAAGTACACGTCGGGCATTAACATCTCAAAACTTAAACAAACATAAGCTTATCAGAAAGTTTAATTAGCTAAAGGCAACACAAGAACAACCAACCCCTAATAATCTTCATGGAAGAACTAAAAAAATAGTGATAAACCAATCGTCATATGTTCTAAATCATAACAAAGAACAAATTCTTGAAAAAGTCTTAATTTTGTCCATGAGCCTAAAACTATTCCCAAAGAAATGTTTTTAACTAAGATGGAGAAAGCTGCATCACTACTTCCTGCTGCAGATGCCAGTTTACTTTGCATGGAAGCAATACTTGCAATTAATAATGCAAGACCTCCATCTGATAACATCTCCCTTGGTGAAAGGCTAGCCATAAAAATCTTAAGAATAACAAAGACATCATTATCACACAAGCTGACAAGGGCAATGCAACTGTAGTGCTAAATAAAACAGATTACCATGAAAAAATCTTGGCATTATTAGAGTCAGATATATACTTGGAAATTGAGAGAGAGATCCAATGAGGGAGATACATAACAAAACAAACAATCTCTTACAAAAAGCCACAGAACTTCCACGAAACATACGCCTTACCGCTCGCTCTTTACATCCATCACCCCAAGATTATATGGCCTCCCAAAGATACACAAGGAAAACTGCCCACTGAGACCAACTGTAGATAGTATTGACTCGCCTACCTACAGCTTATCTAAGTTTCTGGCTTCATCTTTAAAAGGTTTTACAGGAAATTCTTCTTCATATATAAAAAACTCAACAGATTTCGTCTCGAAAATCAAAAATTTAAAACTTCAGCCTTCAGATATCATGGTGAGCTTTGGCGTGGTGGCTCTCTTTACAAATGTACCAACTCAAGATGTTCTCAATATTTTAAAGAACAAAATTTCAAAAAAGATGTTTTCCATGCTATCACATTGCATTCACTCCAGCTACTTTCAATATGAGAAGAAAATCTACAAACAAAATAAGGGGTTGTCAATGGGAAGCCCCCGTCTCCTATATTAGCTAACATCTTTTTTGAAGATTTTGAACAAAAGGCAATCTCCTCAGCTACTCTTAAACCAAAAATTTGGCTGAGATTTGTAGATGACATATTTCTTATCTGGGAACATGGCAACGATAACCTTCAGTCTTTTTTAAATCATTTAAACAACTTCCACCAAGATATCAAATTAACAATGGAGGTTGAAGAAAATGGATCTCTTCCCTTCCTGGACGTAAGACTTACTAAGACATCTGATTCTATTAAAATCTCAATCTTTAGAAAATCTACACACACACAGATAGATACCTGCATGCGTCCTCACATCACTATCCCACACAGAAAGTGGGTATCATCTCAATCCTAGCACATCGTGCCAGATCTGTACTGTCAGATGATGAAGATCTAAAAAATGAACTATAATATCTACAAAGAACCTTCACAAGTAATGGCTGCTCGGCAAAAACTATTAATAAGCATCTATACCGCCGCCATCAAAACAACTCAGAAACACAAGACAATCCCAAAGGTTATATCTCCTTACCATATATCAGCTCGCTCTCCACAAAACTAAGAAGAATTTTACGAAAGTTCAACATAAAAACCTGTTTCTCTACTCTTCCTAAACTAAGATCGATTTTAAGCAAATATAAACAAGCTCACAACCATTTACAATTCCCAGGAGTGTACAAAATCACGTGACTGCAGGAAGCGATACTATGGCCAAACTGAAAAATCCATCCTCCTACGTCTCGAAGAGCACCAGAGGGACATTGCCCACAAAAGAACTAGAGCAAGCGCCCTGTCAAGCCATGTACTGTTTTCAGTAAACACAAATGATGAAGGCCATCAACATGAGATAAACTGGACAACAACCTCAAACCTTCATACATTCCGTGACGAGGTGGAACGCCGCATAGTCGAGTCTAAGGAAATTGTTATGGACCCTCATCACATAAATAATAACCTTAGCTATAATCTACCAGACTCTTTCAGCTCTGCTATCCAATATTGGCACACTCGTGAAATCAGACGCACGCAGCTGCTTAACAATAGAACTTCAACACGGACTGTAGCTACAGTTCAAAACTAATTGAATTTTATAATAGTCATTTGTATAGTGATACGATATTTCTTATAGTGTTTATTTGCTTTCTATGTTCCCACGCCTGAAGAAGTCAGACAATCCGATGAAACATGTTGCATTTTGAATAAATTTAATTGTTATTCTAGTCTCGGTTATAGTCAGTATATATAAATATGAACGTATCCCAATACCGAGTTAATACTACAAATTGCTATATATATATATATATAAAATAAATAAACTATATTCAGCATTTTTGATCTATATTCAGCATTATTCATCCTATTTTTATCCCCACACTCACTTGCCTGAATACACTCATCTACATTCCACCAAATTAACTCTAGTTTACCTGATTTTGCACTTTTAATCTCTTACTGAACAGCACTTTCTCAAGACATATGATTCCAAATCCATCAGTCTTGATACAACCTTTCATCCACTGGATTCACTCTATATATTTACAAACTGCACACCAATCCTCCTACTATCATGGCCCTTCTCAATTTGCTCTTATCATGCCATGACAATGGACTTATAGTCTTAACAGACTCATTGCTCTTTTTTACTTCTTCCATTAACTCTTTCATATCCTATTTCTCTCTCTCTCTCTCTCGTTATATTATAAAAAGAGGAAAAAAATGCTTTTCTTGAAAATATAAAGGAACAAAATAATTAAAAATCATTAAAAAAATTATATTACCTGTAAGTTGTATGGTGTGATGACAGCAATACTATGAGGATTAACACCACTTTTAATTAGATTCTCAAGATGAACACTAACCAAATCAGCTTCTCCTAAAAGTGAAAAATGTTTGATACATGAAATATTATATGGTGGAGAACACATAGAATAAAAGCAATAAACAATTATTCCATCAGCATGATCATTCACCTGGCAAATTTTATATGTCAGGTGAATTTTATATGCCAGATGAATACATCCCAGCCATATGCCAGGCTCAGGCCTGGCACATGGCTGAAATGTATTCATGACTGTAAGCCATGTGTGTTAATGGGGCCAAATTGCCTGTTCTGGGGGAAGAAAAACCCAAGTTTCTCGGTGAAATAAAACCCCTACTTCTGTATGAGATTGGCTAACCAACCTTCTGTTGAAAGAGACCAGATAAAGGTTCCTCATGTCACTGACGGGAATTGAAACTAGGCTTTGTCTATATTGATTGAGCTAAGGAGGCTCACACACACACACATATATATACATATACAGTTTAAAGGATGTCGACTTGAGAAGAAATTAATTCTATTTGATGTACATATGAATATATCTCTAAAACTCTCATGCTAATTAATTCAAGTAACATTTTTTCCTGTCAGCAAAATTTATACTTTTCTTTCTTTACCCAATGACAAGTTTCTTCTATTAGAAGGTCTGCCTCTGTTCATTTTGAAGAACATGAAAACTACATCAAGTTTTCATGAATCTGATCAGCTTAAACGTTGTGGAGCATGCCATTTTTTTCTAAACACATAGTCCTTTGAATGAAAAGTAGTCCTATACAAGAGTAGATTTCTTATGGAAGGATTTACGCTGCAAAGCATTATCAGCTCATCCTAATCTGAACAGGTCTGATAGTTATTAAATGGATAAAAATCCTATATTATTATATTGCCAGTAAGTGAAACTCAAGATCGATAACTACGATCTATGAGTTTCAATGCCGAAAAACTATCGGCAAAGGCAATTCGAAGCAAAGGTGGAGCAAGATCCCTCACTATTCTTGATATTCTCTCATAATGTAAAACAGAGCTCCTAGGAGATATGTTTTACATTACTTACTGGTTATATAACAATATAGGATTCTTATCCATTTAATATCTATTCAATTGCCAGAAAAGTAGCCTTTTGGCTTTTTATTTTAATTACAAAGGTCAGATAGTTTTCATTTATTTCCCATATGGGGAAATAGTACTCCTTAACTCATCTTTTCTAGTTATTATTATTTTTTGATAATGATCAGATTCTATTTTTGCACTTATCTAGCTATAAAATACCATATAGCAGGGTATTTAGAAATGCAGAAATAGAATCTGATTATTATCTCTTACAAGGAAGATTAAGAATACCTCCAAGATGGTTTAAAATTAACCAAATCAATGCAAAGAGAAATCCCCAGGAATCTAAATTTAGACTTTAACTGTTGATGATAAAAGTATTAACTACCTTTATTTGCAAAAATAAATGAAAAACTAGAGCAAATAAAAGAAAATAAGGATATAGAGATAGAATGGAATAATTAAAAAAAAAATTAATAAATGCAGCAACAGAACTTTGGAAAAAAAAAAAAGTGAATGGAAGAGGAAAAGGGGAATAAGAAACTGGGATGAACATACTGAAGCAATAATCAACGACAAGAAAGAAAGTTGGGGATCTAAATAGTAGAGTAGGAAATGATTGTGTCACATACAAAAATATTTTGGAAAAATTTAGAGAAAAGAGCAAAGCTAATAATAATGGCAAATATCTGTTGGATTTCTGCTCAGGACATGGACTGGTTATTACTAACACCATGTTCCAACATAAAAATGTCCACAAATTCACATGGAGAGAAGAGGCTAGGAATAAGAAAAGTCTCATTGACTATGTTATTGTTGATAGTGATGTTTTCTCCCTGGTGCAGGACACCAGAGTGTACAGAGGATTTGAAATTGGAAGTGATCACTATTTAGTCTTGAGCAGGATAAAATTGAATTTCATATTGAAAAGAATAACATGTAAGAAAGTTTTAAAGCGAATAAAAGTTGAGCAGCTCTCAGATGTGAACTGTAGACTAAAATACAGAAAGATTATTGAAAAGAAAATGAAAGAGTTTGAGAACAGGAATCAAACCTTGGAAATTCTGTGGCAAACTCTGAAGAAAACATTGATTGATTCTGGCAGAGAGGCATGTGGTGAGGTTGTGTGCAAGGATAAAAAAATCAGAACTCCCTGGTGGACACAGGAAGTTAAAGAGGCAGTGAAGGAAAAGAAGAAAGCATATCAAAAGCTCCTGGCAAATAAGTCAGCTTTTACTCTTACAGAATACAGAGACAAATGTAAGAAAGCTAAAGAGTGTGTAAAACTAGCTAAACAATAGTCATGGGAGGACTTTGACAAGAACATAGAAAATAAATATCAAGAAGGTGGCAAAATATTGTGCTGCAAAAGGAGTTAGCTGTAAAACACTGTGCTGTAAAAGGAGTTAGAGATGATAAAGGTGACATGAAAACAGGAGAAAAAGATATCCTTGAAGTATGGAGTAATTACTTTGAAAAACTGCTAAATGAAACAAGCAGTGATGACAGCACAGTGATAAAAAACACTGACCAGGCATGCAGTCAGGAATACATATCCATACTTGAAGTAGAAAAAGCCATCAAAGGCTTGAAATGTGGAAAGGCAGCAGGAGTAGATGATATTCGACCAGAAATGCTGAAGTATGGTGGTATAAAAGTCTTACAGTGGCTGCACTGACTAGTTCAGAAAGCCTGGACAGAGGGATGAATTCCCGATGATTGGAGTAGAGCTCTCGTAGTATACATATATAAAAAGGGAAATAAAACTGAATGTGAGAATTACAGAGGTATTTCCCTACTGAATATTCCTGGCAAGATCTATGCAAGTATACTTGAGAAACGGTTGAAAAGAATTGTGGAAGAAAAGCTTGGTGAAGAACAAGCTGGATTCAGGCCAAATAGGGCTGTCAGGATCAGATCTTCACTTTACGACAAATAGTCGAGAAAGCATGGGAATATAACAAAGATCAGTATTTAAGTTTTGTCGATCTGGAAAAGGCATATGACAAGGTGCCAAGAGAGAAGCTATTCAATACGCTGCAGTTATATGGTGTCAATGGGACATTATATCAAGCAATACTTGGTCTTTATTTGAGTTGTAAGTCAGCAGTTAGAATTGAAGGAAGTACAGGAAGATGGTTTAATGTTAAATCTGGTGTGAGACAAGGATGTACATTATCCCCTCTATTATTCATTATCTATATGGATCACATTATGAAGGAAAGTGGAATTGAAGATGTTAATGTCAGCTCTTTGCTTTATGCGGATGATGTTATACTTCTAAATAAATCCGCTACAAGTCTGCAAGATTCTGTGACTAAATTGAATAGCTGTTGTAATTGATATGGTATGAAGGTCAGAAATAAAAAGACAAAGACAATGAAAATAGGCAGAATCATTGAAAATGTCAACTGCGTTGTGAATGGAGAACCTGTGGAACAAGTAAAACATTTCAGCTACTTAGTCATGATTTTTTACTGAAGATGGTAAATTAAATATAGAAATAGACAACAGAATCAGCAAAGCAGGTATGGTGGGAAGTCAACTGAATAAATTCATATGGAATAAGAGAGAAATTAGTCGGAACACTAAATTAGCTGTATACAAGACAGTGTTCAAACCAGTTTTAACTTATGGATCTGAGAGCTGGGTCAGAAGTAAAACACTTGACCAAAGACTAGAGACCACAGATATGAGAGTCCTGAGAAAGATTAGAGGCGTGAACAGATGGCATCAATGGCAATATCATATTAAAAAAGAGGATATTAGGAAAGAACTTGACATTGTCAGCATCCAGGAATGCATTAGCAGAGCTAATCTCAGGTGGTATGGTCAATTAAATAGAATGGGAGAGGAAAGATTAGCAAAACAAGTGTTCTCTGCCAGGTTGGCAGCAAAACAACCCTGAGGAAGACCAAGATATAGGTGGATTGATATGGTACAAAGTGCCTTAGACGATAGAAATATAAGATCTGATAATGTTGGAGTCTTGACAAGTAACAGACTGATTTGGAGGAAAATTGTAGATAGGAAGTTAGTAATGATGTAATTTTTTCATGTAGTACTGTCATATCCTGTACACCCCTTGAGGGTACATGACAGGAATTTGATGATGATGAAGAAAGAAAGAAGCATATAAACAATGGATGAAAGTAAAATAAAAAAAAAGTAGAAATTATGTATAAATACAAAAAATGCAAGAGTATAAAAAAAATAAAGCATGCCGGAAAAGAATAGAGAAACATGAGATAACTTCATAGCAAACCTGTAAATTGAATAGACCAAATGCATACAAAATTTTAAGAAATATGAATAAGGAGGTAAAAGAAAAAGTGAAACTTGAAATAATTAAAGAGAAAACCTGGTTGTACTTCTTCCAAAACTTATGGCAAGATGGTAATGAATCTTCTTCTTCCTCTGCACATTTCTCCTGCTTCCAATGCAGGGTCGCGTATTACATTGATGCAACATTTGTTAGTACAATCCCCAACTGCCTGGAGCTGGGGGGGGGGGGTAATGACCTTTATTGAGGTCTCTTCAGTGGGAGCCAGGCCCGAGTGGAGATACCAGGCAGAAGCATTAGCAAGGTCAAACTTTCAACATCTTTCTCTAAATCCAGAGTAATTTAATAAAAAGGTGGCACACTGTTAGGCAACTACTATAAGTAGAGATGACCTTGCTAATGCTTCTGCCTGGTATCTCCACTTGGGCCTAGCTCCCACTGAAGAGACCTCAATAAAGGTCGAAACTAGGTAGTGGCCCTTCCCTTAATGCATAACATTATACATATCCGCAAGGAGATGTGTTTTGTATTATGGGAGATACTGAGATAGGAATGATGTTAGCTTGTTCCACACCTTTGCAACGAGTTGCACGGTGTTATACCACCTTACCCCAGTCCTGAAGATACTTTCAGGTGCAAAATTTGTTTGCTCACACTGTGATAAAGGATTAACTAAATTTATTATACTCAATAAGTATCTATCCTATCCCAATGGCTTTAACAGGCCTTTAAGGCCCACAACCTTCCAAGCATGCTTGGATTTCGTAACCAAAATACGAGGATAGAATGGTCACTCCTATGCCTCGAAGTATTCTTGGCTGTATCCCTGTGTGTTCACAGGGCCGGTTTGCCTGCTTGCGGGATGAAAAACCCCAGATAAACTGGCGGAAAAAACCTACTGCCCGCGCCCAAGACCGGCTAACTTGGCTATGGCTGAGGAAGATCCTTAAGCTCCTCATGTCTCCGACAGGAATCAAACCTAGAACACTCCTTCCCGAGGCATATGGTTGCGAAGCGCAAAGCCACTAGGCTAACCGCGCCGACCCTCAATATGTATGGTTGCATTAATTTACCAAAGATCTGGAAGACAATGATTTTAAGACCTGATAGCTTGAATTCTCTAAATTAACTTTATGGCTTATAGAAGAGCCATAAAGTTAATTTATAGAAGCACATGTGCTTCTATGGATCAGTTACAATTTAAATTGTAACTGACCCATAGAAGCACAATGTTGTCAGTTACAATTTAAATTGTTTTCCTCAATTATGTAGTTTAGTGCTATGTGCCCATTACAGTAATAATTGTGCTCAATTATGCTAGGTAGAAAACTAGTGAAATATGAGTGAGTTTAATAAATGTATTTTCCCTTCTCTCTGTTTTGTTTATACTATAAAGCATTATTATCAGTGGATCCTGGTCATTTTTCCTGTCAAATACCTGTTTTACTAGTCTTTCATCTCCTTTCCTGCTTAAGTGACAAAACCTCCTTTTAGTTATCTCTATTCACACATTCTTGAATACTAATAGTCAAGTTTTTTAAAAATATCATCACTTACTATCACTATACAATTGATATGATCAATCATCATCTAATTCCTGACATGTACCCTCAAGGGATGTACAGGATATGATAGTACTACATGAAAAATTTACATCATTACTAACTTCCTATCTAGAATTTTCCCCCAAATCAGTCTGTTACTTGTCAAGACTCCAACATTATCAGATCTTATATTTCTATCGTCTAAGGCATTTTGTACTGTATCCATCCACCTATATCTTGGTCATCCTCTGGGTCGTTTTCCTGCCAACTTGGCAGAGAACATTTGTTCTGCTAATCTTTCCTCGCCCATTCTGTTTAAGTGACCATACCACCTGAGATTAGCTCTGCTAACGCATTCCTGGATGCTGACAAAGTCAAGTTCTTTTCCAATATCCTCGTTTTTAATATGATATTGCCATTGATGCCATCTGTTCTGCCTCTAATCTTTCTCAGGACTCTCATATCTGCGGTCTCTAGTCTTTGGTCAAGTGTTTTACTTCTAACCCAGCCCTCAGATCCATAAGTTAAAACTGGTTTGAACAATGTCTTGTATACAGCTAATTTAGTGTTCTGACTAATTTCTCTCTTATTCCATATGAATTTATTCAATTCACTTCCTACCATACCAGCTTTGTTGATTCTGTTGTCTATGTCCATATTTCTTTTCACTTAAACTTTGATATCATCCAGGTCTACCTACTCACTGATGAGACCTCAAAAAAAGGTTGAAACCGGTCTGGTTAGTGACCTCTCCTCATATTGTAAGGCAGTATTACATCTCCTAGGAGCTGTGTTTTACATTATGAGAAAATATCAAGGATAGTGAGGATACTTGCTCCACTTTTGCTTTGAGTTGCCTTGGTGTTGTACTACCAGGTGTTCACTTACGCTTGGATTCGCCGATAGTTGTTCGGCATGAAACTCTTAGATCATAGTTTTTGATCTCGAGACTTTCGCATACTGGCTGTTTTTATCAGGGATTTTTATCCCCTTAATTTAATTAACTTCACCAGCAAAAATAGCCGTTTGGCTTTTTATCTTAGTTATAAAATTCTACCTATTTTCATTGTCTTTGTCTTTTAAATGCTGGCCTTCATACCATATCTATTACAACAGTTATTCAATTTAGTCAGGGAATTTTGCAAACTTGTAGCAGATTTATTTAGAAGTATAACATTGTCCACATAAAGCAAAGAGCTGACATTAACATCTCCAATTCTGATATCATGTTTAATACCACTTTCCTTCATAATGTGATCCATATAGATAATGAATAACAGAGGGGGAAAATGTACATCCTTGTCTCACACCAAATTTAACATTAAACCATGTTCCTGTACTTTCTTCAATTCTAACTGCTGACTTACAACTCAAATAAAGACTAAGTACTGCTTGATATAATGCCCTATTGACACCATATAACTGTAGCACATTGTATAGCTTTTCTCTTGGCACCTTGTCATATGTCTTTTCCAGATCGACAAAACTTAAATACATCTTTCTTTGTTATATTCCCATGCTTTCTTAACTATTTGTCGTAAAGTGAAGATCTGATCCTGACAGCCTCTATTTGGCCTGAATCCAGCTTGTTCTTCACCAACCTTTTCTTCCACAATTCTTCTCAACTGTTTCTCAAGTATACTGGCATAAATCTTACTAGGAACACTCAGTAGGGAAATACCTCTGTAATTCTTACATTCAGTTTTATTTCCCTTTTTATATATGGGTACTATGAGAGCTCTACTCCAATCATCGGGAATTCATCCCTCTGTCCAGGCATTCTGAACTATGAAGTGCAGCCACTGTAAAGACTCTTATACCACCATACTTCAGCATTCCTTTTCGAATATCATCTACTCCTGCTGCCTTTCCACATTTCAAGCCTTTGATAGCTTTTTCTACTTCAAGTATGGATATGTATTCCTGACTGTATGCCTGATGAGTGTTTTTTACCACTGTGCTATCACTGCTTGTTTTATTTAGCAATTTTTCAAAGTAATTACTCCATACTTCAAGGATATCTTTTTCTCCCATTTTCATGTCACCTTTATCATCTCTAACTCCTTTTACAGCACTCTGTCCTCCATTTCTAAGCTTCTTCAACAATCTCCAGAATATCTTACCACCTTTTTGATATTTATTTTCTATGTTCTTGCTAAAGTCCTCCCATGACTTTTCTTTAGCTAGTTTAACACAGTGTTTCACTTTCTTACATTTGTCTCTGTATTCTCTAAGAGCAAAAGCTGACTTATTTGCCAGGAACGTTTGATATGATTTCTTCTTTTCCTTCACTGCCTCTTTAACTTTCTGTGTTCACCATTTAGTTCTGATTTTTCTATCCTTGCAGACTACCTCACCTTACTTCACCACCTTACCTCACCTCACCACCCAGACCTGCCTCTCTGGCTGAATCAATCAGGATTTTCTTCAAGACTTGCCACTGAGTCTCCAAGGTTTGGTTCCTGTTCTCAAATTCTTTCATTTTTTCTTCAATAATCTTTGTGTATTTTAGTCTACAGTTCACATCTGAGAGCTGCTCAACTTTTATTCGCTATGATCTATATGATTCCCAATTTTTTCTCAAAATTCTCATATCTATGATGGCTAGCCTCTGATGAAATGTTTTATTTCTAACCCTACTTTTAGTTCCTTAGGTTAAAACTGACTGGAATACCATCATATGAACTGCTGGTTTGGTTGTTTTGGCTAATTTCTCCTTATTCCATATAAGTACTCATTTCATTCATTCACACTCTCAAAGCAAAAAATCCACTCATTACATCTGTAATAACCACACCCCATCTCAACTTCCAGGGATGACTTGCTGTTTTCTGCTCTCCCCCCTACTCCTACCAACCAAATGCTGAAATATTTTTTCTGCATCAATCCTATAAAACCTATAAAATGTGAATTTGTATAAAAATAACTGAAATTTCTATCATATATCCTTTTTATGCTTATCAATCAACTTTTCAAATCCACGAATCCTCAATCAATCATAAAGAAGCATTCAGCATACTACTCACAATCTTGGTCACATGCCTCTGGATCCTCACCACTACTTCCTTATCCCCATGAAACCAAAGTGACCAGACCTGAGCAAAGTGATCTAGATGTGGTCATATTAAGGCCTTATTGAGAGGCATGATAACTTCCTTATCTCTTATCGTGTTCTTCAATGAATAATCCTATGAGCTATCTTAGCAATATGCCTTCTAAACTTCAACTCTTTATCTAATATCATCCCAAATCCCAATCTTCATTAATTTCCTTGAATACAGTCCCATCAATTATGCTACACAGTTTGGAATCTGTTTATTCCAAAATGCATAACTTTATACTTTTCCGCATTAAACTCATACCCATTATCTTTTGTACATATTTCAAGCCTATTTAAATCATCCTGTGAACCCTCCAGATTGCCTTGATTAACTATTACTCTACCCAATTTTGCATTATCAGCAAAGAACTGAATATCTCATTTAAAATTATTTCCTGTATCATTCATGCAAAATAAACAGTAGTAATCTAATCTGAGCCCTGTGCCACCATTGGTCACCTTCTTGTTGCTAGATTCTACTCCTTCATATAGTCCATCAGCCACCCTTTTATTCATATCACCAGTTTCACATCCATCCCCATTTGTTCTAATTTGTGTGACATAGATCCATGTAGTATCTTGTCAAATGCCTTTGCAAAATCAAGCAGTATCCTCGTGTAGCCATTCTCTTTATCCAACTCAGCTATCAATCCCCTATAAAACAGTTAGTAATGTACTAAGGAATGACTATCATATTCTTATCCACCCATTTATGAATTCTCTCACTCGTTGTGACCAACATTTCCAGTACTTTTACCACCACTCCTGAGATAATGAGCAGTCTATAATTTGATACTGCAGTGTTAGAGCCTCCTTTATGCAATAGAATTATTTTCCCTCCTTCCACATTCTTGTAAAAGACAAGCTGAAATCCCATCTAATCCTATGATAGTATCTGCATCAAAATTCTGAAATATCCTAAATATCTCCAATTCATTACCCTCTACTCTCACATCTGTCACAGCAATATCCTCACTTGAATGTATATACTTGCAAAGTGGTCACTCAGTAATTAACTATTTCATCTGCTTTTCTCACCTTACTACCATCAGCACTCATTAAAGTTTCCTTCCACAGTTATTCTTCATCTTTACTTGCCACATAAGAAAAGAAACTGGGATTTTCTTTAGCCTAATTTTTTCTCATAATTTGAATTTGCCTTCCTTACCATACTGGTTATCTTTCTTACTTGGCACTTGTGCTGTTTATGGTCACCTTTCTCCTTATATACCCTCTACAACATTTTCTTTTTTTTTTTACAGCTCTTGCTTAATGATGCTATTCATTCATCCAATTTCTACCTGATTTATCCTCCTAGAAAATCCTAGCCTTGGATATAAAGTCTGATATTGTTTCCTCCAGATATTGTTTGTCTATTCCCCCATTAAATATGAGGGATAGTCTCCCATATTTCCATATTTGATTTGCCATTATCATGACATGCTGTCCCTAAATAGCTGCAATATTTTAACTGTTCTGCGAGTTTACCATTAGAAATGCTGTTAATGTTTTTTAAGTTCTTGCCTATTCTGGTATAAATTATTAGCTACTGATTGTCAGTCAAGGAAATGTTTAGTGGAGAAAGTACATCTAGAGATAATAATTAACTAGTTAAAAATTTATTTAGATAATTAGATTATTAGGCCAATATTTTGTCTCGGTCACCAAGGCATCTTCATGGGTACAAAGAAATATATTAATGATGTGTATGCAGACAAACACAGACCGAGAGTGAAAGGTAGGATCCTACAGTTCTAAATGGAGCTCTCTGTGGGTGCGGTGATGCTGGTGATCAAAGTGAAATACTAGTGTAATAATCTAAATAGATAAATAAATTTAGTTAGTTTATTATCTCTATCTCTAGAAGTGCATTTTTACCCATATCTGATTGGAGATGTGTTTGCTGATGATGAAAAACTTCACACTTATTAACACTGAACTGTTCAGTATTCTGAACACTACCAGTTCAGTGTTGATAGACATAAAGTTATGCACTTCAGTGGGATGAGATATCCAGTGCCATATTAGATTGGCGGGATCATGCTAGAAGAAACTGATCAAGCTAGGGATACTGAAGTTTTAGTAGATAGGCAACTGAAGTGAAGAAGTCACATAGCAAAGACTGCAAATACAACTCATAGGATATTGCAATGCTGAAAACAATCACATGGCCTCACCTGAATTACTTTGCCCACATTTGATCTCCTGCCTTCTGAGGTGATGCAGGTACAATGGAGAATGTTAAAAATAATATGACACTGTCAAAGTTGGAATGACAGCTGGTGTGCATGATGTATGGCCTCCCTAGATGAGTCCTCGACTCCCTGGAGGTCTCTGATAATAATAATAATATTGAGACAAGACTGCTTAAAGTCTTTAGCTGCATTGAAGTGTGTATACGTCTATAATTACATAGATGCAAAGTGTCCATTAAAGTCAATATATTATATTGACTTTAATGGATGCTATAGAAATTATATGGATATGAAGCACTTTTAATATTTTTTATCCGTGTGGCAATTTGGTGGTTAAGGGTTAAAGCCAAGAGAATACCATTACATAACCTTTAAGGAATGTGAAGAACCAACTCTGACCTAACGTCCAATCCTCACCTTCATGTGATACCATTAGCGGATATCCACTGGGTGCTGAACAAATAACAATGGGCTGGCGATTTGTGACTTAGTTCTTAGCAAATAAGTTGGATCATACCCTAAAAGAATACAGAAAAATGTAAGAGAGAGCAAAGCTATGTGGCAAAGTAGTCATGGGAAGACTTTGATAAGAACATAGAAAATAGATATCAACAGGATATTGTCGGCAAAATGTTCTGGAGGATATTGAAAATGCTTAGAAATGGAGGAAAGAATACTGCAATGGCAATCAAAGATGATAAAGATGACTTGAAAACTGAACATAAAGATATTGTAGATGTCTGGAGTACTTTTGTTCCTTTGAAAGACTGTGAATTAAAATAAACAGTAACAGAAGAAATATTTAAGAGGAATGTAAACAGGAGTGCATATCAATACTTGAGGAGGAAAAAAGCTATCAAATGCCTGAAATGTGGAAAGGCAGCTGGAATACATGATATTCAACCAGAAATGCTCAAATACAGAAGTATAAAAGTTTGCAATATAAAAGGTTGCACTGCATAATTCCCAAGGTCAGTAAGAATGTCAAATTCCAGTGATTGAAGTAGAGCTCTTATAGTTACCATCTGAAAAAAAAAAAAAAAAAAAAAACTGAATATGAGAATTATGGAGGAATTTCTATACTAATTGTTCCAGGTAAGATTTTTATGCAAGCACACTTGAGACAAGGCTGAGAAAAATTGTGGAAGAAAAATTTTTAAAATAACAAGCTGGATTTGGGCCAAAAAATAGAAGTTGTCAAGATCAGATTTTTACTTCATGAAAAAAAGTTGAGAAATAGTGAATATGTAACAAAGATCTATATTTCAATTTTTGCAGATTTAGAAAAAGAATATGCAAAGATGACTAGAGAAAATCTTTTCAAAAAAGCTACAATTAAAAAGGTAAAGGAACATTATATAGTGAAAAACATAGTCTATATTTAAGTTATAAGTCAGAAGTTAAAGTGGAAGGAAATACAAGAAGATCGTATGATGTAAAATCAAGTATAAGACAAATGCACACTATCTCCACTTTCCTTTGTAAAGTGATTCATGTCATCTATATGGATCACATTATATAGGAAAGTGGCATTAAATCTGATATCAAAATTGGAGATAATAATAATAATGCATTTCTAAGTGAAATAGTTAGAGAACAATATTTCAGCTAATATGTCAATTTTTAGTGAGCATTGTAAATTAAATATGAAATAGAGAATAGAATTAGCAAACTTGATATGGTGACGAGCCAACTGAATAAATTTATATTTATAAATTAAGAGAGAAATTAGACAGAATACTAAACTAGAAGTACACAATGTTCAAACCAGTTTGTGTTATGGACCTGATAAATGGGTTAGAAATAAAACATTTGATCAGGGACCACAGACCACAGATATGAGAGTTCTGAGAAAAACTAGTGAGTGAACAGGTGGCATCAATGGCAGAATCATATTAAAAATGAAGATATTAGGAAATAACTTGACACTGTTAGCAATTCAAGAAAGTGTGAGCACAGCTAATCTAAGATCCATTATAATAAATTATGGAGACAATTACTGTGTTAGAGTAATAAATTTAACTTAATATAAACCAAAATAATTACCAACAATTCACCCTTCAAAATCAATATATATATATATATATATATATATATATATATATATATGTTAAAGATACCAAGTTATTTTAAACCTGGTATTACTCCATTTCCCAAGTAAGCAAACAGACAAATAAGTCAAGTTTGCACCTGCACATAATGCAAGTCTAGCTGACTCTGCAGGTAGTGCAAGACCAAGGTAACTCATGGTAAAAGTAGAATAAGCTCTGATCACTAATCTTAATATTTACCCATAATGCAAAGCACATCTCCTAGAGGAGATGTATGATGCTTTGTATTAAAGGCAAGGGGCCACTACCCAGACCGGTTTCGACCTTTATTGAGGTCTCATCAGTGGGAGCCAGGCTAAAAATATCACGATTTTAGTAATACAGAGCTTATAAGTATTTTACCAGAACAAGTTACCATAAGGTGTTTTAACTTTATTAAATAAAAATCTCAGGAGGAGATATAAATGTAGAAAATATTTTACCTTGGGTATAATTAAATGTTAAAGATACCAAGCTATTTTAAACCTGGTATCTTTAACATTTATTATACCCAAGGTAAAATACTTTCTACATATATATATATATATATATATATATATATATATATATATAAACAAGAGGCAAGCTACATTACAATACACATGGTATACTAAAGTAACACTAATTTGGTCAATTGTTAACTGGTGAAAAATAAAAAATAAAATAAATAAAAATAAATAAAAACTACTAAATCAAAACTAGAGTTCTTTTTTTGTTTGGCCTAACAGATAAATTAAAACAGAAGTTAGGCTAAATATTAATCACAGACAAATTAAACAAAAACAGTACTGATAAAGAATACAAATAGTATTAATTAAATCAGAACCAAAACAATACTGGTGGTGGCTATTATATGAAATAAGAGCTGAAATTGAAACAGAAGCAATGTGGCTGAATGTATGTTTATCACATTCTTGGGATTTCTAGGTTGCCAATATTGTTTCGATTAGGATGGTTGATCAAAATTTCACAGGCTTTCTTAAATTTGAATTCATACCAAGTTTTTGTACAATGTAAGAAACAGGTTTCTTTCCAATCAGTTTGGTGATATGGCCAGTTAAACAAAATGAGAGAGGAAAGGATGGCAAAACGAATTTGACCAAGATGACAGGAAAAGATCCAGAGGAAGACCAAGATATAGGAATGATTCAGTTTGAAGTGCCCTATAAGACTGAGATATTAGATGATAACACTAGAGTACAGACAAGTAAGAGACTAATTTGTTGGGAAAAATTTGATAGGCGATTAATAAAAAGGATGATATTAATAACAACAAGGTAAGTCAGTTAATATCTAAGAAAAATGAGGTAATATGGTATGGTGACTCAATTTTAAAATTTGAGCTTGCCGAGGGAGTCACCACTTCAAGTTTCCCGGGAAATGTAATTGAAAACCAAAAGAAGCAAGAAAGAAATGTGAAAAAGTAAAACTTGTAGGATTACTACCTAGATATGATATACTGAGTTAAGGAGGGCGATGATAGCAAATGATTTCACGTGCAGGCTATGTAGAAGATATGGATGTGATTTTTTAGACGTGTGGGGATGTGTTTGATAGCAGAAAAGATTTGTATAAGAATTATGACTTAATGCAGAGAGTCAGGGAAACTAGATCATCAAGGGAGGAATGGGAAAAATGTGTGTGAAAGTTCAGCTATGGTATACAAACATGAAAAAGATATAAATGCCTTTGAACATGGTTATGTATGTGGCAGAATGGAAAAATATGCTTTGGGTTTGGACCTTTTAAGTATGTCTGAGGAAGGAAAAGAGAAAATTCTAGAACAAAACTAAAGGGGTTGAATTTGTTATTTTATTGAATACAATGTGGCCTAAGATTGTTGGCATTAGTGAAACCTGGCAATCAGAATCAGATATGATAAGTGGGATCGAGTGTAACAGATATACTATTTTTAGGAATGACAGAAGAGATAGGAGAGGAGGAGGAGTGCTACTAATGATATCAGATGACTTAAGTCCAGTTAGAGTAGAAATACAAGAAAACAATGATGGTAAGTCCCATGTAGCGATGAGATTGAGGCTATTTGGTGTGAAGTGGAGGTTAACAGAATGAAATATATGGTGGGGTGTTGCTACAGACCTGGTAGCTCAGTTGTAGGGGACGAAGAAATGCATTGCCAATTTAGCCTTATGGGTACCAAGCGAATGATCATTACGGGTAACTTTAATTTTCCAAACATTGATTGGGTAGAAGAGAAATCTCATGATCAGAAAGAACAGGAATTTATTGAATTGTTGCGAGATAACTTTCTCAAGCAGCATATGAAAGGAAGAACTCAAGGTCAAAGAGTGTTGGATTTGCTCATAGCGTCAGAAGGGATCTCTGTCAAGAATATGGCTATTTTACCACCAATTGGTGACAGTGTTCATGCTGTTCTTTCTTGGGAAGTATCTACTTGTATTGAAGCTCCGAATAAATCAGGCTACATGCTGAATTACAAAGCTGGAAATTATGATCAACTTAGAAGAATACTATCTTTGGTATTAGTTACTGAATGGAAAAAATGTCACCAATGTATGGGAAACCTTGAAAAAGTGCTTGAATGAGGCAGTATCTCAATGTATCCCTAGTGTTCGAAGAATAAATAGGTTGGGAGTGAAATGGATGTGCAGCCTTATTAAGCTAGAGATCCACAAGAAGAAGATGATGTGGAAAGAATATTGTGAGAATAAGTATGAGAGGGGTTATGAAATATATAAAGAACAGCCAATATAAAGAAAAGCCAATTTCTTTTCATACAGGAGGTATGAAAAGAAATTGGCCATGCAAGCTGATGGCAATCCAAAAGAATTTTATCGTTATGCTGCAAGCAAAAGAAAGAATGAATGTGGAAGAATAACTTTATTGAATGCAGATGGTACACGAGTGTCGGAAGTTAAGGAGATTGTTCAGTTAATGACTGCTCACTTTGTTAAGATATATCAACCAGGTGTATGTAGCATGGTGCTACTGCTATGTTGGATGAAGAGTTAGAGGTTCATGAAAATGAGGTTGAAGAGCTCTTACATAACCTGGACAAGAATTTGTCAATAGTGACAGATGGAATATCTGCCCATTTGTTAAAGGAATGTTTAGCTGAATTGGCTAGGCTTTTCACACACTTGTATAACTTGAGTCTCAGCTCAGGAATGATACCACAGTAATGGAAGGAATGTATGATAGTTCTATTGCACAAGGGTGGTGAAAAAACTGATGTATCTAACTACCGACCTATTAGTATCTCTGGTGTGGTAGTGAAGATTTTAGAGAAGTCGGTAAGAACTCGCATAAAGAAATGGGTAGATAAGCATTCTATACTCTGCAGGGAACAGCATGGGATTACTAAAGGAAGGTCATGTTTTAGCAATTTATTCACATTTTATAACAATGTTATGGCAGAGTTGAATAAAGGGAATGGATACACTATGATAATGTTGGATTTTTCTAAGGCATTTGTTAGGATACCACACGATAGGCTGTTGTGTAAACCGGAGAATATGGGATTGGAACGTAATCTATTGACTTGGATCAGGGGATGGTTGACAGACAGATATCAAAAAGTGGTATAGAATGGGTGTGAATCTGCCAGATTTAAGGTAACCAATGGTGTACCTCAGGGTTCAGTCCTTGGGCCATTATGTTCAATCTATGCATTAATGACTTCAAGCAGGGTCTATCATCAGATTTGCAATTGTTTGCTGATGATGCAAAGATAGGCAGTGCAATCAGGGATGCTGCTGATATTCAGCAATTACAAAATGATTTGAATAGACTGGAAATCTGGGCAAACGAAAATAGCTGTCAGTTTAATGTTAGTAAGTGTAAAGTTATGCACTTTGGAGTGATTAGAGTTCCAGTGGCATATTATATTATTATTATTCAGGCCTCCGTGGAGTCAAAAGACTCATCGTGGGAGGTCCTTTCTAAGTAACAAGTCTATCAAGACTTATCGAGGGAGGTCCCTCCTTGGAAACACAAAGTCTATCATACCACTCCTTAAATGCATTGACTGTTCTCGATCTCACCACTCCATCAGGCAATGCATTCCGTGGTTCAACCACCCTCCATGCAAAGAAACCACTCCTCACCCTCTTGCTCACAGTTTCCTTTCATAACTTTCAGGGATTGCCCCCCTTGTCTTGACTCCTTCCCGCTGTTCCACCAAGCGAAGGAACTCCTCAGTGTCTACCCTGTAACCACCTCTCAACAGTTTAAAAGTCTCTATCATATCACCTCTCCTTCTTCTATCAACCAAACTCTGCAGTCCATACTCTCTCAGCCGATCCTCATAACTAACATTGTACAGTCCTGACATCATCTTTGTTATCCACCTTTGTACCCTTTCCACAGTTAATTTATCCCCTTCAAATCCTGGGGACCAGATCTGAGAACAATAGTCTAAGTGTGGTCTGATCAGAGTCTTATACAACGGAATGATAACCATTTTATCTTTGGAGGTCAGTGTCCTTCTCATTATTGCAGTAATTCTCTGTGTTACCTTCACTACCTTTGCAATATGTCCCGTAAATTTCAGTTCTCTATCAATCATCAATCCCAGATCTCTTGTCTCCCCTACTTCCTCTAGTTTAACTCCTCCCATAGAGTATGCAGCGTCCCATCGATGTGTCCCAAACCTCAAGACCTTACATTTTGCTGCATTAAACTGACACCCCCATTCATTTTCCCGTCTGTCTAGCTTATTCAAATCCTCTTGCAGGGCTACAACATCTGCACTATTACTAATAACCCTTCCCAACTTCGCATCATCCGCAAACAACTGAATATCCCGTTGCAATCCATGGACATTGTCATTGATATAAAGGTTAAACAATATAGTTTCCAGCACTGAGCCCTGTGGAACACCGCTTGTAAACTTCTGCTTCTTTGATACTGCTCCACCATACACAACTCTCTGATACCTATCAGACAGCCAATCCTGAATCTAGTTGATCAATCTGACATCCAGACCCATGTGCTGCAACTTGAATATCAGCTTATCATGTGGCACCCTGTCAAATGCCTTTGCTAAGTCTAGGAAAATGGCAGTATATGCCCTTCCCTCATCTAATGCTCTTGTAACTTTATCATAAAAGGCTAGCATATTGCTAAAACAAGAGCACCCCTTCACAAATCCATGTTGACTCTCACAGATAACATTACCCTCATCTGCCCAATGCTGTATACGGTCCCTCACTACTTTCTCCAAGATCTTACTAACTACTGATGACACACAAACTTGCCTATAATTAGACACTTCTAGTCTGTAACCATCCTTATGCAATGGCACTATCTTACCTTCCTTCCATTCCATGGGCACCTTTCCCACAGCCAGACTTTCATTGAAAAGACAGGTCAAAGGCACTGTCAATTCCTTAGCACATTCTCTCAAAACTCATGGTGAAATACCATGCCCACCACTTTACTAACATCCAGAGTACTCAGTATGTATTAGCGGGGTTATGCTACAAGAAATTGAAGAGGCAAGGGATCTTGGTGTATTGGTGGATAAGAATTTAAAGTTCAAAGGTAACATAGCAAAAGTTGCAAATACAACTCAGAGGATAATTGCTATGTTGAAGCGAACCTTGACATGTGAGGAAGTAATTTTGCCTCTTTATAAGGCTTTGATAAGACCACATTTGGATTACTGTGCGCATATTTTGTCTCCGAGATTCCAAGGGGATAAAGAAGCTGTGGAAAGGGTGCAAAGAAGAGTTATAAAGATTATATCCGGATTATGGGATTTAGATTATGATGACAGATTGCAAGTATGTGGATTACAAACTCTAGTTAACAGGAGAAAGGGGGGGGTAATATGATAGAGGTCTATAAACTTTTGAATGGGTATTATAGCATTTCAAATGATGAAAGTTTTCATTATATGGAAGGCGGGGAGAGAACACGGGGACATCCATGGAAGTTAAGGTTGTTCTCAGTCAAGAAAGGGTTAAGAGCTAGGTTTTTCTCCCAGAGAGCAGTGAGTGAGTGGGATAATTTGCCCTTATGGGTAGTGAGTGCATCTAGTGTAAATAAATTTAAGGAAAGGTATGATAGCTGGGTTGGGTAAGTTACAGCCTCCCTCGATGAGTCCTTGACTCCTATTATTATTATCTGAGAACCCTGGAGGTCTCAGATAATAATAATAATAATAATAATAATAATATAAACTTAATCATGTAGTCCTATTATAGTATCCTGTATACTTCCTGTGAGTACAACACATATCAGGAAAGAAGTCTGATCATGAAAATTGTGGAATGCAGATAATGAGACCAGACTGCCTACAATTTGTGGACTACAGACACTGGCAAACTGGAGAAAGAACCATAATATGATAGAAACTTATAAACTTCTGAAAGGGTCATACAGGATACTAATAGATGGAATTTTTCATTTTATGGAGGACAGAATCCACACTAACAAAAATTACTTGTCAACTAAATCACAGTGCAGTGAATTGTATTTCACAAATGGCATTTATAATTGTATAATATACTTGACAAGAAATTAAATTCTTGTTTTAATCCTTATCCAAGCATAAGCAAAGAAAGCTTGTGCATGAAGTGATTAGTATAATTGTATATAAGGACCGTTGATTTCACACCAATTGTTTTAGTATCTCATAATGCCTTATGAACATGTACATTTCTATGCATTATGGGAAGGGTCACTACACTACACTACCCAGACCTATTTCAATCTTTACCGATGTCTCATCAGGAGGAAGATACCAAGGTTGAATCAATGCAGAAGTCATATATTTTCCATACACAAGTAGTAAAAAGCAAATACTTTACCCAAATGCTTGGCTTATACTTTGACAAAAGATTAAATAAGAATATAATTTCATGTCAAGTATGATTTACTTTGTAACCAAGTGAAAAAACTTTCTACGATGTCCCATTTGTTCCATATAACTGTATTGTTTTGAACAGCTTTTCATATGACTTGTCATATGCCTTTTCTAGATCTACAAAACTTAAATACAGATCCTTGCTATATTCTAATGATTTTTCAACTCTCTCTCTCTCTCTCTCTCTCTCTTACAATGAAAGTCTGATTCTGATAATCCCAGTACAATCCGAACTATGCTTGTTCTTGTTTCAGGCCAAACAGAAGTTTTTGCTGGCTGTCTACTATTTACATGTAATGAAAATGTCTATTGCTCTATCCAATAACTTGATAAATTTCCACTTTTTTTTTTTTTTTTTGATAATTGTGCCTTGAAACGTCCTCCATAGTTCAGTTGATATAGTTTCCAGCCCTTTGGTTGGAAAGACTTGGGTTCAATTCCTATCTATGATGAGAGGAACCTTCATCTGGTCTCTTTCGACTAAAGGTGAGTTAGCCAGTCTAATGTAGAGGTAGAGGGCTTTTTCACCCAGAAACTCAGGTTTTTCATCCCTCAGAACAGGCAAACTGGCACCATGAGAGCACACACACACACACGGATTTACAGCCATGAATACTTACAACAATATGTGGAAGAAGTAGGGTCCTCAACACATGTTATGCCTGTAGTTAACCATCATGGTAGTCAACTTCCTGAATAGGAGACAGCACTTGAATGGGGAAATGCCTTGAAATGTGTCCATTGATGTAAAGTAAAATTTACTACAGTACCTTTCCATTTTGAAATTTATTTGCACACCTAAATTTAACATCTTAAGTTGCCTCCATAGGGGGGGGGGTTATCATGCTTTTTCCAAAATATTATTGCTATTCTTCCTTTCTTTGACCATTATGATCCATATTGTAATTATTACTTAGAAGGCTGTTATTTTCTCAGTAATACCATTTTTTTTTTTTTTGTCAGCATATTGGACAAAGTATTCTTTAGCAATTTACTAGCATTTTATGATAAGGTAATGGGTGTGTCAAATAAGACAAAATCATAATATTCTTGGGCTTTGCAAAAGCAGTTGATAGATTACCACATGATAAGTTGATGTATAAGCTGCAGAGGATGGGAATAAATAGTATATTGGTTAGATCGATTGGCAACTGCTCTCTGACGATACAAGCAGGTTTTGTAGATGGAGTAGTGTCTCAAAAAAAAGGAGAGTAACCAGTGGCATGGTGTGCCCCAGGGTTCTGTAAATGATATATATGAACTGACTGGGGATCTTCAGCTATTTGCTGATGATATAAAATTGGAGAGAATTATAAGTAGTACTGCTGATTTTAATTTCCTTCAGGAAGATTTGAATAAACTTTTGACAAAGGAGTGTTGCTGTAGTTTTTATAATAATAATAAGCGCAGGGGGTTGCATTCTGGAGTGCAGAAATATAAGGTCGTGTTCAATACTGATGGTGCTGTATTGAAGGAAGTGGATGAGATTCGAGATTTTGAGTGATGATTAACAGTAGACTGCACACTGCAGTGCCACTATGATAAGAACAACATTAACATGTAAGGATAAGAAGGTGGTTGTGCCACTGTATAAAGTGCTGGTATGACCACACTTGAACTATTGTGTTCAGATTTGGTCACCTAGCTTTCATTGTGATGTGGAAACATTGGAGAGGGTCCAGAGACAAATGATGATAATAAGACAATATCAGAACTCTGGAATGTTGGATATGGAGAGAGGTTGAAGGAATGTGGATTATAGAGTTTGTTGGATAGGGGGAAAAAGAGGTGATATAATAGCGAAGAAAGTGAGAGGAGAAGAACCAAAGGACATCCCTGGGAGTTACATAAGAGTGTGGTGAAGACAGGCATGAGGGGTAGGTTTTTTACATGGAGAATTGCAAGTGAATGGAATGCATTACCAGAATATGTTGTTAATGCAGGGAACATTAAGGATTTTAAGATTAAGTAAGATAAATAAGTTGTCAGTTGAATAAATCTTCCATGATGAGTCTGCTAGCCCTTTGTTAAATTTTTCTCAAATTTGCAAACCCCCCTATTCTTCTTGAAAGTTTATTTTTCACTGGGTTAGACTATAATAAATTTAGTTTAATCCTTTATCCAAGCGTGAGCAAACAAAGTTTGCACCTGAAAGTATCTTCAGGACTGAGGTAAGGTAGTACAACACCAGGCAACTCATTGCAAAGGTGGAGCAAGCTAACATCACTCCTATCTCATTATCTCCCATAATGCAAAACACATCTCCTTGCAGATATGTATAATGTTATGCATTAAGGGAAGGGCCACTACCCCGACTAGTTTCGACCTTTATTGAGGTCTCTTCAGTGGGAGTCAGGCCCAGAGTGGAGATACCAGGCAGAAGCAATAGCAAGGTCATCTCTACCTATACGAGTTGCCAAAAGGTGTGCCACCTTTTTATTAAATTACTCTGGATTTAGAGAAAGATGTTGAAGGTTTATTTTTCATAAGTTAAGGGGATAAAAATCCCTTATTGTTTTTCAGCCAGTAAGCGAAACTAAGATCGAAAACTGCGATCTGTAATGTTTCATGCCGACGAACTGTCAGCGTATCCGAGCGTAAGGTAGTACCAAGTGACCACTTGGTAGTGCCACACCACGGCAACTAGTTGCCGTGGTGTGGCACTACCAAGTGGTCACTTACGCTTGGATACGCTGACAGTTCGTCGGCATGAAACGTTACTTGCCGTGGTGTGACACTACCAAGTGGTCACTTATGCTTGGATACGCTGACAGTTCGTCGGCATGAAATGTTACAGATCGCAGTTTTCGATCTTAGTTTCGCTTACTGGCTGAAAAACAATAAGGTATTTTTATCCCCTTAACTTATATCAACCTCGCCAGAAAAAAATAGCCGTTTGGCTTTTCATCTTAGTTATACTAGTTTATTTTTCACTTGGTTAGACTATAATAACTTTAGTTTAATCTTTTATCCAAGTGTGAACAAACAAAGTTTGTGCCTGAAAGTATTTTCAGGACTGGGGTAAGGTAGTACAACACTGGACAGTGTATATTATCCAGAGTAATTTAATAAAAAGGTGCACACCTTTTGGCAACTCATATAGATAGAGTTGACCTTGCTATTGCTTCTGCCTGGTATCTCCACGTTTGGGCCTGGCTCCCACTGAAGAGACCTCAATAAAGGTCGAAACTAGCCTGGGTTGTGGCTCTCCCCTTAATGCATAACATTATACATATCCGCAAGGAGATGTGTTTTGCATTATGGGAGATACTGAGATAGGAGTGATGTTAGCTTGCTCCACCTTTGTAACGAGTAGCCCGGTGTTGTACCACCTTACCCCAATCCTTATTCTTCTTGTTTACTTTTTTATTTTTTCAAAAAAAAAAATTTTTTTTTTAAACATATTAAGCGACAAACTGATACAGTAACATAACAAAAATTAGTGTATTCAGCAGTGTATAGATTATTTGGAATTATTGTTTCAACTCCTCTATAACGAATGTGCCTAAGTTTGAAAATAAAATAAGTGCATGTGTTATCTTTACCCTTCTCCCTTCTGGTAGCCAATTGTATGGTAAACCCATTAGCCAATCAAATATTTTATAAAAGATTATAAAAGATTTCATTCTTATTATATTTTGATAGTTAAAAAATGTTTTTCTTATGTAAGATAAATCAACACAGTTGATTGTGTGCAAATATTTCACGTTTAGATCATGAAATATTTGTTTAAAAATGATAGCCTTTAGAGGTTGATTGTCCTCTCATACTTTTTGATTAGAATTTGTACACAAGTTGTATTAATAAAAGTTTTGGTGTGAAGTATGGCTTTTTTTTTTTTTTGCTCGACTATGTGAACCCTTTGTTAAAATTTCCATAGCTCACCACTGGGTGTAACAATAATGATTGTTATATATTACTATGTGCATATTTACATATTCTAACACAGAATACTTCTGCCAGTTGTCATCAAGTAATACCTTTAACTTTAAGACGTCATAAAAGTTAGGATTGTATGCTCCATTCCTTATTGGATGGTGAAAATTGTCTATTTTAAACATGTTTTGAAAAGTTCTGGCTTCTAATAGATAATAGCATGAGTTATAGTCTATTTGAAATCTCTTTACAGTGGGGGAAAAAAAAATGAGAATTTAAAGAAAGAATTTGCTGTCATCTACACTGAGAAAATTGGCTTGCCGCTGTTCTCTCATATGACAAAATAGGCTGAAAAATTTAAACAACAACTTCATTTTAAACTTTCATAATACATACACAAAACATTCTCTAGCAAAGGTTTATGCATAATTAATAAGCCACTATGGTATCAAAATAGATACCATAGAAACAGAAAAATAGACTATACTTGAGAAGAAATTAAATTCTTGTATCTTGTTCATCATCATCATCAAATTCCTGCCATGTACCCTCAAGGGGTGTACAGGATATGATAGTACTACATGAAAAAAATTACATCATTATTAATTTCCTATCTACAATTTTCCTCCAAATCAGTCTGTTACTTGTCAAGACTCCAACATTACCAGATCTTATATTTCTATCGTCTAAGGCACTTTGTACCGTATCCATCCACCTATATCTTGGTCTTCCTCTGGGTCGTTTTCCTGCCAACCTAGCAGAGAACACTTGTTTTGCTAATCTTTCTTTGCACATTCTGTTTAAGTGACCATACCACCTGAGATTAGCTATTCTAACGCATTCCTGGATGCTCACAATGTCAAGTTCTTTCCTAATATCCTCATTTTTAATATGATATTGCCATTGATGCCATCTGTTCATCCCTATAATCTTTCTCAGCACTCTCAAATCTGCGGTCTCTAGTCTTTGGTCAAGCGTTTTACTTCTGACCCAGCTCTCAGATCCATAAGTTAAAACTGGTTTGAACATTGTCTTGTATACAGCTAATTTAGTTTTCTGACTAATTTCTCTCTTATTCCATATGAATATATTCAATTGACTTCCCACCATACTAGCTTTCTGATTCTGTTGTGAATTTCCATATTTAATTTACCATCTTCACTAAAAATCGTGCTTAAGTAGCTGAAATGTTTTACTTGTTCCACAGGTTCTCCAGTCATAACACAGTTGACATTTTCAATGATTCTGCCTATTTTCATTGTCTTTGTCTTTTTATTGCTAACCTTCATACCATATCTATTACAACAGCTATTCAATTTAGTCAGAGAATCTTGCAGACTTGTAGCGGATTTATTTAGAAGTATAACATCATCTGCATAAAGCAAAGAGCTGACATTAACATCTTCAATTTTGATATCATGTTTAATACCACTTTGCTTCATAATGTGATCCATATAGATAATGAATAACAGAGGGGATAATGTACATCCTTGTCTCACACCAGATTCAACATTAAGCCATCTTCCTGTACTTCCTTCAATTCTAGCTTACTTAAATAAAGAAAGTATTGCTTGATATAATGCCTCATTGACTCCATATAACTGTAGCGTATTGAATAGCTTCTCTCTTGGCACCTTGTCATATGCCTTTTCCAAATCAACAAAACTTAAATACAGATCTCTGTTATATTCCCATGCTTTCTCGACTATTTGTCCTAAAGTGAAGATCTGAATCTTACAGCCTCTATTTGGCCGGAATCCAGCTTGTTCTTCACCAAGCTTTTCTTCCATAATTCTTCCCAACCGTTTCTCAAGTATACTTGTATAGATCTTGCCAGGAACACTCAGTAGGGAAATAGCTCCATAATTCACACATTCAGCTTTATTTCACTTTTTATATATGGGTGCTATGAGAGCTCTGCTCCAATCATCGGGAATTCGTCCCTCTGTCTAGGCTTTCTGAACTATGCAGTGCAGCCACTGTAAGACTCTTATACCACCATACTTCAGCATTTCTGGTCGAATATCATCTACTCCTGTTGCCTTTCCACATTTCAAGCCTTTGATGGCTTTTTTTACTTCAAGTATGGATATTTTTTTCTGACTGAATGCCTGGTCAGTGTTTTTTACCACTGTGCTGTCATCACTGCTTGTTTCATTTAGCAGTTTTTCAAAGTAATTACTCCATACTTCAAGGATATCTTTTTCTCCCGTTTTCATGTCACCTTTATCATCTCTAACTCCTTTTACAGCACCCTTTCCTCCATTTCTAAGATTCTTCAACAACCTCCAGAATATTTTGTCACCTTCTTGATATTTATTTTCTAAATTCTTGCCAAAGTCCTGCCATGACTTTTGTTTAGCTAGTTTAACACAGTGTTTAGCTTTCTTATATTTGTCTCTGTATTCTCTAATATCACAAGATGACTTATTTGTGGAACTTTTGATATGCTTTCTTCTTTTTCTTCATTGCCTCTTTAACTTCCTGTGTCCACCAGGGAGTTCTGATTTTTTTATCCTTGCAGACAACCTCACCACATGCCTCTCTGGCAGAATCAATCAATGTTTTCTACAGAGTTTGCCACTGAATCTCCAAGGTTTGGTTCCTGTTCTCAAAGTCTTTCATTTTTTCTTTAATAGCCTTTGTGTATTTTAGTCTACAGTTCACATCTGAGAGCAGCTCAACTTTTATTCTCTTTAAAACTTTCTTACATGTTATTCTTTTCAATATGAAATTCATTTTTATCCTGCTCAAGACTAAATAGTGATCACTTCCTATTTCAAATCCCCTGTACACTCTGGTGTCCTGCACCAAGGAGAAAACATCACTATCAACAATAACATAGTCAATGAGACTCTTCTTATTCCTTGCTTCTTCTCTCCATATGAATTTGTGCACATTTTTATGTTGGAACATGGACTGGTGTTAGTAATAACCAGTCTATGTCCTGAGCAGAAATCTAACAGATATTTGCCATTATTATTAGCTTTGCTCTTTTCTCCAAATTTTCCCAAAATATTTTTGTATGTCTTGCAATCATTTCCTACTCTGCTATTTAGATCCCCAACAAGGACCAACTTTTCCTTTTTCATTGTGTCAGTTGCTTTTTCTAAAACCTCAAAAAATTCCTCCACTTCTACCTTAGTAGAACCTTGTGTGGGACCATAAGCACAAATAAGTCTCATTGTCCAGTTCCCTATTCTCATATTTGTCCACAGTACGCTACGTGAGACTGACTGCCATTCATGAAGATTAGCCTCGTATTTTGTGTTGAATACTATGGCTACTCCTTCTTTTCCTTGATTGTCATTGCCTGAATATAACATTTTGTATTTATTGCTCAGAAAGATCTCACCAGTTTTTGTCTTTTTTGTTTCAGTCACCCGTATTATGTCGATCTGGTACTTATCTAATTCTTCAGCTAGCTCCATTTCTTTGCCATTCAGGCTTCTTATGTCGATAGTACTGATCTTTAACTCTGGTGATGTTGAGTTGGGGTTTGTTTCCAGATTTGTTCCAGTAGCTGACTTTTCGCTGTTCATCCTAGTTCCCTGGCAAAAACAACGGGGGCCTTGTTTAACCGGGCGACGCCCCAGCCAGCATGAAATTTTGTCATGTCGTACCATCATTTTTATTTTGGTTTAACCAATAAGAATACAGTTTGGTCGGCTAAATCCCAAATTGCCAGCCCATCCTCGTTCGTTCAGTATCCAAGTAGATACCCAACAGGTTGCACCACGAGAAGGTGAGGACTGGACATTAAGTCAGAAGCCCTGGTCGGTTCTCCGTATTCCTTTAATGGCTATGTGGAGGTCTCCTCTCAGTTATATAGCTTTGACCCTTAAGCACCCCTTGTATCTTGTTTTGATCCTTAATTTACTGTTACTTTAAATACACTAATTTACTTTACATATCAAAGGAATGAGAAAATCTGAAACAAATCCTGACAAAAGCAGCAACAGAAAGCTTAGGAATAAAGAGTTAATTGAATAGAAAAATAGGACTATGAAACTGGTATAAAGAAATAGAAAAGATAATAAAACCAAAAAAGAGAGTGATCAGAAATGGATCAAGAATAAAAAAGAAATAGTGCAAATGCAAAACAAGAAGTAAGGAAAAAACTGAGTGAGAAACAGAGAGAAAGAGAGATGGAAAATTTTGTAACTGAACTAGAAAAGGATATAACTTAGCCACAACTAAAAACCTATAAAATAATAAAATACATGAACAAAGATATAAAAGGAAAGGTAAAAAATATGAACAATAGATTTAGAATAATGGGTAACTTATTTTCAAAATCTATGGACTGATGACAATAAAGTAAAATTTTTATACAACAAAGAATGATCTAAAAGAAAATATTGCAATGGCAGAACTGAAAAAATACAAGAAATAAGATGAAAAATAGGAAAATGCCAGGAGAAGACAATTTAAATATGGAACTGTACAAAAATGCAGGTGAAAATTTCAATGAAAGACTTCAAAAAATCTTTAACAAAGTCTGATTTTCTGAAAAAACTCCACTCTTGGAAAAAATCACTGGTTATCCGAATTTATGAAAAATGAAATAAAGATCACTACAACAACTATAGGAAAATTAGTCTGCCAATAAATGTAGGGTACAAAATATATGCAGGAAAGGAATATTAAAAGAGAAACTAAATAGTATTGTAGAGGACAAACTACTAGAAGAACAAAATGGATTCTGAAAAGGCCTTTACATAAACTTAATTTTCACTCTAAAAATACTGAAAAGCAAAGAGAATTTCAAAAAGAAACACGCATGGCCTTCACTGATTATGAAAAAGCCTTTGATAAAATTAATAGACAAAAGGGCAGAACCCATACAAATAAACCCACAAATAAAGATAGATACACTATTATTTGCAAATGAATCAAATTGTATTAACAGAAGATGATCTGCAGAGATCAGTAAAATCATTAAATGAAATTTCAGAAGAATATAATATGAGAATATCAAAAATAAAGACAAAAATAATGGCTTTCAAAGGAGAAAATGCAATAAGTAAAATAGTGATAGATAATAAAATATTAAAGCATGTAAATACTTTGAAATACCTGGGATGCAACTTATCGTATGAAGATGAAAAAAATATAGACATTAAAATATCAAATTTTGTCAAAGTACTTGGCATAATAAATAATATATTTATGCCATCCTTGGTACAAAAATCACTCCAGAATCAGACTATATAACATTCTGTGTAAATCAACTTTATTATATGGAAATGAAAAAAAAAAAAAAAGAATGAAAAATGGATTCAAACAGCAGAAATGACATTTCTCAGAAAAACAGCTGGATATATACCAAGTGAGACCATAAAACAAATTAAAAAATTTTACAATCCTTGAATATAAAATCAATTAATCACTATACAAGTAAATATAAACAAAAATGGTTAGAACATCTAAATTAAATGGACAATAGTAGACTGCCAAAAATACTATACCGATATAAAATAAATGGAAAAAGAAGTTTTGGAAGACCAGGAAAGCGATGGCATGAGACCAGAGCAGACCACTTAGCTTAAAATCCATGATAAGAAGAAGAGGACTTCCCAGAAAGGGACCTGCTAGAACCAAAATGTAGTTTCAATAAAAGACAACCAATTCATCAGTATATCTCTAAGCAAGAATGAGCACAGTAAAAAAAATAATTACTTTTGTATTTCAATACATCTGAAGAAGTCATCATATATATGAGAGAGTGAATATAAATTATATATAGAGAGGTTTATTTATATATAGATACCTTCATTGCCTCTAGAACATTCATCAGCTAACTGAAGCTCTGGGAAATAACATCCAGCAGTATCTATTAATAACAGTGATACTGAAGTATCTTCATTTTCCTGGACACCGGGAATATCTCTATAAAGAATGAAATAAGTATAAACAATCATCCATCACGCTAATCCTAAAATACCAAAAACATTCTTACTAAGAGATTCGTTTTTAAGTTAACAAGATTAACTTATCATGGTAATGAAACATGGCTTTGAGAAAATGCACATTTATGTCTGTCTCTATATTTGCAAATGTCAACCAATAGGTAGTAGTAGTAGATATGATTCTGCATCACATCCTTCCTGAATCAAGCTTTTTTTTTTTTTTTTCATTTTTTGAATCAAAAATAAGCAGGCTTATTTTTGCAAATTTATTAGTAATTATGAAATGCGAATTAAATTTTCTTGTAAAAGTTTTGTATAAAACAACTTTCTTTTTGAACTATTTCCATGATGTATATTCATAGAAAATCTGTCAGTAGTAATGTTATATTACAACTATTTCAAGTTTTCATTTTTATTTTGATTAATCTCAAATATGAGAAAATGAGGAGAAAGAAGGAACTTGTTCATCTTAGATTTGAAAAACTTACAGATTATTATACTTCATATGTAATGCATATGAGAGTGAAACTATTCCAAAAGACAGTAGTAGAAGAAATCAATAAAGAAAAAGAAAAATTAAGCTGAAATGTGAAGGAGTGATGATTTTCTTCTCTTTACATTTTTTTTCTTTTTTTACATATGAATTCCACAAGAGAGGCATTGCAGAACTGGTAACATGATGATATGTATGGTATGCAGGAAAGAGACCTGTAGTTGGTGGGCAACAAATTGTGAGGAAAGCTGTTTTACAGAGTAGTTGCAAATGGAAAAAACAGGAAGAGGAGACGGTTTGAAGTTGGATTGCAAGGATTTTGGTAGCTGCCACTTATGTTTTAATAGGCTGTGGAAAATAGTGAAATGATAGACACCAAACAATTTACTTGAGCAGCACCAATGGAAGCAGAAGAGAAAATAAGGGTGAAACAAACCATCTATGAGAGAGAGAGAGAAATGCCAGTGAGAAAGGGATTACTGATCATCAGGCTACCTTCTCCTTCACAACATCAAGAATTTTTGGGAGATCCTTGGTGCACCACACTAAACATGAGACCAGTATTCTTCTAAGATTGGACAGATTTGAAATATGTATAGAGTTAGTAGCTATATGGATGAAAAGTGTCTTGAGTAAAAAAGGATGGCAAAACTTTTTAGAGGCTGAGGAAGCAATTGACGTGAATGTGGTTATGGCAGAAAAGACTAAAAACAAATGTCTACCCAAGAAAAGAGAAATCTGATCCTCTCTGGTGATTTGTGTATTATGATTCAGGTAAGGGAAGGTGAATTAAATTGTTGTGTTTTAGCATGAAAAAAAAAGTAGGAATGTTTTGGTAGCACTGAATTTAATCAGGTTTTCCTCACAACATCTATGAGTAACCACTGCATATTTTAATAGATTTGGAGGTGAGATTGGGAGAAGTTCCAATATCAATTTTGATGAAACATAGTCCTAGATATATTCATGGAAAATGCAAGCAACAGAAACAATCTCTATATGAGAGTGAAGTGAGGTGGTGAGAGAGAAAGAGGTCACAAATCCACCCAAGTGCTCTCACCTACTGAGTCAAGTATTTTCAGGGATCTTGGGGAGGAGAGGAGGAAGAGGTCTCACCATAAATGTTGAGAACAGCATTCAATGGTTCAATGAATTTATGATTTGTAGAGAATTACTAGATGTTCAGAGGAAAAGTAACACCATGACTGAAAGAGAGAGCCTGAGTCTTTGGATACTGAGGAGGTAATGTGAGTATGGGGAGGTGAGGTGAGGGTGAGAAAGAGAAATCTGTCTAACTGGACCCAGCAGACTGCAGATGTCAGTACACAAAAAAGCCAGGAAGTAACTTGTTATATTCTCATGCAAATGCCAGGAGCTTTAGGAGCAAAGGGGTTCAGTTTGTTGCTTTAGATTTTAGGGGTTCAGATTTCTTGCATTAGTGAAACCTGGCTCTCAAAGTCAGATGTAATAACTGGAATCAAATGTGAACAGTATATTATTTTCAGGATGCACAGAAGAAATATACGAAGAATGGGGAGAATACTACTAATGATATCAGATGATTTGAATCCAGTTAGGGTAGAGACTCATGAAAACAATAATGGTAATAATGTTCCATGCAGCAATGAATTTCAGGTTATCTGGTGTGAAGTGGACTAGTGGAATGAAACAGCACTAGAAAAGGATTAAAAATAATATTTAATTCTTCAAATATTTCCAATTTTATTGGGAAAAAAAAACCCACCATGCTCCATCACAGTATATTTAGAGGAAAAAGACTATTAGAATCTGCTGCTGCTCTCAAAAATCAGCCTAATTTTAATTAAATATAGTTGTATAAAACTTCCCAAAATATGAGAAACACTAATACTTCAAGATTCCACTTTACATCCTAGGCTGCTGACAGGTGTCCATACAGGGCACCTCACCTAGCTAGGAATCTATTCTTCCATCCATGTACTTCACTTAGTTTTGTGCTGCCTCTGTGTGCGTATGTATGTTACAAGTATCATATTGTACTCACTGACGATGTCTCTGTAACTGAGACGAAATATTGGAATTATTAAATACTATTTTTAATCCTTTCCTAGTGCTGTTTCACATCATTAAACATCTAACATGAGTTTCTCCTTACACTTAAGCCTTAACACATGGATATTATCAAAGATATCGCATGCAAGGTAAAACAACATGGTAAGCTGAAACTTTGATGGTCTAAACAATTAAACCAAGACCTTTCTAAAAAGATGTCAGGATACTGGAATTTAACCGACTTGTGTCAAATTATAAATCAAGTTCAAATCCAAAAAAGCCCTCCATATCTACAAGTATACCAGTTTTGCTCTGCTACATGAACAGATTGCTGTGATGAGCTCTCAGTGATTCTCAACAGAGAACTCTTTAATATTTCAGAAGCCTGTCCTCAAAGGGAATTCTTGAAAATAAAAAATAAACAAATCAATCAGTAAAACAGTCTTTTGGATTCTAAATCTATTCTTCAAGTTCGACCTCTTCATACAGTAGTTAACATGTTGTCAAAAAAGGCTTAACAAAGGTGCCATTAGCATTCTAAGTCATGGCCATAAGGTTGCTGTTGCACCTAAACAAGTACCATCACTACACCTAATGTTCAACATTGAATGCAGAATCCATAACTTAGCTCCAAAGATAGCTAACAATCTTTGGCTTGATGTCACCAATTCCCTTTATAGAACTTCGCCTCCTAAAAGATATCTATTATCCTGCTAGCTCAATGCCCTCAATAAATGACAAAGATAACAGCATAGTCATCATCAGGATTATCAAGGGAAGTGCTACTGTTATCCTTAATGCCAGTAAATGCAATCTGAAAATGGATATCATTTTTAGAGATGGCTCCACCTACATACCTTTTGATTGTGATCCCACTAAATTGCAAATCAATAAATTAAAAAACCTATTGAAAAAAGTTTCTTCCTGACCTCTTGACATCACTAAAAAACTTAAACCCTTCAGTTGTTATCCCCCCAGATATACAGCTTATCTAAAATTCATAAACCTATCCCCCCCCCCCGACCAACTGTATATACTACTGATTCTCCCTGCTATAAATATCCAAACAACAGACAAAATCTCTTGCCTCCCCCTCACTGGTCATACCACATCATAAAAAAAACTCTTCACATTTTAAAAGTTCTATTGGAAATCTAATTGGTAATGATATCGATTCCTTAGTGAGCTTTGACATCACCACCTCATTGTTCACCAACATTCCTTTAAATGACACCTTATTGATTTAAAAAAAATTTTGACATCCTGTGCACTCACAATTGCTCTACCCAACTTTGTATCATCAGCAAACAAGCGAACACTTCCTCTCAGATCCTTTCTTATATCGTTAATGAAAAAATTCAAAAGTAGTGGTCCAAGAACAGAACCCTGCGGCACACCACTAGTCACAAGCCGTCTTTTGGACTCCACTCCTGAATAAACCATTCTGTATCTCTCCATCAACCACCCTCCTATCCATCTCACCAACCCTATATTCATCCCCATCTGTTCCAGTTTACTGATTAGAGTTCCATGTGGTATCCTATCAAAGGCCTTGGCAAGGTCCAGTAGAATCACTGAAAACCCATTATCCTTATCCAGTTCAATCGTTACTGTGTTATAAAACGCGAGCAAATTACTGAGGCATGATCTACCCTTCACAAAACCATGTTGTCCCCCATATAGTATCCCATTTTCATCTATCCAATCCTGTATTCTTCTCTTGACTAGTTTCTCCAAGACCTTGACAACGATTCCTGATATGCTAATTGATTGGTAATTTACAACAGCAGTCTTGGAACCTCCTTTATGCAGTGGAACTATTTTCCCCTCTTTCAACCCCTCAGGACTAACCCAGATCCAAGACTCAGATTAAACAGAATGGTCAAAGGTACTGACAATTCTTTAGCCGCTTCACGTATGACACAAGCTGGTATACCATCCAATCCCACAGATGTATTGACATTGAGGTTTTGTAATAGACTACTCACCTCCACCTCATTCACCACAATTCCCGTATAAACTTTTGGTTCATTCATTTCTGCAATGTCACCACCTGGATGACTCTTGCAAAGTGCTCGCTCAGTAATTCAACTATATCAACTGATTCAGTTACCTCCCTACCATCGGTATTCTTATTCTTTAAAATCATTCTGCCATATACATTTTTTCTTCTACTTGCAACATATCGAAAAAACTGTTTAGGACTGTCTTTAGCCTGCATGGCCAATGTTCTTTCGTAATCCTTTTTTGCTTTTCTTACCACACTCGTTACCCTTCTGGCCTGGGCTTTATACTGTTCATGTGTCTGCCAGTCACCTTTCTCCTTAAATTCCCTCCATAGTTGTTTCTTTTTTTGCAGCTCAAGCTTAATGGTGTTATTCATCCATTTAACTCCTACTTGATTTATTATTCGGACTCCAGGTATACAGTCAGCCATTGCCTCATGCAAACACTTCTTAACCGCCTCCCATGCACTATCAACTTCTAGTCCTTGCAGTTTTACATGCCATGGCACTGTACCAATCAATCTCCTAAGCTTGTCATACTTACCAGCCCAATAATTCCACATGTACCCTGTCTTAATTGTAGATTCTACACCTTTAGCCACCTCCCAAGTCAAGACCCTATGATCGCTCTCACCAATTGGTGGCAATGTGGTCATCGTTACAGCCAAATTCTCAGATGCAATTACTAGGTCAAGCACTCTCTGACCCCTAAAAACATTTGGCAGTGGTGGGATATCTTTGGCAAACCCAGTTGGCAAAGAATAATTTAGCCCACTTTCAGCATCTGATAGACATATCTAATTGACTGGTCATTTGCAGCATTTGAGTTATAATGATGCTGAAAAAGTACATTCCTCAAATTGAAGAATTGAAAATTGAATTTGAAAAAAGATTTTCTGATTTCAACCAGTTTGAAAATGAATTATTATTATTCAGTTCACTTTTTTAAATTAATATTGAAAATGTTGATGAATAATTACATATGGAAGTAATTGAACTCCAGTGCAATACTGAACTAAAAAATAAATATAATGAAGTTGGCATGCCAAATTTTTATAAATACCTTGGCAGTAAATATCCCAAATATAAAATTTATTGTGCAAAAATGTTGTCAATCTTTGGAAGCATCTATGTATGTGAGTAATTATTTTCAATTATGAAACTTAATAAGTCAAAGTTCCGCTCACTGATAAAAGATTCTAAATGAAATGCAATACTTCATATTGCAACAAGAAACGAAAAAGCAGATATTGACATATTAGTACAAAGGAAAAGATGTCGGGTTCAGGATCAAAATCAAATTAAAAAAACGGACCAGTAGATAAAAATATTTATTTTTGTAAGTCAAAATTATGTATTTAAATAATTTTCTTAAAGTATGAATAAAATGTAATTGAACTTATATTTTCTAAACTTGTTATAAATTTAAAATTTAAAATGGTGGTGTAACTATTTAAGTAAGTCATAAAGGCCCATCAACTAAAGGAAATTTGTTAGAGCCTTTCTTTTTTTTAGTTTATGTTTTGGTTCACAGAATATTATTGAATACGGCCTGCATCTGTATACATATCTAATTGACTGGGCCTTTGCTGAGTTTGAGACCCCTGCCATAGAGCCTATAACATATGTTCCAATAAGATCTCTCTTGCAACAGAACTCAATCATATACACTATACTTTATCTAATGGCCACAGTATCAAAAAAATAATCAATACTTCCCCCATTCCACAACCTTCTCTTCAGAAAATTTTTAGCAATGCTATCGCCATCCCCCCCTTATGTCTGAGGCACTTTAGAAAAAAAAATAGCCAGAATTTTAAAGAAATACAATCTTTGCACTATTTTCAAGCCTCACTTAAAACTAGCTACCCTTATCTGCTCCACTAAAGACAAACTTCCTCCTCTCTCAGTTCTAGGTGTATATAGGAGTTCCTTGCTCCTACAAATTGGCTTAATATGCACAGACAGAAAGATCAGCATGAAAGAACATAAAAAATATGTCTGCAGTCATGACTATGGTCAATCTGGCATTGCAAACTGTGCTTTGGATACAGCTCACAGAATCAGTTGAAAAAAGACCATTATGCTGAATCACAGTAAATTTAGAAGATAAGAAAATCTGCTGCTGATGCTTTTAAAAATCAGTCTAATTTGAATAAATATTGTTGCATAAATCTTCCCAAAATATGGGAAACACTAATACTTCAAGATCATGGTTTACATCCTAGGCCACCAACAGGTGTCCAAAGAGAGTGCCCCATCTCATTAAGGAGTACAATATGAGCAACATCATCAGGGAGTACAATATGAGACTCCCTGATGATGTCGCTATAACTAAGATAAAATATTGGAAGAATTAAATACTATTTTGATCCTTTCCTAATGATATTTCACTCCATTAAACTTCTAACATAATGAATTAAATTATATTTATTACTTCTAACATAATGAAATAAAATAATTCACTCCATTAAACTTCTAACATGAGTTTCTCCAAGTAATTAAACCTTGACACACAAAGTGGACTAGCAGGATGAAATATATGGTGAGGTGTTGTTACAGACTTAACAGTATGGTTGCTGGGCTGATGAAATGCATCACTAAATCACCATGATGGGTACTAAATAAGTAATTATCGGTGACTTCAATTATCCAAATACTGATTGGGTAGTAGAGAAAACTCATAATAAGAATGAAGGAGAATTTATTCAGCTGTTTTGTGATAACCTTTACAAGCAGCATGTGAAAAAAGTAACTGAAGGCTAAAGAGAGTCAGATTTGATCACAGCATCAGAAGGGATATCATTTAAGGAATGTAACTGTTTTGCCACCAGGTGGTGACAGTGATCATGCCATACTAACCTGGAAAGGAGCTAAGAATATGGGTGTTCCAATTAGGAGAGGTTACATGTTGAACTACAAAGCTGAAAAAATATGAAAAAACTCAGGAGAATATTATGTTTGGTTCAATGTTAACAGTTGTCAAATGGGAAGGATATCAACAGTGCACAGGAAACTTTGAAAAGATGCTTAAATCATGCTGTATCTGAATGTGTCCTTAGAGTACGATGAATAGAGTGGAGTGAAATGGATGTGCAACCTTATTAAATAAGAGATTCATAAGAAGAGGAAGATGCAGAAGTAATATCATGAGAGTAAGAGTGAGAGGAGTTATGAAATATATAAAGCATAGGCTAGAAAAAGTAGGAGTACCATGGAGAAAGCTATATTAAGATTATGAAAAGACACTGGTTGTGAAGGCAAAAGGAACTCCAAAAGAATTTTATTGTTATGCTGCAAGTAAAAGAAAGAATGAATGAATGTGTAAGAATAACTTTACTAAATGCAGATGGTACCTACCCTTGTGCCAAAAGCAGATGTGAATGCTCAAATAATGAGTGCTCACCTTGCTAGGATCTATCAACCTGGTGAGTTGGCATAGTGCATAATGCTATCACTACATTGGACAAAGAGATAAAGGGACATGAGAAGGGGGTTCTAGAGCAGGTGCATAAACATTTCTTTAGCACATATGCTAAAGAAATGTTCAGCCAAACTGGCTAGGCCCTTGTATTATTTTGTCTTAACTTAGAAAGGATGCCACAAGAAAGAACATATGATAATCTCATTGCACAAGGGAAAGGGGGGGGGGTGCAAAGATTAATATGTCTAACTATAGACCTATTTCAGTATGTCTAGAGTGGCTATGAAAATTTTAGAGAAGTTGGTAAGAACTCACTGCAGAGTAATGAGTTGACAGACAAACGATACTTTGCAAGAAACAGCAAGGGATTAATTAATACAGGTCACATCTGAGCAATTTGCTCATATTTCATAACAATGTTACAGCTAGCTAAGTTAGATAAATAAGCTAGCTTAATAAAGGAAATGAATACCATGATACTGCTGAATTTTGCTAAGGCATTTGAGAGCATACTATATGAAAGGTTGTTTGTTGCATAAACTGGAGAATACAGGATTGGAATAGTTGAAGAATAAGTATCAAAGAGTGGTATATGGGGGATGTGCCAGATTTAAGATGGCTAGTGGTTTGCCCAGGAATCAGTCCTTGCACTATTGTTGTTTAATTTATATATTAATGATAATGGAAAGAGCCTGAAAGGAGATGCTCAATTGTTTGCTGATAAGCAAGGCAATTAATTAGAGATGCTAATGACATACAGCATTTACAGGGTAATTTGAATAGGCTGGAAGTGTGTGTAAATGAAAATGGCGATCAACTCAATGTTGATAAGTGTAAAGTTAAACTTTGAACTTCAAATTTCCTCTCTACCATAACTCCAAGATCCATAGCCTCATCATGCTATTGGATATCTCATCACTTATAGTGTGATGAGATATCCAATAGCATATTGTATTGGTGAAATTATGCTTGGAAAAACTGATGAGGCTAGGGATCTTGGAGTTATGTTAGAGAGGAAATTTGAAGTTTAAAGGTCACATAATAAAATTTGCAAATATAACTTAGAGAATAACTGATGTTGAAATGAACACTAATTTTGTCTCTTCCTCTGGGCTTTTTTCCTGCCCATTCTGACATTAGCTCTGCTCACATATTCCTGGATGTTAATGATGCCTAGTTCCTTATCTTCATTTTTAATATGATTCTGCTACTGATTACATCTGTTCACTCCCCAATAGTATTGGGGAGTGAACAGATTGGAAGTTTTCGGAGTTTTAGTCTTACTTTGGCTCTTACTAGCTGATGGTCTGTACCACAATCTGCTCCAGGACAAATATGCACATCAGAGATGCTAGTCTTCCACTGCTGGAGAGCCAAGTATAATCAATCTGATGCCTTGACTTATCAATGTTAGATATCCAAGTATAGGTCCATTGTGAATGTTTCTGAAAGCAGGTATTGGTAATAACTAATCTGCTAGCATGGGTAAATTCCAATAGTCTTTCACCACGGGTGTTATGTTCATCCAGACCAAACATGCTACACTCTGGCCTAACTCTCATATTCTTTCCCACTTTAGCATTTAAGTCCTCTATGATGTCACGTATGTCTCTCCTTAGTAGGCAGTTCAAAACAGTCTGCAAGTTTTCATAGAATTCCTCACTCTCTTCATCAGGCCTATATGTGGGGTGCATAAACTATCACGACTGATACATTGGTAGGCTGAGCCTTAAGTCTAAAAGAAAGTATCCTATGATTAACAGGGGTTATATATAACCAAGAAGGCTTCTTGCCTGAGCTGTCTTCAGTATCACATCTACCCCCATGATGTTTTGAGTCACCTCCTGAGTAAACAATAAGTTTACCATCCTGTCTTTTGAAGTGACCTTCTCCATTCCATGTGGTCTCTGTAATTCCCAGGATGTCAATTTTATACCTATCCATCTCATTACAGACAATTTCAAGAGTACCCATCTGTAGATCCCAAACATTCTATGTGCCTATGTAAAATTCCATTCTAAGATTAATCCTATACCTTCTGTGTTCCTCATTCACAATATCAGTGACTTTTGTTGGAGACTATAATATACTTCTCAAACAGGACACTCTGCCTAAGCCCTGAACATAGCTTTGATTATTTTGCGTGACATCTGATGCAGCAGATGTATTATAAGGCACAACCATATTAAAGATCACTCTTTCATATTCTCTCTTATATTGAATTTATTGCTAGTTAATTTATTTGTACCTACCAGAATTAAGATATCTTTTGCTTTGCTTTTCAGTTTTTCGATTGCATGTGCTATATTTTTAATTTTTGCTCCAGAAAAAATTAAAGTTATAGCCTGCTCATTAATGGCATCTTTTATGATAGAACAGCCATACCAAATGATACCTTCTTTTTACAATCAATGTTAACCTGATTTTCTTTACACACTAACTTACTTGATTTCATGCTCTGTTGTTTCTCATTTTGCTGTTTAATTTTCTTATCCTCCCTATGCTCTTTTAAATGCCACTCAAATGTCTGTAATTCCCACATTGTCTGTCTAATAATCTGCTTTAACTTTGCGACTTGGGAGGTTAACTAATTTTTAATATCCTGTTTAGCAAGGCAAGCCTTCCTATTCTTGACTTCACTGTTCTTGTTAGCATTCTATTTCTTGTGCGTTTTTTGGCATCATTTAAAAATATATTTAATATTGCATTATCTCAATAAAAATATGTTATAAAAACACTGAATATCCAAAAACACAAAAATCTATACTAATATACTATAAAACACTAATTTTTCTAAGGGAAAAAACACAATAAAACAGATAAAGATCACCAATTTTACACAAGCACTAAATACACTGACTGCTCAAACCCAAACCAAGATGTCAATCATGTAGATGAAAGTGGGTAAGGTGAGATCATCATATTTAGCAATTTTGTAATGCTAAAGGCCACCAGGATTAGAACATTCCATAAGTGAAATCTGGATGTGGTTATGGCGCAAGTTACCAAGTAGAGATCTGATATTTACAGTGTACTTAGAAAGGGGGGGGGGAGATCAGGGCATTAGGGATGGTGAGGATTACTTGGTATTTTGATGAGTCAATAGATTATCTGTGTTAGACCATTGCTAATGCAATCCTCAGCATTAGATCATTGGATTACTGGTTGAAGTGTCCAGAAAGATGAACACTGCCAGATATGTATATATCACTACTGGATAAAACAGACTCTTCCCCCCATCCAATGTCTATTTCAACAGAACAATGAACCATGTCATACCGCAAGTAAATGATATGGGTAAAACCTGATTGGCCTACACAGTCTCAGTCCCATTGCAGTAGTTCTACTACCATTAGAATATGCTGATGTCAGATATAAGAAAGCCCAACATCAGTACATGGACTGGTGTTTGTGATGAAGAAGAATATCCAAAATACCTGATTTTTATCAAAATCTGGTGAAATATATACTCGGAAGGATGGAAAGTGTGATCAGAGCCAAAGTGAAGCCAAAGTGATGCTATTCAGCTATGCACAATTTAAGCATCTCAGAAATAAAATTCTGTGGTTGTAATATTTGATATTGGAATGTGTAAAATCTTGAATAAAGGGAGTTATTTGTAATAAAATAACTTTTATGCAGATTTTACAAGTATGCTAAGTCCCACTAAAATACTTGTGTATTAATAGAAAAACTAGGTGTTAATTGAAATGGAAATAATGTTTTTTTTTGAAATTGTTGAATATTGTAATGCCAAAAGTTTTGTGTAAGAACAAAGGAAATTACATATAAGGTAAATTGTGTCTAAGTATACCTCTAGTCAACTAAAATTCCAGACAGATTAAAGGATTAAGTCATGACCTGAGGCCACTGCAAACACGAAGGTCAACATTACATGGGGGTTTCCTGTCTAAATGCACCGATCAAGGAGGATGACGGGTGCAGAATATCAGGGTACCCAGGGGACTACGACGGAAGAAAAATGAAGGTCATCGGAACCATATAAATTGGAGTTTTCTGTGTCAAGACGGAACTTGCTTGGTTTAGTCTGTTCCTGGGAGTCCGAGTACGTTCCAGAGCAGTTTCTGTTCATGGGCAGGAAGTCATGTGGAGTTCTGACGAGAGAGTTCGGACTCATGATGGTATCAAGGTCACCGAGTAAGCCGAGGAGTTTAGAAGAAAGTACGATGTTTGTTAATGGCAGCTGAGCTTCACTAGAATCGTGGGTGATGAATCGTTATCCTATTCAGAGACCTGTATTAACGAAGCAAAGGCCAGAAGAATGATGCAACTAAGGCACGTCGTATTAGGAGGAACCAGATGCTGAACTTCCAAGGAATTAAACTGTCTGCCGATAACAAGAAAGAAGTCTTGCAAATTTCAAAAAGGATGTTCAGGTACAGTGACGAGGTCTAACAGGAACAAGAAGAGATAATCAGCTATAGAGGACCAGACTTCATGAAAAGTAAGAACTTTCCATTATTTAGTCAGAAAGAAACTTAGATTGTGACGGTGGTTTGAATTAATGGAATTGTTTTAAAAATTAGAGTTGCAGGACTTTAGCCCTTGAGCTAACAATTTAATTGATTTACTCTATGTAAGAGAAAGCCTAGCTGAATTGTATAGTGAATCTACTTGTAAATTTTGTTGTAGTCATTCCTTAAACTTGAAATTTTATGTTGACAACCTGATTATATGTAAAGTTAAGAAAAGGGGGGTAAAAATTCTAGACAAGTAGTCCTGCTAAGATTCAGATGATTGTGGGAAATGAACATATAACTTATATTGAGTTGTTAGATATAGCACACATATTCGATTTAAGTCAAATTAATTTGTCATCTGTGTATTTGTTGCTTAGTGATGAAGAAATTGTTTTCTTGTCAAAATAACTTGCCTGATCTCTAAGTCCAATGCACTATTCATAAAATCGAACCTGTGTGGTTTGATGTAGATATTGCCACGACTGCAGAGTAAGAAATATATTTAATTTGGTAAAGACATAAGTTGGAAAAGAAGGAGCTGTGTGTCATACTGGGTGCTCTATTCTAGAATTTTGGTGGTGCAGCTGGCTAACAAACAAATTTTCCAAAATTTAATTTAGAATAAACACCAGTAAATCAGACAAAGAGATTGGTTCCCACCCGAGACACTTTCTTTGTTCTTGACGTCTTGCACACGTGAGCCTTACTATTTGCAGCCACAAGATAGAGGTAACGTAACTGATAATAAGTCGGAAATATAGTAAAAGTTAAGAAGATAACTTTCAAATGAGAAAACATAGGATTTTACAAAGGCTCAGCCGAACAAGAATTAATAAGATTTAAATAATTACAATAATAGTATAAATATCATAGATTTAACAATAAAACATAGATTTTAACAAATGGAATAGAAATATTTATTTAATTATTTCATGTGGGAGTTACCCCTTTCTTCTCCCATCACTTAGGGCAGGATGAGCCCTCCTAATGAGGGATTAAGTATGTATTTTATGACTGTAAATCCACGTGTGTGTGTGTGTTCACAGGGCCAGTTTGCCTATTCTGAGGGACAAAAAACCTGAGTTTCCGGGTGAAAAAAGCCCCTACCTCCATATGAGACTAGTTAACTCACCTTTAGTCGAAAAAGATAAAGGCGCGTTTCCTCATCAGATAAAGGTTCCTCATGTCATGGATAGGAATCGAACCTAGGTCTTTCCAACCAAAGGGCTTCATATATACCGAGTGAGCTATGAAGGTTCTATAGAGAAATTATGGTGTTGCTGTGGAAATATTTTAACATAAGCTTACAAAAGGATAAAAAAGTAATAACTGCAATAAAACATAATGAAATCATATTTACTTTAAAAGATGACTTGCTACGGATTCATGGGCTACAAGCATTTTATCATAAAGCTGTTCTGATGGCCATCTCATAATGTCCTCATTCATTCGATATTGAACACTAAGCATCTTCAGCATTTTGTTACCATGAAGAAGCAAAAGCCGTTCCATTAATGTTACTGCAAGACCTTCTGATGCTGCTCTATGAGGGAAAAAAAAAAGTGTATATTTATAAAAAAATTCTTTTGGAATAGATCTAGGCCTTTACTGAGGATACTTTTTTCTGCATCGGAAATATTATAATCACAACTTTGTGGATGGAGGTGTGGTTTCAAAGAAGTCAAATTACTTTGTATTTGTTTAAGGGTTTCGAATTGGTCTTGTTTTTTCAACAGTGGCAGACACACTTGGTGTAACTTTATGGAAATATATCATAATTTCTGTCTGACTTTTTTTTTTTTTGCTTTTTCATTTCTCTAAAAATGTTTCTATAAACATAGCACATAATACTGCACTAAACATCCCAATGCAATGCAGAGAAAAGTATCCTCAGTAAAGGCCTAAATTTTGTTTTATCTCCTAGATCTATTCCAAAAGAAATTTTTTATAAAAATATATAACAACTGAGTAAATCAATCTTCACACACACACACACGTGCTATACAGTTAACCCTTGAACAACAAGGGACTGAACTGTGCAGGTCCACTTATATGCTGATTTTTTTTTTTTTTTTTTTGAGATTTGTGACAATTTGAAAAAACTCGCAGACAAACAGTGTAGCCTACAGATATCGAAAAAATTAAGAAAAAGTTAGGAATGTCATGAATGCATAAAATACATGTAGATACTAGTCTATTTTATCATTTACTACCACAAAATATACACAAATCTATTATAAAAAGTTAAAATTTATCAAAACTTACAAAAACTGACAGACCATACATGGCACTTTGCAGTCGAGAGAAATGTAAACAAATGTTAAGATTCAGTATTAAATCATAATTGAATAAATTAACCGTAGTAATACTATACTACTAATAATTTTAGTAACCACTTCCTGTTGCTATTGAGGTGAGCTCAAATGTTGCGAGCATCTGCCTAAAATAACATGTGATGGTAATCATCTTCACTTGGAAGTTTGTCTCTCCAGTAAATTGCATATCACAGTAAAAAATTATCTCTCATGGTTCTTGTGTATTTTTCATTGTGTTTAGTGCAATATTATGTGATACGTTTATAGAAACACATTTAGAGAAATGAAAAAAGCCTAAATCTGCTTAAAATACCATGTGATGGTAATCATCTTCACGTGGGAAGTTTGTCTCTCCAGAAAATTGCATATCACAGTAAAAAAAGATCTCTCATGGTTCGTGTGTATTTTTCATTGTGTTTAGTGCAATATTATGTGATATATTTATAGAAACATTTTTAGAGAAATGAAAAAGCAAAAAAGTCAGACAGAAATTATGATACATTTCCTTAAAGCTACACCAAGCGTGCCTGCCACTGCTAAAAAAACAAGACCAGCCCCTTCTCTTCCTCCTCCTTAGCCTACTCAATGCACAGACAAAGATGAAGACCTTTATGATGATGCACTTCCACTTAATGAATAGCAAATAATCATCATGTCATACAGTTAATATACTTATCTTTTGTGTATTTTTCTGGGGGAGTCTTTGTGTGAAAATCTAATAACTGTACAGCAAGAACTATATGACACAATTTTGTGTCATCATCATCACTGCCTAAGTATTCATCAATGTAAAACATCGTGTGCAAAGTCTGTATGGTAGTGGATAGTCTATCCTTAGGTGAATGATTCTTAAGGTGAGTGATATTTAATATAAAATTAATAATGTGTTAGTTTTCTTACTGTTTTATAAGTTTGTTTTCAAAGAGTACCGTACATCACCATACAGTTTCTCCAATTATGCCCCTCTCTCTCTCATAATTAGAGAAACTGTGAATCAGCTTATCATCACAGGTAAGTGATTTTTTTAAAAATGTAACAATGTTTCCAACACTGTATTATGAATATGACTCTAATAATGTATGCCATGAAAATGTTATAACGATTCATAGGTGGTCTGAAAAGTTCTCGGCCTAACAATGAAAAAACAAATTTATAATTTCAAAATTATTTTTATTTTTCAACATAATTTCCCTCAAGACTAATGCATTTATTCCACCGATGCTCCGGCACCATTAACCCATCCCTGTAATGGTTCTCAGTAAGATCTGCAAAATACCCCTCTACTGCTGCTGCAATCACCACTTGATTCGAAGAAAACTGCTGACCAGCAAGGAAGAGTTTTAGTTTTGGGAAGAGTTAGAAGTCAGAAGGAGCCAAATCTGGGGAATAGGGTGGATTTTCCAACTATTCATAGTGCAGATCCCTTAACTTTCCCATTGCCAAAACACCTTTGTGGGCAGGTGCATTGTCCTGAAAGATGATTTTTTTTCTTCTGCAAACCAAGTCTTTTCTCAAGAATTTTTTAATCTAGTCCGGTTAAAAATCAGAATAATATTCCCCAGTTATTGTTTTACCGTTTTCAAGATAATTAAAAAACAAAATGCCTTTAGCATCCCAAAACACTGATGCCATGACCTTTCCAGTTGATGGAACCGACTTTGTCTTCTTTGGTGCTGAACAACTGGCTCCTGTCCACTGTTTTGACTGCTGTTTGGATTCTGGTGTGTAATGGTGAATCCAAGTCTCATCCATAGTAATAAATCGACGCACCAAATCAGTTTTATTCTTGTTAAAACACTCCAAACACTGTTCAGGGATTTTCATGCTAGTGCGTTTTTGATCTGCTGTGAGCAAATGAGGCACCCTTCTTGCGCAAAGCTTTTTCATTTGCAATTCTTTGTGCAAAATATATCCAACGTGTTCTTTTGAATTGCCTATAGTCTCAACAATCTCAAGCACTTTGACTCGCCAGTCATCCAATATGATATCGTGCATTTGATCAATAATTTCTGGTGTTATTACACACTTTTTTGGATGTCCTTCACGTGTAACATCTTCAAGGATGGTAAGACCAAATTTAAACTCAGCAGCCCATTTCTTAATTGTTGAAAATGAAGGAGAGGGATGCCCATAAACTTTTATGAACTTCGAATTAATTTCTTTTGCCGTTAAACCTTCTTTTACAAAGAATGTTATAATCGCACGATATTTATCCATTTCGAGGAATACAGACAACATATATATATATATATATATATATATATATATATATATTGAATGGCAGGCAGTCTCAAGTAGAGTGATGTGGGCTAATAGTTTTCTACTAATAGTTAGTAGAAGATTTTCTACTAATGTAGTAATGGAGGAAGTTTTTGATGCTTTAGAAAAAGCAACTGACACAATGAAAAAGGAAAAGTTGGTCCTTGTTGGAGATCTAAATAGCAGAGTAGGAAATGATTGTCAGACATACAAAAATATTTTGGGAAAATTTGGAGAAAAGAGCAAAGCTAATAATAATGGCAAGTACCTGTTGGATTTCTGCTCAGGACATGGATTGGTCATTACTAACACCATGTTCAACATAAAAATGTGCACTAATTCACATGGAGAGAAGAGGCAAGGAATAATAAAAGTCTCATTGACTATGTTATTGTTGATAGTGGTGTTTTCTCCCTGGTGCAGGACACTAGAGTGCACAGAGGATTTGAAATTGAAAGCAATTACTATTTAGTCTTCAGCAGGATAAATTGAATTTCATTTTGAAAAGAATGACATGTAAGAAAGTCTTAAAGCAAATAAAAGTTGAGCAGCTCTCAGATGTGAACTGTAGACTAAAATACACAAAGATTATTGAAGAAAAAATGAAAGAGTTTGAGAACAGGAACCAAACCTTGGAGATTCAGTGGCAAGCCTTGAGGAAAATCCTGATTAATTCAGCCAGAGAGGCAGTTGGTGAGGTTTTTTGCAAGGATAGAAAAATCAGAACTCCATGGTGGACACAGGAAGTTAAAGAGGCAGTGTAGAAAATGAAGAAAGCATATCGAAAGTTCCTGGCAAATAAGTCAGCTTTTGCTCTTAGAGAATACAGAGACAAATGTAAGAAAGCTAAACACTGTGTAAAACTAGCTAAACAAAAGTCATGGGAGGACTTTGGCAAGAATATAGAAAATAAATATCAAGATATTCTGGAGGTTGTTGAAGAAGCTTAGAAATGGAGGAAAGAGTGCTGAAAAAGGAGTTAGAGATGATAAAGGTGACATGAAAACTGGAAAAAAAGATATGCTTTAAGTATGGAGTAATTACTTCGAAAAATTGCTAAATGAAACAAGCAGTGATAGCACCTTGGTAAAAAACACTCAACAGGCATACAGTCAGGAATACATATCCATACTTGAAGTAGAAAAAGACATCAAAGGCTTGAAATGTGGAGAGGCAGCAGGAGTAGATCTTATTCGACCAGAAATGCTGAAGTATGGTGGTATAAAAGTCTTCCAGACGAATTCCTGATATAAAAAGGGAAATAAAACTTAATGTGAGAATTACAGAGGTATTTCCCTACTGAGTGTTCCGGGCAAGATTTATGCCAGTATACTTGAGAAATGGTTGAGAAGAATTGTGGAAGAAACGTTTATGAAGAACAATCTGGATTCAGACCAAATAGAGGCTGTCAGGATCAGATCTTCACTTTACGACAAATAGTCGAGAAAGCATGGGAATATAACAAAGATCTGTATTTAAGTTTTGTGAATCTGGAAAAGGCATATGACAAGGTGCCAAGAGAGAAGCTATTCAACATACTACAGTTATATGATGCCAATGGCACCATATAACTGTAGTATGTTATATGGAATATAATGGTAACGCAGTACTAGTGGGCCAAGTACTGCGGACGTGTTTTGAAGAGCTCCTGATTCAGATAAGTTTTTACTAGGAATAATTAAGCATATATGCGTAATTGTTTGAGTAAGAGTGGCAGTAAACGTTGTACGCTACCGGTATTATTAGTGTGGGTTTTTTTTTCTTGTCTAAACTAAATTACGAAATCGTTATTATTAGACCTAGTAACCGGCAGAGAGAAAAAAAAAAAAAAAATGGCGGCGGCATTGTCATTCCATGATTTGAATGTAGATTTCAGTCGTTTCGTTAAGTGTGAGGTCTGTTATATGTATTCCTTCGACTACATAAATGATTTGTGGATGTTTAGTGCGGATGGAAGAAGGGTGTGTGCGAAGTGTGACCTGAACGAAGAACTAATGAATGTGAATATGAAATTGATGACAGAAAGTGCTAGTACTGATTGTGTCGCGATTGCACGTTTGAAAGAAATGGATGGTGAGCAAGAGAAGCGAAAAAATGTTAAAAAATCAGGAAAAAAGAAAAAGAGCGATTTGACAACCGTAACGGATGTTAAAAGGGATGAAAGTGAGGTAGAAAGAAACGAAATTGAGAGAACGAATGAAAGTAGAACTTGCGTAATGCAGAAATCGCAAGTAAAAAAAATCGAAAGAATAAATGATGGCGAAAGTTCGACGCATGTTGGACCGAAAGTACTGAAACAAAGAAAGATGAATGACAGTAAAAGTGAGAAGAATGATAGCGAAAGTTGGACGCATGTTAGTCCGAAAGTACGGAAACAAAGAAAGATAAATGAGAGTGAAAGTGAGAATGATAGTGAAAGTTGGACGTATGTTGGACCGAAAGTATGGAAACAAAGAAGGATGAATGAGAGGGAATGTGAGAAGAGGGGGTCGAGAGTTAGAAAGTTAGAAAGATTTAATGATAGAGAGAATGTGTCGCGAGGTTCGGAAAGTGAATTAGATTGGATGAGGCAAGAAATGAAATGGATGCAGAATGAAATTAAGAGAATTCAGGTCAAAACTATTAAAATAAATCATGATGGCATGAAAGAGTTAACGAAAGATGAGCGAGTGGCGTTGTATGGCGACTCCATTATTAAAGGTGTGCTAGAGGATAAAATGCACAAGGTATGTTTTCCAGGCGGTAAAATAAGTAGAGTGATTGAGGCATTGGATATGAGGCGGGAGCGAGCAAAAGAGTTAATTGTATTAATTGGTACAAATGATTTGAGAGAGAACAAAGAGCATGTCAAAATGAATGTCAAGAGACTGCTTGGAAAGATAAAAGAGAATAGTGTGACAGGAAGGGTGGTCAGTGTGTTGCCTAGGTATGATTGTGGTGAAATGAGGCGGAGAGCAAGGATTATGAATGGTATTCTGGCTGAAATGTGTGAGGAGATGGGTGTACAGTTTGTTAATGTGTGGAATGAGTTTGAGGGACGAAGTGAGCTGTATGGGAGCGATGGACTGCATTTGAGTGGTTATGGTGTGAGTCACTTGGAGAGACTGCTGCTGGAAGGTAGAGAAGTGAATAGAGAAAATGAATCAGATCGAGAGGGGAGTGATGTGGAAGAGCAGGAGAGTAAGACAGGAGAGATTGAAGAAGTGGAAATGAATGGAGAGGTGAGTGGTATGAGTATAGAAAATGAGAGAATGGGTGTGCAAGAGGAGCAGGGAAACGGGGAGGCCCAGGGTGGACAGGGATACACAGCGTGAGAAATTTGGATGCTCCAAGAGGAGGTGAGAGCATGTGTAGGCAGGAAAGTAATGGGATGACCAGGGATCAAGAGGAAACAGATGTTGTTGCAAAGGGTTCTAAAATGAAGAAGCAGAAAGAGAAATGGCCCCAGTCCAGCATGGAGAGAGCACATCGAGTGAATGGTATCAGTGGAACTAGCTGTAGATCCAGAAATGAGTTGTTGTGTTTGTATACCAATGCTAGAAGCATAAGAAACAAGGCGGATGAAATGGTTGCACTAATTGTGTCTGTGTACCCAGAGATTGTTGGAATAAGTGAGACATGGTTAGATGAGGACGACATCCTGACAGGAATAGAGATGGAAAGGTATGATGTGTTTCGTGAGGATAGAAGGGATAAAAAGGGAGGGGGAGTGCTATTGATGATAGAGAAAGAGTTATGTCCATACAAGGTAGAGATGCAAGAGGGAAATAGGGCCAGTGGTTTTGAGGCAGTATGGTGTGAGATAGAGGTGAATAGAATCAAATACTTGGTGGGATGTTGTTATAGACCTGGTAATGTGGATGGTGGTGATAGTGAAATGTATAGTCAAATAAGCCAAGCAAATAAGAAAAGGGTGATTTTAATTATGGCAATATAGACTGGATTGAAGAGATAGCGACTGGAAGTAAAGAAAATGAGTTTCTTGAGTTTTTGAGGGATAACTACCTCAGACAGTATGTAACAGAGGGCACACGAGGATTAAGGGTCTTGGATTTGGTCATCTCATCGGAGGATGTAATTATAAATGAGGTGTCAAATCATCCACCAATTGGTGAAAGTGACCATGAGGTGATTACCTGGGTGGTTGCCAGCAGTGCAAGGACACCTGTGAAAAAAGGGTATATGTGGAACTATAAGGGGGGTGATTATGAAGAGCTCAGGAGACAGCTTGCAGATGTAGCACGGAATGAGGAGTTAGCTGGAAAAGAGATCAATGCAGCTTGGGGGATTTTCAAAAACTATTTAGTAGATGCAATGTCTAAATGTATACCACGGGTGAGAAGGTTAAATAAGGTAGGTGTGAGATGGATGAATAAAGAGATTAAGCATGCAATACAGAAAAAAAAGGCATTGTGGAGACAGCATAAGAGAAGTGGAAGTAACCAATTTCATGAGGTCTACAAAGACCAGGCAAGGAGGGTGACTTGGTTGGTGAGAGTAGCTAAAGAGAGGTATGAACAGCAGTTAGCTAATGAAGCCAAAAAGAATCCTAGGGAGTTCTTTCGATATGTAGCCAGCAAAAGAAAGAATGATTATGGAAGGATGACATTGATTGGAGGAAATGGTATAAAGACAGCTGTTGCAGAATGTGTTGTGGAGATACTTAATGAGCAATTCATAAAGATCTTTCAATCTTGTGAATGTGACTTCATGGAGAGATTAAGAGCAGTTGATGATGGGGAGGAGAGACTGACTGTAAGTGAGCAAGAGGTGTTTGGGGAGTTGTGTAAACTAGATGTAAATAAGGCTGTGGGACTTGATAATATATCACCACATATTCTGAAGAAGTGTGCAAGAGAGTTGACACCTGCCTTGACATATTTTTTTAATACGAGTCTTGCACTTGGTCAAGTTCCTAAAGAGTGGAAGGAGGGCAAGATTGTGCCACTTCATAAAGGAGGTGATCGAACTCAAGCATCAAACTATAGGCCTATCTGTGTGTCAGGTGTTGTGGTTAAGTTGTTGGAGAAGCTTGTGAGAACTAGGATCCAGAGTTGGGTTGACAACAATGGTATAATCTTTGATGGACAGCATGGATTTGCTAAAGGGAGGTCATGTTTTAGTAATCTACTTACTTATTACAATAAAGTGACTGCTTCCTTGGACAGAGGAGAAGGATACACAGTAATATACTTGGATTTCGCAAAGGCTTTTGATAGAGTACCTCATGATAAGTTGACAGTCAAACTAGAGCAGATGGGGTTGGATATTAGATTAGTGCATTGGATTGGAGACTGGCTATCTGATAGGTATCAACAAGTTGTGTATGGGGGTGCAATATCCAGGAAAAGGAAAGTCACTAGTGGAGTGCCTCAGGGGTCTGTTTTAGGGCCATTACTATTTAACTTATATATTAATGATATTGGTGAAGATTTGGATGGAGATATTCAGTTGTTTGCAGATGATGCAAAGTTGGGACGAACCATAAAGAGTAGTGAAGATGTTGTGGCCTTGCAAGAAGACTTGAATAAATTGAGTGATTGGGCAAGCAAATGGGGATGTGAGTTCAATGTTGCAAAATGTAAAGTTTTAAAATTTGGAAAACAAAGATGGGATGCAGAATTTATGCTTGGTGAGAATATATTGTTGGAAGTAGAGGAAATAAGAGATCTGGGGGTGATAGTGGATAAGGATCTAAAATTTAGGGGACACATCGCCAAAATTGTGAAGACAACACAAAGACTTCTGGGAATGATGCGGAGGACACTGACATGTAGAAGTAGGGAGATACTTGTTCCAATGTATAAGGCTTTGATTAGGCCACACTTGGACTATTGTGCCCAGATTTGGTCACCGGGTTTTCAGAAGGATGAAGAGATGTTGGAAAGGGTCCAAAGGCGACTGACTAAGGTAGTTTCTGACCTCTGGAATGTTGAGTATGAGGAAAGATTGAAAAGATGTAATTTGCAGAGTCTCGTGGAGAGAAGGAAGAGGGGAGATATGATAGAGACCTACAAGTTGGTAAGGGGTTGTTATAGGATCAATGGTGGAGAAGTTCTACAGAGAATAGTGGGAGATCAGGGGAGAACCAGAGGTCATCCCTGGAAACTGTATAAGGAGGGTGTGAGTAAGGGAGTGAGAGGCAGGTTTTTTTCGTGCAGAGTTGTGAGTGATTGGAATGCCTTGCCTGAGAGCATGGTGTCTGCAAGTAGTTTGAATGTGTTTAAAACACGGTATGATGAGATGTGTGTGTAAGATAAAAGGACCTCCTAGATGAGTCTTTGACTCCATGAGGTCTTGTTTAATAATAATAATAATAATAATAATTTAATAATATAATGGTAACTGCTGACTTGCAACTCAAATACAGATAGAATTGAAGGAAGTACAGGAAGATGGTTTAATATTAAATCTGGTGTGAGACAAGGATGTACATTATCTCCTCTGTTATTCAATATCTATATGGATCACATTATGAAGGAAAGTGGTATTAAACATGATATCAGAATTGGAGTTGTTAATGTCAGCTCTTTGCTTTATGCGGATGATGTTACATTTCTAAATAAACCCGCTACAAGTTTGCAAAATTCCCTGACTAAATTGAATAACTGTTGTAATAGATATGGTATGAAGGTCAGCAATAAAAAGACAAAGACAATGAAAATAGGTAGAATTGTTGAAAATGTCAACTGTATTGTGAATGGAGAACCTGTGGAACAAGTAAAACATTTCTGCTACTTAGGCACGATATTTTAGTGAAGATGGTAAATTAAATATGGAAATACACAACATAATCAACAAAGATGGTATGATAGGAAGTCAATTGAATAAATTCATAAGGAATAAGAGAGAAATTAGTCGGAACACTAAATTAGCAGTATACAAGACAGTGTTCAAACCAGTTTTAACTTATGGATCTGAGAGATGGTCCAGAAGTAAAACACTTGACCAAAGACTAGAGACCGCAGATAAGAGAGTCCTGAAAAAAATTAGTGGTGTGAACAGATGGCATCAATGGCAATATCATATTAAAAACAAGGATATTAGGAAAGAACTTGACACTGTCAGCATCCAGGAATGCGTTAGCAGAGCTAATCTCAGGTGGTATGATCTTAAACAGAATGGGCAAGGGAAGATTAGCAAAACAAGCGTTCTCTGCCAGGTTGGCAGGAAAACGACCCAGAGGAAGACCAAGATATAGGTGGATTGATACAGTACAATGTGCCTTAGATGATAGAAATATAAGATCTGATAATGATAATATTGGAGTCTTGATAAATAACAGACTGATTTGAAGGAAAATTGTAGATAGGAAGTTAGTAATGATGTAATTTTTTTCATGTAGTACTATCATATCCTGTACACCCCTTGAGGGTACATGTCAGGAATTTGATGATGACTAAATATTAATTAAAAGAAAACTTTAATCAATTTCCTCATTTAATCGTTAAATTTTTTTTTTTTTTTTTCTAAATAACTTAGGGAATTGAAACAACGTAGATCCAAATATAAATTAAATTATATTTTAATAGATATTTCCGATATTTCGGCAATGTCACATTGCTATTTTCTAAAGGAACTTACAAAAAGGCAGGTGCACACAGGCAATAACAATACAGTAACTGAGAATGAAGATTTGAAGCTATCATTCTCCTAGAAGTCCTGATGGTGCCCTCTGGCGGGCTAAGTAGGCGTTTTTCTAGACACACTAGTCACCCGCCAGCCTGATGGAACTTTGGTTTTCTCAGTTTACAGAAAACCCACCCATACAGGCAGATACATCCACCAACAATCCCACCACCCCCCCTCACAACAATATGGAGTGGTAAAAACACTATACAACAGGGCTAAACTAATCTGTTCTAACGACATAGCCCTTAACACTGAACTAAATCACATCCTCAACACTTTCTCAGCCAATGGCTACCCCCCCCCAAAAAAATCCAAAAAATATTAAAACCTACAAACCACAGCCCCCCTCCTCCCCACCTCCACAAAAAAGATTACTCTAAATCCATCACCATTCCCTACATCCGAGGCACCTCAGAAAAAATTACCAAAATTCTAAAAAAACATGATCTCACCTCCTGTTACAGGCCTTACAGAAAATTGGCATCCCATCCCTTATCCGCTCTACCAAAGACCAACCACTTCCCCTAGACCTACCTGGTGTATACCAGGTCCCTTGCAGTTGTAAACTGTCGTACTTTGGCCAAACAGGCAGGACAGCGAATATCAGAATTTCTGAACACAAGGACTACATCCGGTTTTACAAGTATAGCCATTCTGGTCTTGCAGACCATGCTCTGGATACTCGCCACAGAATACGGTGGAAGAAAGCAACAATAATACACCGGAGCAAATATAAATTCGAAAGATTATTTATGGAATCAGCCTCTGCCCTAAGAAACTCTCCAAACCTCAACAAATTTGGTTGTATGTGACTGCCCCAAATTTGGGAGGCATATATCAGCAGACCTTCAGCCCAATGGCCAAGTACGACAGTTTACAACTGCAAGGGACCTGGTATACACCAGGTAGGTCTAGGGGAAGTGGTTGGTCTTTGGTAGAGCGGATAAGGGATGCCAATTTTCTGTAAGGCCTGTAACAGGAGGTGAGATCATGTTTTTTTAGAATTTTGGTAATTTTTTCTGAAGTGCCTCGGATGTAGGGAATGGTGATGGATTTAGAGTAATCTTTTTTGTGGAGGGGGGGAGGAGGGGGGCTGTGGTTTGTAGGTTTTAATATTTTTTTGATTTTTTTTTTGGGGGGGGGGTAACCATTGGCTGAGAAAGTGTTGAGGATGTGATTTAGTTCAGTGTTAAGGGCTATGTCATTAGAACAGATTAGTTTAGCCCTGTTATATAGTGTTTTTACCACTCCATATTGTTGTGAGGGGGGTGGGTGGGATTGTTGGTGGATGTATCTGCCTGTATGGGTGGGTTTTCTGTAAACTGAGAAAACCAAAGTTCCATCAGGCTGGCGGGTGACTAGTGTGTCTAGAAAAACGCCTACTTAGCCCGCCAGAGGGCACCATCAGGACTTCTAGGAGAACAATAGCTTCAAATCTTCATTCTCAGTTACTGTATTGTTATTGCCTGTGTGCACCTGCCTTTTTGTAAGTTCCTTTAGAAAATGGCAATGTGACATTGCCGAAATATCGGAAATATCTATTAAAATATAATTTAATTTATATTCGGATCTACGTTGTTTCAATTCCCTAAGTTATTTAGAAATCATCAAATAACTCCTCATTTAATCGATTTCCACTTTAACCAATTTCCTCATTTGCTTGTTGTTAGTGCCTGCGTGCACTTTTCATAGTTTTATGTTCCCATAAAGATGGCAATGTAACATTGCTGAAATTCAGTAAGTATTCATTCAAGTTTTCTTTTAATTAATATTTATTATACATTGTAATTTCCTGAAATAATTTAATTAGTCATGTGTTACCAACGTATAAGCTTATCAACAAGAACTGTTGATAGGGTCTTCCCTCAGCAGTGGATCAGATGTGGAGGACCGATTCCCTGGCCACCACAATTGCTGGATCATTAGTGCCCCACTTGATTTTTTTCTTTTGGGAATATGTGAAGGACACAGTCCATGCAACTAAAGTGGACAGCCTAGCAGTCTAGAAACATCACAATTCTGAAAACCCTGAAACATCACAATTCTGCTGCTGTGTCCTCCATCATCCCTGACATGCTTCAGAGAACCTGGTCAGAGACAGACTATCAACTTGACATTGTGCATGCTACTAAAGGTGCACACGTGGAAGCATACTGATTTTATTTTTACAAACACGTGGTGAGTGTTCCTTCTCATTTGTACAATTTCAACACCATGGTCCATACATAGTAGTAACACGTTAAAACTAGGGAGGTCCAATATGGGCACCGTCTATCTTATTTACAGGAAATTAAAATAAATATCTCACTGTAGAAGATGTTCTGATTCCACATCAACTATGGAGCTGTAAGCAATGCACTGTATATTAACTAACAAGTACTTTTGTTTCTTTTTTTCTAGCAAAACAATTTGAGAAATATGAGTAATTAAATCACAGCTATTTTAATTTTCAACTCATCTTAATGGAATTTTTATGTCTCAACTTATAAGTATTGCTTTAACACGTGCATGGCAGCATTTATCTTTGTAATAAATACTGATAAATTTTAATATAGGCATTTTACATCCAAAAGTTTTAAACTGTATTCAAATATGATTGAAGGGAAATGTTTCTGAAACATCAGTTTCAACAGGCAATGTACACGGACAGATTCCGGACTTTTTATATAGGTAGATAATTCCTTTATTAGTCATAAAAAATATAAAAATGAAAGTTTTGTAATAAATACTGATAAATTTTAATATAGGCATTTTACATCCAAAAGTTTTAAACTGTATTCAAACATGATTGAAGGGAAATGTTTCTGAAACATCAGTTTCAACAGGCAATGTACACGGACAGATTCCGGACTTTTTATATAGGTAGATAATTCCTTTATTAGTCATAAAAAATATAAAAATGAAAGTTTTCTTCCTTTTGGAATAATCTTAGACAGTTATCCTAATTATATTTTTCTGGACTATCCTTGGTGACATTAAAAAAAAGGGTACATGAACTTAAGTACAAAAACATTTTTCCTTTTGTTCAATGTTGCTGCTTCGATTTCTTCATAGTAAAACAAATTAATTGTGCCATCACACATTTCTCTTCATGAAATCTCCGCGTTAAGAAACTCCAATCTCAAAAATGGAAAGTCACTAGTGATGTGCCACAGGGGTCAGTTTTGGGACTATTGTTATTTAATTTGTCTATTAATGATATTAATAACACAGGATAGGACAACACAGAATATTAATGACACAGGATAGGACAACACAGAATATTAATGACACAGGATATATAACACAACAGAATGCTATGGCATACTGTTGCAACCAAACAATCTTTGGATTGATGCATCCAAGAAAAATAAGGTAATGCAAAACTGGGGGGGGGGGGAGAGAAAGATGCGAATCAAGCAGATGTTGTGGCCTTACAGGAGGGCTTGAATAGAGTGTATGAGTGGGCAAAAGTATTGAACTGTTAATTCAATGTTTCTAAGTGTAAGGTTCTGAAATTTGGTAGGCAACAATGGGAAAATTGATGGGGAGAGGAAGTTGAACAGATAAGAAACCTTGGAGTGGTGGTGGACAAGGATCTGATGTTCAGAGGTCACACTGCAAAAGTTGTGAGGACATTACATCAGATTTTGGCAATTATGCAGAGAACCGTAACTTGTAGAAATAAAGAGGCTCTGGTTCCATTGTATAATGCCTTGGTCAGGCCTCGTATGGATTATTGTGCACAGATTTGGTTCCCTGATTTTCATGGTGATGAATATATATTGGAAAAGGTCTAGAGAAGACTGACTAAAGTTGTAACAGGCCTTTAGGATGTGCGGTATGAGAACAGATTGAGGAAATGCAATTTGCAAAGCCTTGCGAATAGGAGAAAGAGAGGGGATGTGATTGAAATATTTGATAAAGTTGATAAAGGATTGTTACCAGGTTAATATGAAAGAAATTTTTTGTAGAATGGGAAAAGAGGGTAGAAGAAAAGGACATACCTCAAAGCTGTATAAGGAGAGTTTAAGTGGGGACATAAGGAGCAGGTTCTTTTCAAGGAGAGTATTTGGTGCGTGGAATGCATTGCTTGACATTGTGGTTAATGCAAATACGCTAAATGGGTTTAAAACACAGTTTGATGGGCTTTGTGTGTAACAATGTTTGCCTCCTGCGATGAGTCTTTTGACTCTATAAGGTCTAGTGTGAATAATAATAAAACACAAAAAATTTTAGGTCAGGCACATTCCTGGTGTGTGTGTGTGTGTGTGTGTGTGTGTGTGTGTGTGTGTGTGTGTGTGTGTGTGTGTGTGTGTGTGTGTGTGTGTGTGTGTGTGTGTGTGTGTGTGAGAGAGAGAGAGAGAGAGAGAGAACAATAACTTTCAGGCTTGGCATTCTTACAAAAGGTCTAACACAGTATAAAAAACTGTTAAGATTATTTCACATAATGATGGGAAACAAAGTCATGCTGTACTTATAAAAAACGGTTTGCACTGATTATGGATTACTTTTACTTTGTACATGTTAACTGCCATCTAAGTTTTGAGATCCCAGATGCAGTGTATTATTCAGTAGTGCTTCTTGTCAATAAATAATAAAATAAAAAGAATTGCATGGATTTTTTTTTTAAAATCCATTCTTTTGTAATTTCTATGAGTGCTTAGTGACATTAATATCATTAACAAGTGAGGGAAGCTGCTGTTTTTCTAACAGTAAAAAGAAATATAATGCATCTATCTATTCTTACATAACAAGTATGCTGCTGGGAAAGAAATTTTAAAATCAGTATGCTTCTCGCCTTTGCACTACCTGAAAAAAAAAGATGGCTTTTCGACTTGACTAGTTTATCAACAATACCACTGACTGTGTGTGTGTGTGTGTGTGTGTGTGTCATTCCTTTCTGCATGCTTTCTGATATAATTATTAAAAACCCTAAATGAAAGGGGGGGGGGGTGAAGAGAGGGATATATTTAATCAGATTTAAACAATATGAAACACTGGAATCCCATGATGTACTGATATGAATAAAAGTCATTGAACTTTAATTTTTAATATGCCTTTTGCTTTTACTTACTTATCAGAGATAATTGTTGGTGGAAGCTGATGATGATCCCCACCCAAAATGCATCTTGGTGCTAAGAGAAGAGGAATCCAACATGCAGCTTCCAGAGCCTTAAAAATAAATAATAAAAAAAAAACAGAAACAGTCAGTAAACAATAACATTGTATATTAATTAGACTGATAAAACTTTACTTCACTTGATTAATTTACAAACCTGAGAACATTCATCAATAATAACTAAATCAAAATGATCAACAGGTAGATGCTTCAAAGGCCCTTCATCTGAGGCAGTGGTAAGTGTAGACAAAATAACATCGGCTTTCTTCAAAATAAGTCCCATTGTCTTCTCTCTTTCTCGCAGTTCTGAACATAGCAATTTGATTTCTTTCCAAAGTTGCTTGCGTTCTTCTCGGTCTCTGGATTTCCTTGCTCTTAACTAAAATGTTCAAAAGACACTTTATTAAAATAGCATAATCCTAGCCACAAAAACTTATGATGATGTAATGTAATTTTCCTGCTGTGTACATGGCAGCAAAAAATCACTTGGATTTCCATATTTCAATTGTGACATTTTTTAAAAAGTAAAATTAAAAAATGGTAAAAATTTTAGATTTATGGAAAGTTCTAAGTACTATCTATAATTCGCAAGTGACATTATTCTGATTTAAAATGAGCTAATAAATATAGCAATTTTGCTATAGCACACTGTTATAGCAAAATTCAACTTTTGCTATAACATTCATTCACCAAACAGACCCAACTAAAGTTCTTCATAAATAATATTCACTACAGCAGACCGTCATAATAACAAATTACTCCTTTGGTCTCTAAAAGTTTACTGCATTAAGATTGATTATACGAAGTGGACTATTAAGATTATGAGACTGGTTGCAAAAATAAGGTTTATTATTACAATTGTACAACTTAATTGTTATCCTCTTCAATATACTCCCCTCCTCTATCTATACACTGTTGCATATAAATTTTCCATTGTTGGAAGCAGTGCTGCAAGTCATCAGGTGTTATCTGCTTCAGTTAACACCTGATGACTCTTGCATCAGGTGTTAACTGAATGTTCTTCTTCACAGATGAACTTCTGTGAAGAAGTTCATCACATGTGTTGAGATGTGGATTTTTCAGTACGATCCAGAAACAAAGAGACAATCGATGCGCTGGAAAACTCCCACATCACCAACAATGAAAAAAAGCAAGAATGAGCAAGTCAAAACTGAAAGCAACGCTGATATTTTTTTTTTTATTTATTTCAATGGTGTGGTAATGCTTGAATGGGTACCAGAGAGAGTCAGACAGTTAACCAACATTATTACCTTGAGGTTCTGGCCAAGCTGAGAGAATGAGTGAGGAAGAAGAGACCTGATTTGTGGAAGAACAATGCTTGGATTCTCCAAAGGAATTCTCCAGTCCACAGTGCACTGTCTGTAAAGCAGTAACTGGCTGATAAGAAGATCCCAGTGCTGGACCATCCCCCTTACTTGCCGGACTTAGCTACATGCGACTTTTACCTTTTCCAAGGTTGAAATTGACATCGAAGGGCACCCATTTTCAGTCAGTGGATGATAAAGTAGAAAATAGCAGTGCTATTTTCTACTTTAGAAAATTTTCTATTTTCATCAGGTGTAATTTTCATTTTCAAGCAGATAACACCTGATGACTTGCAGCACTGCTTCCAAAAATGGAAAATTCATATGCAACGGTGTATAGATAGAGGAGAGTGTTGAAGGGGATAACAATTAAGTTATACAATTGTAATAATAAACCACATTTTTGCAACAAGTCTCATTATTTAATAGCAGACCTCATATAGTGACCAAAGTTCATTATCTAGTGTCTGCTAGAGTGAGAATTGGCCATATTATCCCTATTCAATTCTTCTGACAGTTAATTAAGTGAAGGAATAAAAACATCTCTTTTTTTAATAAAAGTAACGTGGAATGACAAATAAAGAAATGAACAACTAGATGGTAGAATGTTATACTGATAAAACAAAGATGAAAATATAAGATAAAAGGTAAGATAAAAATACCAAAAGGAATAGGACAATTAAGAGTGATGTTGAAATGAACAAAGACGGTACTTTTCAGATGACTGATGACTAACATATACTAACCCACCATGCAAATTTTCCTACAGGAAAATGGATGTGACTACTAAATATACTTGTTTGTTGGGTGAAATTATTATTGATGCATCATCAATAATAACAATTTTCCTGTTTAGCAAAATGAATATGCAAATAATTAGGTCAGTAAAGAAGATCAGGGGTTTATATGAAAGTCATTTCAGTATCATACAGTGAACAATGGGAATATAGAATGAGTTAACAGTATTTCAGAGGAGAAACAATGTTTTGGTTCATTGTGAGAAAATGCCTTTACATGTAAATATAGAAAATGAACAGCCTTAAGTTCAGATTTGGCAATATGCTGAAGCCCATAGTTAAGAAAACAAAAAAAAAAGCCCTGCAAATACTTTTTTTCTTTTTAATTATTCCACACATGCTCTTTCAAGTGTATGTGCATGGTTACTGCATGTCACCATTGGACACTAAAGAATCTGTGTTTGCAAACATGGTAACCCAAGAAATTCCACAAGTATTTCTACAATAAGAAAAGAGCTGCAGCCTATAAATCACTAGAAGCAATGGATATACATTGTTAAGTGGCACAAACCAAGATACACAGAACCCAGATCATGAAGCAACAGAAACCGATTCAGTACAGTAATGAGTTATTACACAATGTCTGGTGAATGAGTCTGGTATGGAGGATGCTTTTTAACTGAATATGCTGTCCCAATTATGAAGTCTGGGGGTGACAATGCAATAATGTAGGATTGCTTTATGAGATACTGTTATTATCCAGTGGTTATAACGCACAGAATCATATCTGTTAGATCCTTATGACAACTGATGATTGTTAAGTTCAGTACAAAATATTTGTGCAATTTCATTAAATTATTACAACAAATCTGAAAGCACACACACCAACTCAACATCACCAGAGTTAAAGATCGGTTCTATCAACATAAGAAGCCTGAATGGCAAAGAAATGGAGCTAGCTGAGAAATTAGATAAGTACCAGATCGACATAATAGGGGTGACTGAAACAACAAAAAAAAAAAACTGGTGAGATCTTTCTGAGCAATAAATACAAAATGTTATACTCAGGAAATGACAATCAAGGAAAAGAAGTAGTAGCCATAGTATTCAACACAAAATAAGAGGCTAATCTTCTTGAATGGCAGGCAGTCTCAAGTAGAGTGATGTGGGCTAATATCAGAATGGGGAATTGAACAATGAAACTTATTTGTGCCTATGGTCACACAGAAGGTTTTCTACTAACGTAGAAGTGGAGGAAGTTTTTGATGCTTTAGTAAAAGCAACTGACACAATGAAAAGGAAAAGTTGGTCCTTGTTGGGGATCTAAATAGCAGAGTAGGAAATGATTGTCAGACATACAAAAATATTTTGGGAAAATTTGGAGAAAAGAGCAAAGCTAATAACAATAGCAAATACCTGTTGGATTTCTGCTCAGGACATGGACTGGTTATGACTAACAACATGTTCCAACATAAAAATGTGTACAAATTCACATGGAGAGAAGAAGCAAGGAATAATAAAAGTCTTATTGACTATGTTATTGTTGATAGTGATGTTTTCTCCCTGGTACAGGACACCAGAGTGTACAGAGAATTAGAAATTGGAAGTTATCACTATTTAGTCTTGAGCAGGATAAAATTGAATTTCATATTGAAAAGAATAACATGCAAGAAAGTTTTAAAGCGAATAAAAGTTGAGCAGCTCTCAGATGTGAACTGTAGACTAAAATACACAAAGATTATTGAAGAAAAAATGAAAGAGTTTGAGAACAGGAACCAAACCTTGGAGATTCAGTGGCAAGCCTCGAAGAAAACCCTGATTGATTCAGCCAGAGAGGCATGTGGTGAGGTTGTCTGCAATGAAAGAAAAATCAGAACTCCATGGTGGACACAGGAAGTTAAAGAGGCAGTGAAGGAAAATAAGAAAGCATATCAAAAGTTCCTGGCAAATAAGTCAGCTTCTGGTCTTAGAAAATACAGAGACAAATGTAATAGAGCAAAACACTGTGTAAAACTAGCTGAACAAAATTCATAGAAGGACTTTGGCAAGAAACATAGAAAATAAATATCAAGAAAGTGATAAGATATTCTGGAGGTTGTTGAAGAAGCTTAGAAATGGAGGAAAGAATGCTGTAAAAGGAGTTAGAGATGATAAAGGATGAAATTGGGAGAAAAAGATATCCTTGAAGTATTGAGCAATTACTTCAAAAAGTTGCTAAATGAAACAAGCAGTGATAGCACAGTGGTAAAAAATACTCAACAGGCATACTGTCAGGAATACATATCCATACTTGAAGTAGAAAAAGCCATCAAAGGCTTGAAATGTGGAAAGGCAGCAAGTGTAGATGATATTCAACCAGAAATGCTGAAGTATGGTGATATAAAAGTCTTACAGTGGCGGCACTGCATAGTTCAGAAAGCCTGGATAGAGGGACGAATTCCCGATGATTGGAGTAGAGCTCTCATAGTACCCATATATAAAAAGGGAAATAAAACTGAATGAGAGAATGACAGAGGTATTTCCCTGAGTGTTCCTGGCAAGATCTATACGAGTATACTTGAGAAACGGTTGAGAAGAATTGTGTAAGTAAAGCTTGGTGAAGAACAAGCTGAATTCAGGCAAAATAAAGGCTGTCAGTTTCAGATCTTCACTTTACAACAAATAGTTGAGAAAACATGGGAATATAACAAAGATCTGTATTTAAGGTTTGTAGATCTGGAAAACGCATATGACAAGGTGCCAAGAGAGAAGCTATTCCAAACACTACAGTTGTATGGTGTCAATGGGTATTATATCAAGCAATACTTAGTCTTTATTTGAGTTGTAAGTCAGCAGTTAGAATTGAAGGAAGTACAGGAAGATGGTTTAATATTAAATCTGGTGTGAAACAAGGATGTACATTATTCCCTCTGTTATTCATTATCTATATGGATCACATTATGAAGAAAAGTGGTATTAAACATGATATCAGAATTGGAGATGTTAATGTCAGCTCTTTGCTTTATGTGGACGATGTTATACTTCTAAATAAATCGGCTACAAGTTTGCAAGATTCCCTGACTAAATTGAATAACTGTTGTAATAGATATGGTATGAAGGTCAGCAATAAAAAGACAAAGACAATGAAAATAGGCAGAATCATTGAAAATGTCAACTGTGTTGTTAATAGAGAACCTGTGGAACAAGTAAAACATTTCAGCTACTTAGGCACGATTTTTAGTGAAGATGGTAAATTAAATAAGGAAATAGACAATAGAATCAACAAAGCTGGTATGGTAGGAAGTCAATTGAATAAATTCATATGGAATAAGAATGAAATTAATCAGAACACTAAATTAGCTGTATACAAGACAGTGTTCAAACCAATTTTAACTTATGGATCTGAGAGCTGTCAGAAGTAAAACACTTGACCAAAGACTAGAGACTGCAGATATGAAAGTCCTGAGAAAGATTAGAGGCATGAACAGATGGCATCAATGACAATATCATATTAAAAACAAGGATATTAGGAAAGAACTTGACATTGTCAGCATCCAGGAATGTGTTAGCAGAGCTAATCTCAGGTGGTATGGTCACTTAAACAGAATGGGCGAGGAAAGATTAGCAAAACAAGCATTCTCTGCCAGGTTGGCAGGAAAACGTATCAATCCACCTATATCTTGGTCTTCCCAGAGGAAGACCAAGATATAGGTGGATTGATACGGTGCCTTAGACGATAGAAATATAAGATCTGATAATGATAATATTGGAGTCTTGATAAGTAACAGACTGATTTGGAGGAAAATTGTAGATAGGTAGTTAGTAATGATGTAAATTTTTCATGTAGTACTATCATATCCTGTACACCCCCTTGAGGGTACATGTCAGAAATTTGATGATGATGATTATTACAGCCTTTATTGTGTGTTTTTTTCTAGTTGACTGAATAAGAGAAAAATTAGCTGCGTACAAGACAGTGTTCAAGTTTTTAACTTACAGATCTGGGAGCTGGATAGAAATAAGGCATCTAATCAAATACTAGAGACAACAGATATGAGAGGTGAGAGAAAAATCAGAGGAATGAACGAATGACATTGATGGCACACTTATATTAAAAATGAAGATATTAGGAGAGAAGTTGACATTGTTGCAGGGGTGAATGCTGGTGTTGAAATTCACGCTTGCTCTTGTTATCATTCAGGGAGAGAGAGGTGTGACTGAAGTCTGATTAGCGGAATAATGAATTATTGACCATTTAAAACTATATATTTAGAAATTTATGTACATTTAATCATAGAAATTTATGTACATTTAATCATAGAAATAACACATTTATTTTACAAATGATATTCTATCTTTTTCAAATTAGCTACTTGAATATAAATTCTACCCTATGGTTCTTCTTTATGAACTAATCAATAACATCGTCATAAAAAGTTGGTTATAACCTAATTTTCCCAAGCAACATGCACACTTGTAAAGGCTGGCTGAAGCTCACTGGCTAGAGCTACTTTGACTGCGTATGGCCTTATGTTTAAGACGATGTGAAGGAAGCAGAAATGGCTATGCACGCGCATGAAATCATAGTGCTGCAGCAAGGACCTGGAAGCTCCCACAACCGAGCAAGCCAAGGGTAGCTTTGACTAGACGAGCAAGCATCGGCCTTCGATACACAATGCAAAGCTCAATTATTGCCCCGCAAGCTTAAGACGTCTTCTGTCTACAAAAATAAAAGCCTAAATGGAATGCTTATAAATGCATGCATTTATTAATAAATAAATATTCCTTCTTTCTGAATTAATGAGCTTGCGCAGCAAGCATGGAGAATTTGCCCCTGCATTGTTGGCATTCAAGAATATGTTAGTCAAGGTAATCTCAGGTGATACAGCCAGTTAAACAGCATTAGAGAGGGGAAAGGTTAGGAAAACATATGTTTGATGCTAAGATAGTTGGAAAAAGACCAAGAGGAATATAAAGATGGTGGACTGATGCAGTGCCCTAGAAGACTGAAATATAAGATATGACAATATTAGAACTGACAAATAACAAATTACTTTGAAGGGAAATTATTGATAGAAAGTTAATTAATAAGAAACTTAATCATGTAGTACTATCATGATATCCTATAGACCACTTAAAAGTACATATCAGGAATTTCAGAATGATGACCATCTTGGAGGATACTTTGTTTTCCAACATTCCTGGATTCAACATGTAGGTTATGTATTTGCCTTTTGGTCACATTCTTTAGCTCATGAAGTAATCAAGGTAGTACTGTTGGCATGCAGTGTGATGTTCAAGGGAAATCCTACACATGTTCGATTCAATTTAGGTCTGGTGATCATGTTGGTCACAGAATTCATTGGATATCTTCAGCAGTTTCAAGGCCACCACAGGTGGTGGCACAAAAAGAAAATCTGGGTCAAATGCATTACTACAAAGTCACACATAAGGTTTGAATATCTGTTTTCCATATCTCTATGCAGTCACAGTATCTCTACCAAAAACATGGAGAGGTATGGCCATCGATCATTATTCTCTGCCATACTAGATCTACATCTTGTGAGATCAGTAATTACTAATAACCTGGATCCAACATTTTGTAATGAACATTCTCCCCCCCCCCCCTTATATAAATATTTAGATCTTCAAAAGAAAAGCTACACACTGCTGGAATAATTATCAGGGCATTACCCAGCTTTAGAATGAAACATAGTGATATACAGAGTATATATATATATTATATATATAGTAACACATACACACATATCCTGTCGTCACATGTAGCATATACTGCTATAAAAGAGAAACAGATGTACCTCTTAAGCTGCCTGAGCATCTGTTCAGTATTAATGGCAGTAAACAGACTGCAAGAATTGTTATATCATAAGGATGCCTTATCAGTGCTTCATCCATTCATGATACTGGTAAAACACTAAATCAAACAAAATCAACTGCAGACAATGTTAATAGCCAATGAAAATGTGATGCGTCACCTCAGTCAAAAAAGAAACACAAACAATGACCAAATCTTGGCAGTCTAATCTGGAACTATCAATCAGAAATTAAAAGATGTTGAAGAGTTCAAAACTGAAACTGAGCAACTTTTAATGTAGTAAGATTCTATATAAAGAGTTGCACAGTACGAGCGTGGTCTGAAAATTTCTTGGCCTAGACCATAGATGGCAGTCAGCGAGATTTTTTTTTTTTCTAAGTTGGTACATCTGTCATAAGCATCCATGTGAAATTGCAAATCATTCTATCAAGTAGTTTGTTTTATACAGCTGTCTGAAGCAAAAGTGTGGTCTGTATCCCTTGAAATGGGTAAAATTGAGTATCATGCAATTATAAAATTTTTTGTAATAGAAGGTTTAACGGCAAAAGAAATTCGCATTTAAGATAACTGTGTTCGCATTTTTCATAAAAATGGAGAAAAACAAGTTTCATGCAGTGATAAAACACTTTTATTTGAAGAAGTGGACAGTTGCACAGATCAAAGCCGAGTTAGATGCAGTTCATGGGGCACTCTGCACCAGCATTAAAGACTATTTATTTTTGGATAAATGAGTTTCAACTTGGTCGTAAGTCCATCGAAGATGAAGCGTGCTCCAGATGCCTGACTGAGGTCACTACAAAGGAAATGATTGACAAAATCCATGGTATCATTATGGAAGACCGCTGAGTGAAAGTGCGTGAGATTGTAGGTATCTCAACTGAATGGGTGTATAATATCCTGCACAAAAAATTGCACATGAAAAAGCTGGGTGTACATGATGGGTACCGCGATTGTTGACTGTCAATCAAAAATGCATGCGAAAAGACATTTCAATGCAGTGTTTGGCGATGTTTAATCGCAATTTGCAGGATTTTTTTGTGTCGATTTGTGAGTAGACGAAACTTGGATCCACCAGTACACACCTGAGTCCAAGCAGCAGTCAAAACGGTGGATAATGTCTGGTGAAAGAGCATCAAAAAAAGCAAAGATCGTTTTGTCAGCTGGGAAGATGATGGCCACTGTTTTTTGGGATTCCCAAGGAATATCATGATAGACTATTTGGAAAAGGGTAAGACAATAACAGGAGTCTATTATGCATCATTGTTGAACTGTTTAAAGCAAGAACTGAAGAAAAAACAACCAAGATTGGCGCACAAAAAAGTGTTGTTTCATCAAGACAATGCACTGTTCCCACACATCGGCCATCGCTATGGCAAAATTGCACGAATTGAGGTTCGAATTGGTTCCACATCCACCGTATCCTCCGGACTTAGCCCCATGTGACTTCTTGTTCCCAAACTTAAAAATTTGGCTCGGTAGGAAAAAATTTTCTTTGAACGAGGATGTCATCAAAGGCTGTCAATGACTATTTTGCACAATTTGACAAATCCTACTTTTTAGATGGGATGAAAAAATGATGGACACTACATTGAGAAATAAAGGTGATTTTTTTCAAAAAAATGTGTTTAACGTATTTATTTATCAAACTTTTCAAAACTCTCGTATATTCAATACAATATTATAAATAACAAAATACAGATAATTTATTTCTCCTTAATAACTTACACTACCTATTTGTTGGAAGTTTTTCACTTGGTTATACTATAAATTAAAGATACCAAGAAATTACATGCCTGGTTTAATCCTTTATCCAATTGTATGCAAACAAATTTGCACCTGAACTATTTTCAGGATTTCGGGACAGGGGCAACTCGTATATAGAAGCTTATGACTTCACATCACTTACTTCAATAAAGGTCGAAACCGGTCTGGGTAGTGATCCTTCCCATAATGCACAGCATTATACATACCAAGGATTAAACTAAGTATATAAATACATACATACATACCCGTTATACATAAATATTATATAATACATAAATACATACCCGTAAGGATATGTGCTTTGCATTATGGGATGCTAAGGCAAGTGATGTGAAGTCATAAGCTTCTATATACGAGTTGCCCCAATCCTGAAAATAGTTCAGGATCAAACTTGTTTGCATACAGTTGGATAAAGGATTAAACCAAGTATATGATTTCTTGGTATCTTTAATTTATACTACACTACCTATTTAATTAACAAATAAACTGGCAGAGTTTCAGTTCTGTTTAGAATAAAAAATGAATAACTTTGATTTGGAACAACCAAGCATAACAAAAACGTGTGGACAGACTTATGTGTTCGTCGAACATGTTGTTTATTATTTTAACAGTATAATAGAACACAGAAACTAAGTAAATAATTAATTTATTAACTTAATGCTGATATTTCGCTGGTGTTATAACCAGCATCTTCAGAGCACAAAAACACTGTTTGTCACAATACACGAGACTAAAACAACATGGTGTACTTAAACAAAATTGTAGCAGCAACACAAAGACTAGAGTCCTGATTTTGGCGCCCTCTATCTGAAAAAAAAAAAAGCTATTATATATTGCTAGAGTCCTAGAAAAGTGTAGTTTTTTCTTAATATGACTGTCTCCCAGATCTTCAGCAAGTTAATACAACCATATTTGTTGAGATTTGGAGTGTGTTTTAGGGCTTCTGTCGCCTCTAAGAACAATCTCTCTGATTTATACGGGTTTCTGTGTAGTACTTTTGTGTTTTTCCAGTTGATCCTGTGTGCAGGGGTATCCAGAGCATGGTCTGCTAGGCCCGACTTCCCATAATGATAATTCCGGACGTATCTATTATGTTCGCTGATGCGGATGTTCACAGTTCTTCCTGTTTGACCGTAGTAGGCTTGATTGCATGAGCAGGGTACTTGGTAGACTCCTGGATGTGATAAAGGAAGAATGCTGTCCTTGGGTGAGCGGATGAGGGTGGCTAATTTGCTACATGGTCTGAATGTAGTGCATAGTTTATGTTTATTGAGAATTCTTGAGATCTTTTCGGATGTGCCTTTAATGTAAGGGTTGGTGACTGTTTTGTTGTAGTTCTCTGTGGTGGATGGTGGGAGGGGTTTCTTAGGAGTGTTTAGTATTTTGTTTATTTTATGTGGATTGTAGCCAGAAAGGGAAAATATACAAACATATTGATGGGACAGCCATGGGCTCCCCCCTTTCCCCCCCTCCCCTAGCCAACTTTTACATAGAACACCTGGAAAAACAAGCAATCAATACAGCCACTCTCAAACCAACACTTTGGCTACGCTATGTTGACGATGTGCTTGCTATTTGGCCACACAGCCCTGAGACATTGAAAACATTCTTAGCACATTTAAATAGCCAACATCCAAAAATCCACTTTACTATGGAACTGGAAGCCAACAACTGTCTGCCCTTCCTGGATACACTCATCACACATCTCCCAGATGGTTCCTTATCATTTTCAGTTTTTAGAAAACCCACACATACAGGTACTTACACAAACAATCACACCATCATCCTTCTCAACAATATGGCATATTAAAAACGCTAACCCATAGAGCGAGAGCAATCTGTTCCAATGACAAGGCTCTTACTACTGAACTGACTCACTTACGCCACACCTTCTTGGCCAACGGCTACAATCCACATAAAATAAACAAAATACTAAACACTCCTAAGAAACCCCTCCCACCATCCACCACAGAGAATTACAACAAAACAGTCACCATCCCTTACATTAAAGGCACATCTGAAAAGATCTCAAGAATTCTCAATAAACATAAACTACGCACTACATTCAGACCATGTAGCAAATTAGCCACCCTCATCCGCTCACCCAAGGACAGCATTCCTCCTTTATCACATCCAGGAGTCTACCAAGTACCCTGCTCATGCAATCAAGCCTACTACGGTCAAACAGGAAGAACTGTGAACATCCGCATCAGCGAACATAAAAGATACATCCGGAATTATCATTATGGGAAGTCGGGCTTAGCAGACCATGCTCTGGATACCCCTGAACACAGGATCAACTGGAAAAACACAAAAGTACTACACAGAAACCAGTATAAATCAGAGAGATTGTTCTTAGAGGCGACAGAAGCCCTAAAACACACTCCAAATATGGCTGTATTAACTTGCCGAAGATCTGGGAGATAGTCATATTAAGAAAAAACTAGCACTTTTCTAGGACTCTAGCAATATATAATAGCTTTTTTTTTTTTTTTTTTTTTCAGATAGAGTGCGCCAAAATCAGGACTCTAGTCTTTGTGTTGCTGCTATAATTTTGTTTAAGTACACCATGTTGTTTTAGTCTCGCGTATTGTGACAAATAGTGTTTTGTGCTCTGAAGATGCTGGTTATAACACCAGCGAAATATCAGCATTAAGTTAATAAATTAATTATTTACTTAGTTTCTATGTTCTATTATACCATTAAAATAATAAACAAGAAGCATAACAAAAATTTGTTACTAATTTTGCTAGCATCTAAAGAAAGCAGGTAAAATATTCTGAAGAATTTAAACGTTGTTTAAAACATTGGTATACAAGTATGCCAAATTGTTTATCAACTGAACTTTTCAGCTAACAGATTAGTACAATCACCCAACCATGAGCCACTTTCACAGTGGCTAAAAATTGTTGGGATAGATGGAAAGTGCACCTTTTTATGATTCAATTTGATCATTTCTATACTAGTTGTATATATAAACAAGTTTAATTATGAAAAGCTTAGTTACCCTAAGTGTATCAATCTCCTCACGCAATTCTTCCACTATTCTAGTTTCTTCTGCTCTACTTATAATAGCATCTAAAGAATAGTTCTGAATGGCATCTAAAACACGAGCAGGATGACCTAGGCGAATCATCTTGATTTTGTGAGAAGCTAGCTTTTCAACCATGTTATCCACAGAGATATTGGATGGACCACATGCCAATACCTATGCAAAGTACACTAAAGATATATTACAAGAATACTGAAGAATATGATTTTGGTTTACCTTACAAAAAAATAAAAATAATAATAATAATAAAATGAAATAATAATAAATAATCAAGAAAATGATAAATCATCATCAAATTCCTGACATGTACCTTCAAGGAGTGTAGAGGATATTACGATTGTACTACATGAAGAACTTACATTATTACTAACTTCCTATCAACAATTTTTCTCTAAATCAATCTGTAAAATTCAAACCAGCAGCCTATCTGCTGGAGAACAGATAAGATAGCCATTCGGCCAACCAGACCAGCAATATCCCATCAGTTTCTACTGCAGAATTTATGTTCAGGTTATGCAACAGTTAGAACTACCCCCCCCCTCTCTTCTTGTGCATCTTTCTCCCTCTCCATTCAATATAGTAGCAAAACCATGCTCCATATTGCATATACCATGTTAACAAATGTCAGCAAAGTTAATACTAATTATTTGAAGAAATGCATCTGCTTCAAACATAAGCATTCATCATAATCATCAAATTCCAGACAAGTACCCTCAAGGGGGGGTGTATAGAATATGATAGTACTACATGAAAAACTTACATCATTAATAACTTCACATCTACAATTTTTCTCAAAATCAATCAGTTATCTGTCAAGACTCCAATATTATCAGATCTTATATTTCTGTCTTCTAAGGCAATTTTTACTATATCAATCCACCTATATCTTGGTCTTCCTCTGGGTCTTTTTCCTCCCAAACAGGTACAGAAAACTTGTTTTGCTAATCTTTCCTGTCCCATTCTGTTTAAATGACCATACCACCTGAGATTAGCACTGCTAACATACGCCTAGATGTTAACAATGTCAACTTCTTTTCTAATATCCTCATTTATAATATGATATTACCATTGATGCCATCTGTTCATGCTCCCTAATCTTTCTTGGGACTATCATATCAATGGTCTCTAGTCTTTGGTCAAGTGTTTTATTTCAAACCCAGCTCTGAGATCCATAAGTTCAAATTGGTTTGAACACTATTTGTATACATTTAATTTAGTGTTTCAACAAATTTCTCTCTTATTCCATATAAATATATTCAGCTGACTTCCTACCATACTGGCTTTGTTGATGATATTGTCTATTTCCATACTTAACTTACCATCTTCAACTAAAAATTGTGCATAAGTAGCTGAAATGTTTCACTTGTTCTATAGGCTCTCCATTCAAAATGCAGTTGATATTTTCAATGTTTCTGCCGATTTCCATTGTTTTTATTGCTGATTTTCATACCAAATTTATTACAACGGTTATTCAATTTAGTCAGGGATTCTTTAGACTTGTACTGGATTTATTTAAAAGTATAACATTATCTGCATAAAGTAAAGAGCTGAGATTAACATCTCCAATTTTGATTTTAGGTTTCATACCGCTTTCCTTCATAATGTGATGATGAATGAAAAATAGATAATGAATAATAAAAGGGATAATGCACATCCTTGTCAAACACCAGATTTAATATCATACCATCCTCCTGTACTTCCTTCAATTCTAACTGCTGACTTACAACTCAAATAAAGACTAAGTATTGCTTGATATAATGCCCGATTGACACCATACAACTGTAGTGTTTGGAATAGCTTCTCTCTTGGCACCTTGTCATATGCCTTTTCCAGATCTACAAAACTTAAATACAGATCTTTGTTATATTCCCATGATTTCTCAACTATTTGTCTTAAAGTGAAGATCTGATCCTGACAGCCTCTATTTGGCCCGAATCCAGCTTGTTCTTCACCAAGCTTTTCTTCCACAATTCTTCTCAACTGTTTCTCAAGTATACTTGCATAAATCTTACCAGGAACACTCAGTAGGAAAATACCTCTGTAATTCTCACATTAAGTTTTATTTCCCCTTTTGTATATCGGTACTATGGGAACTCTGCTCCAATCATCTGGAATTCATCCCTCTGTCCAGGTCTTCTGAACTATGCAGTGCAGCCACTGTAAGACTTTTATACCTCCATACTTGAGCATTTCTGGTTGAATATCATCTACTCCTGAGCATTTCTGGTTGAATATCACCTACATCCACTTACCTTTCCACATTTCAGGCTTTTGATGGCTTTTTCAACTTCAAGTATGGATATTCCTAATTGATGTCTGTTGAGTGTTTTTTACCACTGTGATGTCATCACTGCTTGTTTGATTTAGCAATTTTTCAAAGTAATTATTCCTTACATCAAGGATATCTTTTTCTCCAGTTTTCATGTGACCTTTATCATTGCTAATTCCTTTTACAGCACTCTTTCCTCCATTTCTGAGCTTTTTCAACAACCTCCAGAATATCTTGCCATCTTAATTTTCTATGTATTTATCAAAGCCTTCCCATGACTTCTGCTAGTTTTACACAGTGTTTAGCTTTCTTACATTTGTCTCTGTATTCTCTAAGAGCACAAGTTGACTTATTTGTGGAACTTTTGATATGCTTTCTGTCTTTCCTTCACTGCCTCTTTAACTTCCTGTGTCCACCATGCAGTTCTGATTTTTCTATCCTTGCAGAGAACCTCAGCGCATGCCTTTCTGGCTGAATCAATCAATGATTTAATATCAACCCATCTTCCTGTACTTATTGAAATTCTAACTTCTGACTTACAACTTAAATGAAGACTAAGTACTGCTTGATATAATGCCCCATTGACAACACAAAACTGTAGCATTTTGAATATCTTTTCTCTTGGCACATTGTCATATGTCTATAAAACTTAAATACAAATCTTTGTTATATTCTCACGATTTGAATAAAATAAACATTTTCGTAAATTAAATGGATTACTTTTGAATAATCTATACAACACATTGATCAATTTTTCATAGAAAAACTTACTGAAGATTACTGTTGTGCTTAATTAAAATATTTCAGAAGGTGAGAAGTGGCTTTTTTTTTTTTTTTTTGCATGGAGAGGTGGTTGGACCACAGAAAGCAGAGCCTAAATAGGATGGTGAATGTAGACAATGACCAGATTCAAAGAGCAGTATAATAGGCATTGTGTGTATTGTTTAAGATGGGTCTTCTGCAATGGGGTCCTGAAGAATAATAATTAGTAACATCAAGTCTAATATAAAAATGTGAATAGTAAGCTTCTTCTTTTGGTTTGTAAGTAAATTATATTTGATAAGAAATTATATTCTTGTTTTAATCCTTTTATCCAAGTGTGAACATAACAAAATCTTGCATGTAAAAGGAGTCTGCTTGATATGGAGCCGCTGACTTCACATTAAATTGCCTCGGTGTCACATAATGTAAAGCCCCCCCCCCCCACCTTTTTTGCATATATGTAGATCATCATGCATTATAAGAAAGGTCACTACCCAGACAGGTTTTAACCACTACTGAGGTCTCTGTGGCTTGGGGGGGGGGGGGGGCTGTACTTAAAAAAATACCAAGAACTAAATCAATGAAGAAGTCATATTCCATACATAAGTAGCAAAATGGGACATCAAAACATCATTGAAATACTCTGGAAGAGACATAGTTGTAGCAGGTTTCAATGCATCAGAAAGTAAATTATACATGAGAAAAAATATATACTTCTTATAAAGGTGAGGCAACGTAATGTGAAGTCAACAGCCTCTACATACAAGTTGTTGTTATTATGTGCCATCCAGTCATTTTCAACTCTTGGTGATCTTGTGAACAAAGGCTCTCCATTCCACTTAGCCTCTTGTCCTTTCTTTCAGCAATTGTAAGTTCAGGTTGATAAGGTCTCTTATGTTGTCCATCCAACACTTATGCAGACTTCCTCTTCTTCTCATTCTCTCAATCTTTCCCAACATAACTGCCTTTTCCCACTGATTCATCTACTCACATAATACGTAGGAAGAAGGTGAAGTACTACTCGCATAGTACTTCAACTTCTGTTTAGCAATCGTTGCCTCCAAAGAGCATTTTGAAGCAATGATTGGAGGCAACATTCTTATTGGTCATTCGTGCAGTAAATGGGATTTTTAAAAGTCTTCTCCATGCCCATAATTCAAATGATTCAATTCACTTTTTGTCTTTCTACTTAATAATCCAGCTTTCACATTCATACATCACTACTGGAAATACCATTGCTTTGATAATTCAAACTTCCATGGCATTACTCACACCTCTATCTTTCATAATTTTTGTCAGGTTTAGCACAGCTTTTTTCCCCATGACTATCCTTCTTTTAATTTTATCTTCACATGTACCATAATTTCTGATATAAGTTATGATTTACCTCAGTAAATCATAACTTTCAATGATCTCTATTTTATCTCCCTCTATTATAAATTCATTTAAATAACTAGAAGTCATAACTTTTGTTTTGTTGATGTTTAAACTAAGCCTAGCTTTGGTACTTTCTCTCTTAACCATCAGAATCAACCACTTCAGATCTTCCTTAGTTTCTGCTATAAGGATTATACAATTTGCATATCTTAAACAAATTATTGTGTAAATTATTTATTTTTCTACCAGCAATTTTAATTCCAGCTGGGTCTTTGTCTAAGTTAGCCATTGTCATAATACATCCACTATAAATATTAAAAAGGTAAGACAACAATATACAACCCTGCCGCACACCTTTCTCCACTTGAACACTGTCCGTTTCTCCAAAGATTTTTACTAAAGCTTCTCGATTGTCATGCAGTTCTCTTATCAAGAGAATTAGATATTCAGGTATTTCCCATTTATCTCATTACAATTCATTGTTTGTTGCGATCCTTACAAACAAAAGTTTTCTTATAATCAATAAAACAGATGAATAGTTCTTTCTGAAATTCTCTTGTTCTTTCCATCATCCATCTCATGTTTGCTATCTGGTCTCTTCTTCTACCTCTCCTAAAGCTTTCCTGTTCTTGTGGCATTTCTCTATTCACATATGGCTCCATCCTTTGTTGGATCACTTACAGCAGTGTTTCTCAAAGTGTGGTACGCATATCCCCAGGGGTACGCGAAAGGTCATTGGGGGTACGTGGCAATTTTCGGCTATGCATAATTAAAGGAGTCATTATAATTTTCAACAAACAGTGCAATTAGAGACAACCGGGATAAAAAGGCACTAACTAATGAATCACATCCCCTCTCCAACAGAAACTGCTATACAGACCAAGCCAAACAATATGTTGCCGGTGTAACATACGGTTTTGCTTGATACCACTCCCGTTGTTAACATATTAAAACTAAGAAATATATAGTGAACGTGTTTCAGATATTATGGAATTCGGTTGAAGGGAATTAACATTCCAACTCAACTGTTGAAATGCTAATTTGTCTTGCTTCACGCAATCTTTTGTTAATACTGCACCAAGATATGCAGTTCTTCACTGCTCTACTTATCTCAAGTCTTGTAAATTACTGGTAATTTTTGCTTGAAATAATGGGAAAGAAGATGACGCTATTTGGGTAGATGAATTTGACGATGTACACAAAGAAACTATTCTCGATGTCAAAAGTAGTGATAGCAAGTAGAAGCTTCTTGGTAAGTCACACCATTTTCAGTTTTTTTCTGAAAACTTTAGTTCCCGAAAATTCCCGCACATATCTCGCAACATGAGTTTTTAGTTTTAATTTTGGGAAAAAAGTTAGAGTTATATTCGAATAAATACAGTATTTTTTTTTAGCTTTCAAATTCTTACATATGGATCATTGGTTAAAGATTGGATTTATAAAACCCCCAAAAGAGAGCAATATAGCAAATACAAGTAGCTGTAAGCAACAAGAAAACATTGATATTGCATCTGGATCAAATGAAATTGATAAGAGTGTGTCGTCTGACATTTCTAGAGAACCAAAATTTAAAAATAAATCATATTTTTTGTTTACATGAACATATAAATTCAAATAAAATAGATATTTAATTTTATTTAATATTTTAAATTAATTTATTAATTTAAATTAATTAATTTATTTATTTATTAATTAATTTGTTTTAACGTATTTGGTAATAATGAAAATTTATGAAGGGGTATGCAGATATCTGAAGTTTGAGAAACACTGACTTACAGCATAACGTTACTTGCATGTGAAATTAAAGTGATAGTTCTATAATTCTTACAATCTCTGGGATTTGATTTTTTTTTTTTTTTTGGAACTGCAATGAATACTGATGTTTACTAATCTCTAGGCCAGTGTATTTTCTTCAAAACCTGCCGACAAATTTCAGTCACTATATTCACTACTTCATCCCCAGCTGCTCTCAATAATTCTATTGACACTCCATCGGCTCTAAGAGCTTTTCCTTTTGGCAGCTGTTCCACTGCTGATATCACTTCGCTTTTCATTATCATAGGTTCCTCAACAAATTCTCCTTCAATATTATTATCTTGCTTGTACAAATCAGAAAATCATATACAAGTAGCATTGTCATAAAAACATTTAGCATGCAAAATTTTTTTGCTCATACTTGTGAAAAGGATTAAAACCAGAATATAATTTCAAGTATAATAAAAATGTATATGAATTCACATAGAAAGAAAACACAAAATAAGAAAAGCTTTACTGACACAGTCCTGATAGTGATACTTCAGTTGGTTGAATACAATATTCACAGAGGTTATCATGATCTAGTGTTCAGCAAGCTAAAAATGTGTATGGAATTTTGAAAAGAATCAAAGATGAACAACTTTCAAATGAGAATTGTAAATTCAATATGGACACAAAAGCCCTCAATCTATTCTCATAGAGAGTATTCCACAGACCATTCACCATATTGGTCACTTGCTTCTGGATCCTCTATGTCACCTTCTCATGCCAAAGAAACCCAGGTGATCAGACCTGTGCACAGTAATCCAGATGTGGTCCTATCAAGGCTTTATAAAGGGAAATGATCACTCCCTTATCTCTGATTGTTAGTATGTTCTTCAATAACCAAGTAACCCTGTGAGCTACCTTGGATACTTTAGCAATATGCTCTCTAAACTCTCTATCTACTACACCAAATCCCTGGCTTCATCAATTCCTGGAATACAATTCACCCAATGTGGTATACAGCTTGTAATCTTTGTACCCCAAAATGCATAAATCTACACTTTTCCACGTTAACTTGACATCCATTATTATGTTTTGCCCATACTGTTAGCCTATTTAAATCATGCAAGCTCTCTACATCAACTTGATTAACTATTATCTTACCTAACTTTGTATCATCAGTAAACAACTGAATAACTCCCTTCAAATTATTTCCTATATCATTTATGTACAAATTAAATAACGGTGATTTAAGCACAAAGCCCTACAGCACACCAGCAACACACCAACAGCAGAATCTAGGAGAACTGCCTTCTCCTAGATTCTGCTCCTCTATATACTACTTTTTGATATCTGTCCATTAGCATCCTTTTATCCACATCACCAGTTTCATATCCATCCCCATTTGTGGCAGTTTGCATAAAAGATTTCCATTGGTATCTTGTCAAATGCCTTTGCAAAATCTAGCAGTATTATCGTGTAGCCATTCCCTTTATCCAATTCAGCTGTTATTCTATTATAAAAAAAGTGTTAGATTACTAAGGCATGAGTGACCCTTCAGAAAGCTATGCTGCCCTCACAGAGTATTATATCCACTCATTCTTGAATTCTCCTTTTTTCACCAACTTTTCCAGCACTTTTTACCATCACTCCTGAGATACTGATTTGTCTATAATTTGCTGCCACAGACTTAGATCCACCTTTATGCAAAGGAATTATTTTGCCCTACTTCCACTCTCTTAGGACTTTGCCAGTTCCCCTGCACATTCTCTTAAATGAAAGCCAATATCCCATCCAACTCACAGCTGTATTTGCATTCAGATTCTGCAATATCCCAAGTACCACCAAATTCATCTATCTCTATTCTCACATCAGTCCCAGTCACCTCTGTTATAACAATATCTTCACATGGATGATATACCACTGCAAAGTAATCCTGCATAAGCTCAACAATTTTGTCTATATCTGTCACCTCTCTACCATCTGCACTCATTACAGTTATCCTTACATATTCATTCGTCCTCCTGCTTGCCACAACAAAAACTCTTCAGGATTTCCTTTTACCTGCTTGGCTAATACCTTCTTATAATCTAATTTTGCCTTTCTTACCATGCTAGTCATCTTTCTTGCCTGATCCTTGTACTGTTCATGAGTTAGCTGGTCACTTTTCTCATTATATATCCTCCACATTTCCTTTGTTTGCAGCTCATGCTCTATGATACTACCTGATTTACTCTCCTGACCTTGGGTACATAGTGTGATACTGCTTCCTCCAGATACCTATAAACTATTCCACATGCACTGTGAACATCCTTCTCTTATAGATCTTTATGCCATGGCACTGCTCAAGCTGCCTCCTAGGTATCATAATCACCTGCATGGTAATTCCACATATTCCCCTTCTTAACTGGAATTTCCACATGTTTTGCTACATTCCAAGTTCAGACCACTTGATCACTTTCCCCAACTAGAGGTAACATAACTACCTTAGTTAGGGACAGGTCTTCTGATTCTATAACCAGATCCCAAACTTTTGCAGTGTGAGTTCCCTCTGTCACATTCTGCTTTAAGTTTTAACTTATGAGTTCAGTTTTCTTGATTCCGGAAGGTCTAACTATAGTCTATACACCGAACTTTACAACATGTGAACTTTGCAACAATTCAGCGCAAGAAATTTTTCAGAAAATTTCTTGAGCTGAATTTCTGAAAAACAAAACAGAAAAGTAAATTTTTAGAAAAAAAAACTATTTAATTAATCATTTGTTTAGAAAATGAAAAATTTAACTCTGCTCGGGTATGCTAAAAATGTATTATAAGCAATTAAGCATTGTTATCCAATTAACTAGATAAATTTGTTCTAGAAACATAACAACACTGATGGCTGAACATAATAAAATATTATGCTCTGTATATAAGGTAATGAGAAGTGTTTATATCAGAATGATACACAGATTATTCTTAACAAGGTAGCATTTCATTTTGTACCCAGTTCTTAGAAACTGGGTGCAAAAGATGTAGAATATACCGATGTTGAGCATTTTAATGAGTGGTTAGAGTGAAATAGATCAAGCTGAGTTCGTTGTAGTTGGTCATAATTCTAAGGTAAAATAATAATAATACCATCCTCCCCAATCCAATGTCAGCTACTTATATACGATGATATGGAGAAGCTGCCATTTTTTAAATGAAAATTCTAATTTTTGTAGTAGAATTTTGCCATCCAGAAGAGAGGAAATGTAACGGAGGCTATTTATTGCTACCATTATTATTATTTTATATATATATTCCTTTCTTTTTCTCACTATTCCATCTTACTATTGCGTACTTAGTTTATCTACCTTTCGCACTACGAGTTTTATGCCTATGGATACTAGAAAAATTTATTTGATAAGACTGCACCACCAGTATCTTTTAATTGGCATAAAACTCAGTAATATGGCTGGCTGATTTCTCTCTCTCTTTCTCTAACACAAATTCCTTCAGTTAAACTTTACACAAACAGTCGTGGTCTATTTGTACTTAACTATATGCCTCAGCTATCTTAATTGGTTTCCCGCTCTTAAGTTCGAGTTTTTTTTTTAGGAACAGTGCATTGAAAAATAAACAATCAGGCAGCACTCTATTGACATATAATTAGAACACATTTATTTACAATGAAACAAAGTACATTAAATAAGCGATAGGGGGTTACTCTCTCTCTCTCTCTACATATCCTTATATACTTTTGGTATAAAGAAACAAACTTTCCCTTTTCAATATTAGATGACTATACAATGTAATTACTCTGTTAATTCTCTGCTTAAAAAAAACAAATTGCCGAGACTGATTTACTCATAAAGAGATTAGCTATCTATGGCAAGTTATCTTACAATTTATATTCCAGTTAACAACAAATCAGAGGACTCTCTTATAGATATTTCTTATTACCATTTCTTATCAGTCCATCTATGACATATCTCCTAGATTACAAAAAGAATGTACATAAAAAGATGAACACACTTACAGATGCTCTCTGTCACGACACCTCCCAAAGGTCCTGTATCAGTCTCTATGGATTTTCCTTTATCTCAGGCCTTAGGTTTCCAGGCTGGAGAGTCTTGCTTCAGGGGGCGTTACGTCGGAATATCAGCAGGTCGGAATATCAGCAGGTCAATGTAAAGCACTTTGGTATTTCTAAGCTACATCGAGTTTTACAGAAATCTAATTAATTGTTGACCTCTGTCTCATAAACATCTATACCTCTTCTATTCATGGGTAAAATTCTGGCCTGCACATTTTCTTCAAACTCATAAGCATAGATGATTACCAGTTGCTGATGGTAAGCATCCATTATTTACTCTCCACATCCATATCTACAAAATGATCTCATCCTTTTTTCATTCCTTCCAACTTCTTTCTTCAGAATAGTCTTTCTTACACTATTTCTCCAACTATTCAAGAAACATATCAACAGATTCTCACTACTTTTTCCTTAACTACTTGCTCACATATGCACTGATGAGCTATAGATTTTATATCTCTTGTGTGCAAAGTGTGTGTGTGTGTGTACACACACACAAATATATTTATTTAAAAAAAAGCTGGCTGAATTTAAAGAAGGTTTTTGGTGAAAGTGTAAGTTGTAAGTACTAGCTTAAAGCTGCAAAAATGTTTGCAGACAAAATAGTATTTTATCATAACAGTGCTGTATTTCTTCAAATATCACTTTGTTCATTTATACAGAAAATTAACATTTATCTCCACTCATAATGGAAAAAGCAAAATTCCAACTCAATACTGGTCTTAGCAGTTACTAGATTGTCAAAACCTTGCAAAAAATGCTGGAACCATCCATATATGCAGTAAAAATCTATTGTATCTATTATTTTCTTTTTAAGTTGCAGAGTGATCAGAATTCAATTGATAAAATTATGGAGACCGCTACCATGTTAAGAATAATTTCTTTAATTTTCTGATGCTTTGATCTTCACATTAAGGTCATCATCTAGAGTATACATATATATATATATATATATATATATATATACAGACAAACTACAACTAAAACAGTATGCTAAAGTGACACTAATATTCACCTTCAGTGAATAAAAAAAAAAACTACATCAAAGCTATATCCTATATAGCATGGCCAGACAAATTCATTTATCTTTTAATATAGCAATGATGGTAAGACAACCTAATCAATAATTTAACATAAGTGTTTGTTATATTAAGGCTAAGATCTTGAAGTACTATAGTCCTAATTTATATTTTTAAGTATTATAGTCCTAATTATAAATTATAATTTATAATTAGGACTATAGTACTATTAGGCCTCTTAAAACAAAAGACTATCTGAGCAGAATATGCCCCATCCATATTCTAGGGATTTTTAGACCATTTATATATTTGAGATTAGGGTGGTTGATTAGAATTTCACTGGCCTCCTTAAATTTGAATTCATCAAGTTTTGGTATAATGTAATGAACAGATACCTTTCCAGTTAATCCTGTGTAAAGTATCCAGGACATGATCAGAAAGGCCATATTTATTATAGTTATTAAATTCAATGTGTAGTTTATGTACCTTTTCCAGAAAGGAATTGTGTGTCCAGTTTCACCTATATAGAGCAGACTACAGGTGCAGTGAATACAGTATACTCCAGGGTGAGGAAGAGGATCCTTAGAGGAGTTGAATAAGTTCTTTAATCTTGCAGGAGGTTTAAAAGTGGCATTAAGGTTGTATCATCATCATCATCATCAAATTCCTGCCATGTACCCTCAAGGGGTGTACAGGATATGACAGTACTACATGAAAAAATTACATCATTACTAACTTCCTATCTACAATTTTCCTCCAAATCAGTCTGTTACTTGTCAAGACTCCAACATTATCAGATCTTATATTTCTATTGTCTAAGGCACTTTGAACCGTATCAATCCACCTATATCTTGGTCTTCCTCTGGGTCGTTTTCCTGCCAACCTGGCAGAGAACACTTGTTTTGCTAATCTTTCCTCTCCCATTCTATTTAAGTGACCATACCATCTGAGATTAGCTCTGCTAACGCATTCCTGGATGTTGTATTTGTGTATTATTCTGTTTATTTCATCTGATATCCCTTTAATGTATTGAATGGCTACAATTTTCTTGTAATCTACCGTATATTATCGCATATAATGCGATCCACATATAATGCGAACTAGAAATTTTGTTTGAAAACTAGCTCTAAAATGCCATGTCCACGTATAATGCGATCTGTTAATCTTGTTCCATAACATTATAAATAATACAATACAAATTAACGAAAGAAATATTTATTTAAAAACAAAATGTCAAAATACAATACGAATTAACAAAAGAAATATTTATTTTAAAACAAAATGTCAAAATCCTTTAAATTCTTCTTCATCTTTTGAGTTGTCAAACATTTCATTTATAATTTCATCTGTAGGGATTGCGTCATCAGTGTAGCAGTTGTCATCATTGTCTTCATGCTCTCCAATTTGTTGTGCATCATCCTCGCTTTCATATATGACATGATCTTCGGATCTATCCATTGAATTACTTATTCCATATTTAAGAAATGAGCATTGAATCATTTCAGATAGTATCGAATCCCATGCTTCTTTAACCCAGCTGGTGACTAGGGTGATCTCAGGCTTCTGAAAATTCCCACCCTTTGTCATCTTCACCAAACCAGATGACATCCATTCTCTCCATTTTTCACATAAGTGATCTTTAAATGGCTTATTCAAGCTGACATCAAGCGGCTGCAAAACGGAAGTTAGACCACCCGGTATGACTGCTAGGTCTGTACATAGCTCACATGCTTTCTCTTTGCTTGCCTCTGTTAAATGTGCCCAGAACATATCCCAGACTAACATGCTTTGTTGATGTAACAAGCTACCTGGACGTATGTTCCATACTTGATCCAGCCACAATTGTACACCTTCTTCATCCATCCAACCTTTCTGATTGGCGCGAACAATTACACCTGGTGGAAATTTCATATGCTTCGGAATTTTCTTCCTTTTAAATATCACTATTGGCTTTAATTTGGTTCCGTCTGCCATGCATGCTAGAACAATGGTAAAATGCGTTTTTTCATGTCCCGTTGTTTTTATGAAGACACCCTTTTCACCAACTGAGTTTACTGTTCGATTCCCAGGCATATCAAAGTACATGGGCGTCTCATCCATATTGCCAATTTGGGAAAGTTCATATCCGTGACACTTCCGTAATTTTATGATAAATTTATGGAAGGACTGCACTTTTTCTTCAAGCTGCTTTGGTAACTTCTGCGCAATTTTTGTTTGGTGTCATAATGTTAATGCTTTGCGTTCCATAAATCTGTTGCACCACCCAGGCGAAGCAAGAAAAGATGAAATACCTGGTGTGTCCTTGAATTTACCATTCTTGAGTTGTAGAGCTCGAAAACGAATTGCATTTCTTGTTACTATAATGCCATCTTGTCATTGCGTCAAAATCCATTCATTTAGCTCTTCTTCGAGTTCTGGAAAGGATGCTACATCTCCACGACGGGCACGTTTTGTTTTGGGGATTTTTTCAAGACTGTCTTTTTGCTTACGCCAAATACTATAATATTACAACACTGTTATTATGTTCTTCTGCAAACTGCATGACACACAATTTAAATCCTGCTTCAAATGTTTATGTTTCTGTTGGCTCATTTTCAGGCTAGGTTTGTTTAATGAATAATATTTAAAATGAACTGTGGTTAAACCAATATATCTAACTGTGCTCTATCGTATGGCGATGGAGAGCGCATGCAATAAGATGTTATATTTTTTAGGATCTGCATATAACTCTAACTTTAAGTAGTATTTTTTACCATAAATTTTTCGCATTATACGCGATAATATACGGTAGTTTATTTTTATTATTAGGTGCAGTCTTGTGAAACATTTTGTTGATAGTATTTTTACTGTGGCTATTTTTTAGAAAAGTATTGCTGATAATTTTATTTCATGCTTAAATGTTTGCTCATTGGAGCAAATTTTTAGAGCTCTGTTTTTTCTTTTTTGTTTTGTGTGTGTGTGTGTGTGTGTGTGACACCAAGTTTTTGTATTGGATGATGGTAAGAGTTTATGTATAATATATTGGCCAGTATGTATAGGCTTATGGTAACAGTGAAGGAAAGACACGTGACAAGTATATCCAGAAATGGAAGTGAGTTCTGACTTTCAATTGTGAATTATATGCATTTGTGCTGTGTTTGTTCAGATGGCTGAACAAAGTATCTAAATGAGTACTGTTGTTTTCTCTATATTTTCCTGTTTTCAGCTACTTAATGTTTGGCTTAGCTGCTACTGTTGGTTGAGAAAGTGAATAAGAGAGAGAGAGCAAGAAAAATAAATAATTATTAGAACAATAAATGCAACAACTATAAACATAGATATGTATGTATATCTAGTGCTTTAGAGCTACTAATAAACAGAGTTCAAAATTCTGGCATTCTGTAAATTATATATAGATATTTAACTTCTTATTTTTATTTCAATTTTCTCAGTGTTTGCTATCTTCAGGACAGCATATTTCTAATACGAATAAATCAAATCAAAATAACATTAAAAGCTATGAAATGTTTACCTTAAAGTTGTGTTTAACAGCTTGCATTATAATTTCAGTCAATGTTGTTGTCTTGCCTGTTCCTGGTGGTCCATGAATAATAGCTACTTCCTTCTGACATAAGGCAAATTTCACTGCTTCTTTTTGTAAGTCATTCAGATGTGAGTTGAAAAATGAAAACTCAGAACTACAATCTAAAAGTCAAGATTAGAAGGGAGGAGATAAATATTATATCATGAAATGATATGCAAATGTAAAAAAATTAAAATTAAGAAAAAATTAAATTAATTAATAAGAAACCTAATGATCTTTCAATTATCCAACTTTCAATTAATGACCCTTGAATTGGTTGCTGTGTCAAATGTCTTCTGGTACAACAGCACTTCACTGTACCTTCAGTTAACTCAGTTTGCCTAACAGCAAACTAATTTCTCACTGCAGTCAGATAATTGATGGATTACTGTCTTATTAATTCTTTTTTAACAAATTCCAAAAATTGAAGTAAAGGACTTAGCCCAGGAAAAACTCAAAAACATTTCATATGTAATGCACTCACATCTCATCTTCCCTTTTTGTGTTAGGTTCAATGGCCTGTGGTGGCTAAATAACTTGGCTTCTTAGAAACTTGCTTCGTGTTTATGATAGGACAATTAATCCTATCTACATTGTCAGTTATGTCAATAAATTGTTTGTATTCTTCTGAATGACTTGCTTGTTTTGCAGGGTGAAAACCCCTGCCTCTACTATATGAGACCAACTAACTCATCTTCAGCTGAAAAGTCCTGATAAAGGTTCTTTGCATCCTAAGCAGAATTCAAATTCATGTCTTTCCAACCAAAGGGTATTGTCTATACTGACTGAGCTACAGAGATGACACACATAAAATATGTTGCTGCCAACTGCACTACAGAGCATCTTTGTAATGCTATTGGCAGCAACTTTTTCTGTTTGGAAAATGTAGGTTTGAATTCGACTAGAAAACAAAGAACTTTCATACCTTTATTTTATAATGAAGGTGAATTAGCTGGTCTTATATGGTGGCAGGGTTATCTTTGCAGAAAACTCAGTTTTTTTTTTTTACAAAACAGATTAAATGCCAGAAGATAAGGCAGGTCAGAGATTAACAGACACTACACACTCTAAAGATAGGATAAACTCCTTTACAATTTACTTAAGTATAAGGCCACCTGACCTATCTCACTCATAATCTAACTCTATGCAAAAACAAGCACTCTATCTTCACACAAACCAAACACAACATCACTAATATAGAAATTACTTGCAGTAGCCTAAGACCAAAAGAGTGTCACACCACTAATCACTAAATTAGTGGTGTGACAAAGACCATTTCTCCATATATTACTTTTTGATACCTATCAATTAATCACTATTTTATCCATAATGCCAGGTTATTCTTTATTCTATCTGCTCCAATTTACAGAACAACTTTCCACATGTAATACTATCATGTACCCATATTCCTTATTCAACTCTGTCACTTGATTATAAAAATCCATGCTGTTCAATGCACAGTATCATATCCCTGTCCACCCATTCCTAAATTTTATCTCCAATTAACTTATGCCAAAACATTCAGTCTTTTACAAAAATATTAATTACCTCAGACAGGAGATGAATTTCATCAAGCTAGTGTGAGGCCCTGCTTATTTGAGTCCTGAAGTGGCTTGAAAAAGTTTCATGTTTGGTCTCTAGAGAAGGGTTACTGGACTATGTAAAAAAAAATAAACAAAGTATAAAAAATGAATCGTTCCTTCCTGATTTACACTTACACATAGACCCACACTTCACTGTGTATTTGAAACCAAATTTGAAAGAATAGGTTGGTTAATTATTATTCCCAGAGTGTTCTATATGTATATATTGCATGTGTTCTTCGGGCCAGTTTGCTTGTTCTGAGAGATGAAAAACCCTCCACTTCAGTATGAGACTGGCTAATTCACCATTTGAAACCCTTGATTAAAAACAAGGTTCCTCACATGAAGATTCCTGATAAAAGTTCAAATGCTGTCTAGTAACTAGACATGATTCAAACCCAGGTCTTTCCAACCAAAGTGCTCATCTAAATCAAATGATCTATAGAGGATCATAGTAGCCCTAAGGTGACAACCCCATCACTAGGATACTTATCATCACACTAGAAACTTGACACAGGGAAACCTTATTATTATTATTATCATCATCTTCAGACCTCCATGGAGTCAAGGACTCATCATAGCAGGTCCTTTCTGTTCATACACACAGCTCATTGTACTGTGCCTTAAATATACTTGTTCTATGTTAGCATAACATAGATCTTCTGATCACTTGCCCTAGAATCTCCCATAATGCAAAGCACATCTCCTTGCAGACATGTATGATACTATGCATTAAGGGAGGGGCCACTACCCAGACCGGTTTTGACCTTTATTGAGGTCTCGTCAGTGGACCACCTTTACCACGAGTTGCTCCAGTCCTGAAAATATTTCAGGCACAAACTTTGTTTGCTTAAACTTGGATAAAGGATTAAACCAAATATGTAACTGGTAGCATAGTCAAGTGAAAAAAATTCTATCAACTATCTCTAATCAAGAGAATTTTAATAATAAGGTGTCGACACCTTTTGGCGACTGGTATATGGTGATATGACTTTTGCATTAATTCCACCACCTCTGGGTCTAGCTCCCACTGATGAGACCTCAATAAAGGCCGAAACCGGTCTGGGTAGTGGCCCCTCCCTTAATGCATAGCATCATACATGTCTGCAAGGAGATGTGCTTTGCATTATGGGAGATACTAAGGCAAGTGATCAGAACTTATACCACCTTTACCATGAGTTGCTCCAGTCCTGAAAATATTTCAGGCGTTGAAATATTTCAGGGATATTTCAAAACTTTGTTTGCTTACACTTGGATAAAGGATTAAACCAAATATGTAATTGGTAGCATAGCCAAGTGAAAAAACTTCCACAAACAACTATCATATCATATATAGTGGAGTAGACAAACAAATATGTGTAAAAGCTGACATAATGGTTTGAATCCATAAATCAATTAAAGAAAAAAATAATTCATTATATATACTGGAATGAAAGAATGTTAGAAGTGCAAATAAAATTAAATAAAGCAAATTTAACAAGTGGAATGTATCCTCCCAAAGAAGGAAAAGAAGAAGAAAATGATGACCTTTACAAACAGCTACAGGAAATATAGGAAAAATTAAATAAAACAAATAATATAATCATAGCTGGAGATCTTAACACTAGAATAGGAATGAAAAAATTAATAAAAATATAGAAAAATTTGGAGAACCAACAGTAAACAAAAATGGAAAATAATTCATTGATTATATAACATATAATAATTTGGAACAAATCTGAAAACAAACCCCAACTCAACATCACCAGAGTTAAAGATCGGTACTATCAACATAAGAAGCCTGAATTGAAAAGAAATGGAGCTAGTTGAGGAATTAGATAACTACCAGATCGACATTATAGGGGTGACTGAAACAAAAAAGACAAAAACTGGTGAGATCTTTCTGAGCAATAAATACAAAATGTTATATTCAGGCAATGACAATCAAGGAAAAGAAGGAGTAGCCATAGTATTCAACCCAAAATACGAGGCTAATCTTCTTGAATGGCAGTCAGTCTCAAGTAGAGTAATGTGGGCAAATATGAGAATGGGGAACTGGACAATGAGACTTATTTGTGCCTGTGGTCCCACAGAAGGTTCTACTAAAGTAGAAGTGGAGGAAATTTTTGAGGCTTTAGAAAAAGCAACTGACACAATGAAAAAGGAAAAGTTGGTCCTTGTTGGGGATCTAAATAGCAGAGTAGAAAATAATTATGAGACACAAAAATATTTTGGGAAAATTTGGAGAACAGAGCAAAGTTAATAATAATGGCAAATATCTGTTGGATTTCTGCTCAGGACATGGACTGGCTATTACTAACACCATGTTCCAACATAAAATTGTGCACAAATTCACATGGAGAGAAGAGACAAGGAATAAGAAGAGTCTCATTGACCTATGTTATTGTTGATAGTGATGTTTTCTCCCTGGTGCACGACACCAGAGTGTACAGAGGATTTAAAATGGGAAGTGATCACTATTTAGTCTTGAGCAGGATAAAACTGAATTTGATATTGAAAAGAATAACATGTAAGAAAGTTTTAAAGCGAATAAAAGTTGAGCAGCTCTCAGTTGTGACTGTAGATTAAAATAGACAAAGATTATTGAAGAAAACATGAAAGAGTTTGAGAACAGGAACCAAACCTTGGAGATTCAGTGGCAAACTCTGAAGAAAACATTGATTGATTCTTCCAGAGAGGCATGTGGTGAGGTTGTCTGCAAGGATAAAGAAATCAGAACTCCCTGGTGGACACAGGAAGTTAAAGAGGCAGTTAAGAAAAAGAAGAAAGCATATCAAAAGTTCCTGGCAAATAAGTCAGCTTGTGCTCTTAGAGAATACAGAGACAAATGCAAGAATGCTAAACACTGTGTAAAACTAGCTAAACAAAAGTCATGGGAGGACTTTGGCAAGAATATAGAAAATAAATATCAAGAATGTGGCAAAATATTCTGGAGGTTGTTGAAGAAGCTTAGGAATGGAGGAAAGAATGCTGTAAAAGGAGTTAGAGATGACAAAGGTGACATGAAAACGGGCGAAAAAGATATCCTTGAAGTATGGAGTAATTACTTTGAAAAACTGCTAAAAGAAACAAGCACTGATAATAGCACAGTGGTAAAAACACACTGACCAGGCATGCAGTCAGGAATACATATCCATACTTGAAGTAGAAAAAGCCATCAAAGGCTTGAAATGTGGAAAGGCAGCAGGAGTAGATGATATACGACCAGAAATAATGAAGTATGGTGGAATAAGAGTCTTACAGTGGCTGCACTGCATAGTTCAGAAAGCCTGGACAGAAGGCGAATTCCCGATGATTGGAGTAGGGCTCTCATAGTACCCATATATAAAAAGGGAAATAAAACTGAATGTAAGAAATACAGAGGTATTTCCCTACTGAGTGTTCCTGGCAAGATCTATGCAAGTATACTTGAGAAACGGTTGAGAAGAATTGTGGAAGAAAAGCTTGGTGAAGAACAAGCTGGATTCAGGCCAAATAGAGGCTATCATGATCAGATATTCACTTTACGACAAATAGTCGAGAAAGCATGGGAATATAACAAAGATCTGTATTTAAGTTTTGTCGATTTGAAAAAGGCATATGACAAAGTGCCAAGAGAGAAGCTATTCAATACGCTACAGTTATATGGTGTCAGTGGGGCATTATATCAAGCAATACTTGGTCTTTATTTGAGTTGTAAGTCAGCAGTTAGAATTGAAGGAAGTACAGAAAGATGGTTTAATGTTAAATCTGGTGTGAGACAAGGATGTACATTATCCCCTCTGTTATTATCTATATGGATCACATTATGAAGGAAAGTGGTATTAAACATGATATCAAAACTGGAGATGTTAATGTCAGCTCTTTGCTTTATGCAGATGATGTTATACTTCTAAATAAATCTGCCACAAGTCTGCAAGATTCTCTGACTAAATTGAATAGCTGTTGTAATAGATATGGTATGAAGGTCAGCAATAAAAAGACAAAGACAATGAAAATAGGCAGAATCATTGAAAATGTCAACTGTGTTGTGAATGGAGAACCTGTGGAACAAGTGAAACATTTCAGCTACTTAGGCATGATTTTTACTGAAGATGGTAAATTAAATATAAAAATAGACAACAGAATCAGCAAAGCTGGTATGGTGGGAAGTCAATTGAATAAATTCATATGGAATAAGAAAGAAATTAGGCAGAACACGAAATTAGCTGTATACAAGACAGTGTTCAAACCAGTTTTAACTTATGGATCTGAGAGCTGGGTCAGAAGTAAAACGCTTGACCAAAGACTAGAGACCGCAGATATGAGAGTCCTGAGAAAGATTAGAGGCGTGAACAGATGGCATCAATGGCAATATCATATTAAAAACGAGGATATTAGGAAAGAACTTGACATTGTCAACATCCAGGAATGCATTAGCAGAGCTAATCTCAGGTGGTATGGTCACTTAAACAGAATGGGCGAAGAAAGATTAGCAAAGCAAGTGTTCTCTGCCAGGTTGGCAGGAAAACGACCGAGAGGAAGACCAAGATATAGGTGGATTGATATGGTACAAAGTGCGTTAGACGATAGAAATATAAGATCTGATAATGTTGGAGTCTTGACAAGTAATAGACTGATTTGGAGAAAAATTGTAGATAGGAAGTTAGTAATGTAATATTTTTTCATGTTGTACTATCATATCCTGTACACCCCTTGAGGGTACATGGCAGAAATTTGATGATGATGATAATTTAAAAATAATAAATACATTCTCTAAACACAAAAATATACATAAATATTATAAATTAAAGATATATCAGTTACATCAGCATATGGAAGGACACAAAATATACCATAAAAATAAAAAATTCATATATGGGACAATGAAATAAAAACAATAATTGAGAATAAAAAGCTGGCATTAAAAGATGGTTAAGTAGTAAAAAACAAGATGAAAGTGAATATATATATATATATATATATATATAATATGTAGAAAATTATATATACAAAATGCCAATAAAATATGAACACAGATATAAAAGAAACTGCAAATATAAATTGCAAAGCAGATTTAAAAGAATTCTTAGATTACTTTACAGATCTCCGACAGATGATACTAACATAAAAAAAATACATTAAAAACTTACAAATGCTTTAAATGATATGATAACAATGAAAGAATTAAAGGATAACCTAAATAAAATAAAAATGTAAGTCAGCAGGAAAGATGGGATAAACACCAAATTGTATAAATTTGCTGAAAAAAATTCATTAGAGATTATTGAAATGTTTAAATAAAATATACAGAAATGGACAAATACTAATAGAATGAAATATAAGTATATTAATACCTATAAGAATACCTACTAATTGTATGCTATAAAATATGCAACACAATACTTGAAAATATACAGTCAAAAAAATATTATTAGATTGTCAAAATGCCAGAAAAGAACACTCTACAATGGATACAGCTTTTTGTTTAAAACTACTTATAGAGAAAAGAAGAGAATTTAATTTAGAAACTCACCTTTTGTTTGCAGTTTATGAAAAAGGCATTTGACAAAGTAAAAAGACAAATATTGTTTGATAAATTACAAAGAATAAATATACCTAATATTTAACTACATGCAATATTAAATATATACAAAGATAATGAAATAAAAATAAATGGAAAAAAAAAAAACAATCTATAAACCAAGGAGTAAGATAGGGATAATCTCCTTTTGCTCAAAATAAAACTTTTTAATATTTATATTAATAAAACACTTTAAATAATCCAAATATAAAAATTTCCAGGAATAATAAAATAAATATGTGATTACTTGCAGATGATCAGATAATAATATCAGATAAGAAAGAATTTACAAAGAGCAATATATAATTTAAACATTATAGGAGAATAGTTTGGAATGAAAATATCCATAGCAGGGGCGAATGCTGGTCTTGAAATTCATGCTTGCTCTTGTTATCATTCACGGAATGAGAGGCATGATTGAAGTCTGATTAGCAGAATAATGAATTACTGACCTTAAAACTATGTACTGAATTACTGACTTTAAAACTATGTACAAGTAACCCTCGTACAACGTGGATGTTAGATTCCACAGAAATGCCGCGTTATATAAAACACGTTATGCGAGTCTGTCTCAGACCACATAGAAAAAGTAGGGTTATGTTCCTAAATCGTTTTTTTTTTTAAATTATATAAACAACAATGACATATCCAACAAAAAAAATATATTTTAATTTAATTCAGGTAAATCATGTAAGTTAAGAAAACATAAACTATGAAACAAATACATAGTATAAAAGTATAAAAATTACAAATTTTACTTAAACTTCATTGAAAATGATGCACAAATGTTTTAGGCAAAATAAAATGGTGCATATTTTAATCTTTCATAGCACGAGGATTTGAGGATGTTAATAAACACTGGTTTTGTCATGTAATCACCTGATGCATTATTACAAAACAGTAGAGTATTTCTATTTTTGGAAACTTTGAATCCAGGAGCTGATCTTTCATTTTTGAAATATAGGTGCATTTTTGCACTTTTTTCCAATATAACCCACATTCATCCGCATTGAACACCTGGTCTGCACTATAAATGCTTATAAACTTTGAGAGTTTTTTGTTTAATAAGATTTCCATCCATAGGAATTTTCTTTTGAGGTGCAATCTTCTATCAAAATCATTAGAGATTTCTCTATTAGAATATCGTGTACATGAGCAATGCGCTTTGCACTTATCGTTGACCCAGCAATAAACACTTTCTAGGATTTTATGTTCATTTTGTTTGATTGTTCGAATTCTTGATTCATTTAAATTCAAAGTCCCTGCAAAAAAACTCCTGGTTTTTCTCCATTTTTCAACCGATCCAAGATTTTGAATATTTTTCTTTGAGAGAAATTAATTTTGTTTTCAATGTTGGTTTTTCCCCTTTCATTGCAGTTTGTGGCCATTACTATAAAAATAATTTTTTACATAAAAAAGCAAGCATTACATACTGCATGTAACTTACCAGAAAATAAAGTGCTCAGCATGAGATGAACACACTTATGATTTTTAATGCACTTTCCTGGCAAAAACAAGGACAATTTTCAACAATAAACATTTTATACAGTAAACAATTGAGGTACATGCATGCTAAAGGGTATTTCTAATAATATAAATTCGCTACTTATAATTACATGCAGGATACAGGCAGACACAAATTTAATGAAGATAAAATTTGATTTTTAAGTTGCGCAGTGAAAAACATATGAAAATATAAAGGGTTACTACAATTTGTGGACTGTGTTTTTATTGAAACGGTGTTGTATAAGTATCGCATTCAACAAGGGTTGCTACAATTTTAGACCACGTTATATCGAAACCGCGTTGTGTAACTACCGCATTATATGAGGGTTACCTGTATTTAGAAATTTATGTACATTTAATCATACAAATACAACATTTATTTTACAAATGATATTATATCTTTTTCAATTTAGCTACTTGAATACAAATTCTACTACAGGTCTTCTTTATGAACTGGTCAATAACATTGTCATAAAAAGTTGGTTGTAACTTAATTTTCCCAAGCAACACGCACACTTGTAAAGGCTGGCTGAAGCTCACTGGCAAGAGCTACTTTGACTACGTATGGCCCGTGTTTAAGCAACAGGGTGAGATGACATGGAGGGAGCAGAAATGGCTATGCGCACGCATGAAATCACAGTGCTGGAGCGAAGACCTGGATGCTTCCACAACCGAGCAAGCCAAGGTAGCTTGACTAGCGTCAGCCTTCGATATACAATGGAAAGCTCAATTATTGCTGCGCAAGCTTAAAACATCTTCTGTCTACAAAAATAAAAGCCTAAGTGGAATGCTTATAAATGCATGCATTTCTAAGCATTCCATTTAGCTTTTTTTTTTATTACTTTTACTTTTTTTACTTTTAAAAAAATATTACTTTTTTCTCAATTAATGAGCTTGCGTAGCAAGCATAGAGAATTCACCACTGCTCCACAGATAAAACTAAACCAACAGCATTTAATGGACAAACTTCAGTTAGAAATAAAATAGTTATTAATAATAAAACAATAGAACAGATAAATACTTTATCTTAAACGTGAAATATGATACGAAGGGAAAAAAAGACAAAATTAAAAGCTTCAAAAGTTTTTCAGATCATAGTCCTGATAATAGGCTTGAGGTAGTATGAAAGAAGACGCAGAGAGGAAAGATAGTGTGCATGTTGCCTAGGTAGTGATGAGCTGAGCAAAAGAGCAGTAATATTGAATAACATAATAGCTAGAATGTGCCAGAAGAGAGGATTGGAATATGTGGATGCTTGGAGAGCATTTGAGGACAGAGAGGAATTGTATGTGAGAGAATGCTTGCATTTGAAGGAGGAAGGACATAGGCATCCGGAGAAATTGTTATTCTGAACGAGTCAGTGTGTCAATGAAGGGAAACTAGAATGCCCAAGGTGGATGGTAGCAGGGGTGGCCTCTTGTGGGAAAGGATACTTGGAAGTAGGGGAACAACATCAGGTAGCGCCTGAGCCCAGTGGAATCTAGAGGGGATAATGCTGGGTATAGAAATAGTGGCATTTTCATACTTTATACAAATACCAGGAGTATCCGAAATAAAGGAAAGGAATTGGAGGCGCTGATAGCATCGGCCTGGCCAAAGATTATTGGGATCACTGAGACGTGGTTGTCAGAAGAGGCTATAATAACAGGAATAGAAATAGCAGGGTAGAGCATTTTTCGGCAGGATAGGAAATGGAAGACTGGTGGTTGAGTACTGCTTACGATAAGTGATGACATGTCCTCTAAGAGCTCTAGGGCTTTGGAAGGCAGTGACACTAATGGTTTTGAAAGCATGTGGTGTGAGGTAGAGGTTGGCAAGACGGGACATTTAGTGGGGTGTTGCTACAAACCAAGGAGCAGAGAGGGTGGGGACTAGGAGATGTTTAGACAGTTGAGCATGGCAAGTGCAAGAAGAATGATTGTTATGGGAGATTTTAACTACAACAGTATAAATTGGAGAGAGGAAGATGCACGTAGCAAGAAGGGAACGGAATTTCTAGAATTCTTGAGGGACAAATATCTTAGACAACATGTAATAGAGAGAACAAGAGGTTCAAGAGTTTTGGATTTGGTGATAGCATCAGAAGAGTTGATAATAACTGAGATGACATCTCTCCCATCAGTTGGAGAGAGTGACCATGTGGTTTTGACTTGGACGATGAATAGACATGCAGGAGTATCAAAGAGACAGGAACATATGTGGAATTATAAGGCAGGTGATTATAATAGTCTTAGACATCAACTTGGGGAAGTTTCATGGAGGGAGGAATTGGAAGGCCAGGATATCATCAGTGCTTGGGAAATTGTGAAGGAATATTTGTTAGCAGCAATAGCAAGCCATATTCCACAAGTGAAGAAGAGGACACAATTTGGTGTAAAGTGGATGACATACAATATTAAACAGGAACTGCATGTGAAAAAGAGGCTATGGAAAAGATATAAGGAGACAGGTGAAGAGCAGATACATGAAGAATATAAGACGAGGGCCAGGAGAGTGACTAGTATGGTAAGGAAGGCAAAACTGGAATATGAGAAGAGATTGGCCCTAAGATCCAAAGAAAATCCTAGGGAATTTTTTAGCTATGTGGTCAGTAGGAGGAGAAATTATTGTGGAAGAATGACATTGTAGGATAAAAATGGGAATAGAGTGACTGATGCAGAGAATATAGTGGAATTGTTCAATGAACACTTTATTGGTGTATTTCATCCTGGAGGAGTAAATTTTAATACTAGAAGGATAGGGCAGGTTCGGGGTTTAGAGGGTGCAGGAGGAGAACGTGTTCCAAATACTGAGTATTCTGGATGTCAGTAAAGCTGTGGGATTGGATGGTATTATACCACGAGTTTTAAGAGAATGTGCTAAGGAACTGACAGCTCCTTTGACCTGGCTTTTCAATGAAAGTCTGGCTATGGGAAAGGTGCTCAGGGAATGGAAGGAAGGTAAGATAGTGCCATTGCATACGGGTGGTAGCAGACTGGAAGTGTCTAATTATAGGCCAGTTTGTGTGTCATCAGTAGTTGTTAAGATCTTGGAGAAATAAGTGAGGGACCGTATACAACATTGGGCAGATGAGGGTAACTTTATCTGTGAGAGTGAACATGGATTTATGAGGGGGGGGGGCGCTCTTGTTTTAGTAATATGCTAGCCTTTTATTATAAAGTTACAAGAGCAGTAGATGAGGGGAAAGGCGTACACTGCCATTTTCTTGGATTTAGTGAAGGCATTTGACAGGGTGCAACATGATAAGCTGATATTCAAGTTGCAGCACATGAGTTTGGATATCAGGTTGGTCAACTGGATTCAGGATTGGCTGTCCAATAGGTAACAGAGAGTTGTGTATGGTGGGGCAGTTTCAAGGAGGCAGAGGGTTACAAGTAGGGTTCCACAGGGCTCAGTACTGGGACCTATATTGTTTAACCTTTATATCAATGACATTGTCAGTGGATTGCAGGGGGATATTCAGTTGTTTGCAGATGATGTGAAGCTGGGAAGGGTTATTAGTAATAATGCAGATGTGGTAGTCCTGCAAGAGGATTTGAATAAGCTAGACAGGTGGGCAAATGAATGGGGATGGCAGTTTTAATGCACCAAAGTGTAAGATCTTGAGGTTTGGGACATATTGATGGGATGCTGCATACTCTATTGGAGGAGCTATGCTGAAGGAAGTAGCGGAGACAAGAGATCTGGGGTTGATGATTGATAGAAACCTGAAATTCAAGGGACATATTGCAAAGGTGGTGAAGGTAACACGGAGGATTGCTGCAATAATGAGAAGGACACTGACCTGCAGAGATAAAATGGTTATCATTCCGTTGTATAAGACTCTGATTAGACCATACTTAGACTATTGTTCTCAGATCTGGTTCCCAGGATTTGAAGGGGATAAATTAACTGTGGAAAGGATACAAAGGCGGATAACAAAGATGGTGTCGGACTGTACAATGTTAGTTATGAGGATCGGCTGGGGGATTGTGGACTGCAGAGTTTGGTGGATAGAAGAAGGAGGGGGTGATATGATTGAGACTTTTAAACTGTTGAGAAGTGGTTACAGGGTTGACACTGGGGAGTTCTTTCACTTGGTTGAACAACGGGAAGGAGTGATGGCAAGGGGCCATCCCTGGAAGTTACGAAAGGAAACTGTGAGCAAGAAGGTGAGGAGTGGTTTCTTTGCATGGAGGGTGGTGAACTGTTGAATGCATTGCCTGATAGAGTGGTGAGAGTGAGAACGGTCTTTTAAGGAGTGGTATGATAGACTTTGTGTTTCCTAGGAGGTACCTCCCACAATGAGTCTTGATAGACTTGTGTTTCCTAGGAAGGACCTCCCGCAATGAGTCTTTTGACTCCTTGGAGGCCTGAATAATAATAACAATAATAAATAGAATGCTCAATCCAAATATTGCACTAAAAAGAAACACGCTTGAAAATATACAATACTTTAGCAATATCTACATTATTATACTGCAGCGAAATTTGGGCAATAAATAAACAACATAAACAAAGAATAAAACAAGTGAAATGAGATTCATGAGAAGAACTGCAAAATACATATTATTAGATTAAAAAAAAAAAAAGGAACAAAGATATTTTAAAAGAACTAAAAATAATATCAACAGAAGAAAAACTAAACAAATACAAACAAAATTGGATAGAACATGTAAACCGAATGGCCAACACCTGATATCCTAAACAATTAATAAAATATAAATAAATTAGGAATAGAAGGTCAGATAGACCTGAGGATATTAGATTGATAATGATATTGATGATAATGATTGATAACTAAAAGACTTGAGCAGACTAATATGGTCAATATCCATATTTAGCATTATGATGATGATGGGTATGAAGTTGGTTAGCATGTAAGAAAACAAAATTTTGCACTGTTTTATTTCAAAAAAGTAAAAATTCAGCATCAAAGAACATTAGCTTTTACTGCCTTAATTCACACCACCATCTGATATATGCTTAACATATTTCATAATAGTATAAAATGAATTCATATTTTCAATAAATAGAAATTTATAGAATACCCCCAATTTACCCACTGTGAATAAAACATATTACCTGAGTTTTTGGAAATGAGACTACAATGGGATTCACTTGGCTCTTTCTCTCCAAATAAAACTTGCACTAGGTTAGCTGCTTTTCCATTATGATAGTTAAGCAACTTTTTTAATCCTCTACAGGACAAAAATAAAATTAAAAAAAAAAAGATATATATATATATATATATATATATATATATGAATGTACAGGGTGTTCGGGATAAATTTGACATATTTATAATTAATTATATTTTTCCGTAAGTTACATGTATTAACACACACTTCTCTTCATTTAAAAGTTTGGACCCTTCTTCATTCATATACAAGATGTCAGAAAGGATGGATAGCTGGAACCCACCTGAATCATGGAAGAGAATAACTTGTATCATGATGATTCGTGCCCGCCATCAAAATAAGGATATTACGACTGCTGCCCAATGCTCCCTGAATACAGTAAAAACAATCAGGCATGAACTAGAGACTTGCAATGGTGACTACGAGGATGTAGCAAGAAGAAAGATCCCTAGCAGACGATCTGATTGCGTTCGTACAGCAGAATTCCTCGCAAATCTGCAGGAACAGGTGTTGAAGAACCCTGGCATTGGAATTCGGGCTTTGTTCGTGGAGTTGCTAACTGTAGTCAAGCCCTGGATAACAAGGGTAGCCAATGGTAGGCCGTATGTATGGCAGCAGGATTCGGCCCCTTGCCACACCTCTGGGAAAAGTCAAAAATGGTTGTCTGAAAATTTCTACGACTTCACCAGTCCAAATGTTTGGCCTCCAAACTCCCCAGACCTTAACCCCATGGATTATTTTGTATGGGGCGCAGTTGAAAAAGACACCAATCGCACTTCCAGTAATACAAAAGCCCAGTTAATGGATAAAATTAAAACAGTTTTTGCGGCCCTTCCCAGGGAGACTGTAGCATCAGCTTGTTCGAGGTTCCGAAGCAGAATTGAAGCTGTGATCGATGCTAATGGTGGTTATTTTGAGTAAATCTTGTTGATAGTATTGTAATTAACTCTGCCTGTAATGTTTTTTTGTCAATTCATTAAATTTAATAGATACAAAGAAGATTTTCTTTTTCCTTACGAAACTGTCAAATTTATCCCGAACACCCTGTATGTATGTATTAATACATTTAACTCCTTTCAATAATAAATATTTTCACAGAAATATTCAGGGCATTTACACCAATGTAAAGTGTAATTCCACTTGCTTATTTCAGATATGCAAATATGCAAACCTGAGTACTCTACAATTCAGCAATGATATTACACTAATAGAGAACCAACCAGCTGAAACAGTTGGTTGGTTCTCTTCAGAGACCAAGCAAACAGCTGCCTGGCCAGTGACAGCTGCTAGGCCAGTGAAACCTTATCAAAATGGACTAACAGAAGGTGAATATATAAACGCTTGGGGCACCTATGTCTTGTAAGTAGTCCGCACTAAGGCAACTCATGATTTTAACAAAACTTTCATAGAAACTATGAAAGTTTTGTTAAAATAACTTGACCAGAGTGCCAGTGAGTGTATTCCCGTAAGCTCTCTGGTCAACTTATTTTAACGAAACTTTCACAGTTTCTACATTCAGCTTTGAAATAAAGCTGGATCTAATATCCACTTGACTTATATAATTTTGCATCACCGAACTGAAGTCTTTCGGCTCATTATTTTAATAAATACTATAATTTGATGCTTGAGTTCTATCACCTCCCTTGAAGTGGAACAATTTTGCCCTCCTTCCACTCCTTTGGAACTCGACCCAGTGCAAGACTCATATTAAAAAATATGTCAAGGCAGATGCCGACTCCATGGCACATTCCTTCAAAATACATGGTGATATATTATCAAGTCCCACAGCCTTATTAACATCAAGTTTGCTCAATTCCCCATACACCTCTTGCTCACTTACAGTTAGTCTCTCCTCCTCATCATCAACTGCTCTCTCAAACGCTCCATGAGGTCACATATACAAGAATGAAAGACCTTTATAAACTGCTCATTAAATATCTCCACTATGTCTTATGCAGCAGTTGTTCTTATACGATTTTCTCCAGTTAATGTCATCCTTCCATAATCTTTTTTTTTTTTTTTTTTTGCTGGCTACATATCAAAAGAACTCCTAAGATTCTTTTTGGCTTCATTAGCTAACTGCCGCTCATACTTCACTTTTGCTACCCTTACCAACCAAGTCACTCTCTTTGCCTGTACTGGAACTGTCATAGAATTGATTATCTTGTGTTGCCTCCATAATGCTTTTTTCCTCTGTATCGCATGTTTAACTCTTCATTCATCTATTTCACACCTACCTTATTTAACCTTCTGACCCTTGGATACATTTAGACATTGCTTTTACAAGACAATTCTTGATTATGAAAAAACAATTGATTCCATCAACTAATGCAATAATCAAAGCACTCCAGAATCAGGGAGTTCCTGGAGAATATATATACCTCCTCCAGGAAATACACCATGCTGCAACAGCACCAATCCAACTTCACACAAGTAGCAATAAAATATCAATTGAAAAAGGTGTCCAACAAGGGGAGACTCTATCACCCAAAATCTTTACAGCAGTCCTTCAAAAAATATTTAATAATATAAACTGGACAAACCTTGGTATAAAAATTAATAAAAGAAACTTAACACACCTAAGATATGCAGATGATATCAAATTTTTGCAAACACTCCAGAAGACCTTAATATAATGCTAGAAGACCTATATCATGAAAGCAGAAAAGTCAGTCTAAAAATAAACAGAGAAAAAACTAAAATCATGTTTAATCATTTTGTAACACCAAAAAAACATAATAATAGAAAACAATTTTTTGGAACGAGTCACTTCATATACATACTTAGATCTAAAATGTGGACTCCAAAAGGAAATAAATAGGAGAATTCAACTTGTCTGGAGTGCATTCAGAAAATTGAAAAGCATCTTTCAAAACAATGATGTCCAACTCTGTTTAAAAAGGAAGACATTTATCCAGTGTATACTTCCAGTCAATAAAGATCTACACAGATGGCTCCAAAAATCCAAATGGCAATTCTGGGAGTGGCATACTCATCTATGGCTCTCATAATATAGAACTAAAAACAATTAACAGTATTGGATGCAACTCATACCATGCAGAATTAATAGCCATTAACACAGCACTGCAATAGTGGGACAAACAAAAGCCGAAGGAGTTTATATTTTTCACAGATTCCTTAGCAGCTCTTCAAGCTATTAAGAAGTGCTACACTAGCCATCAAGAAGAAATACTTAGAGACATAGCAAAAAACATAAACAAACTCCATAAGGATTCCGAAATAATCTTCTAATGGATCCCATCCCATGTGGGATTAAAGGGAAACGAAACTGCAGATGAAGTAGCAAAAATGGCCATAACATCAAGTGATACCACAGATTTTGATCTTTTTAAAACCATCCAAAAAGAAAACATAAAAAGAACAATTCTTCAGGACATGACTCACCACTGGCACTTAGCAGAAAATCCAGGAGCTACCATCAACTCCAAGTTTAATCACTGTGCCACTATCATGATCACTCACCTCAAAACCGGCCACACAAGACCAATCAAGTTTAGCAATATCATAAAAGTCTTCCCCACCCACAAAATCTGTAACATCGAGGAAGCATCACCCATGCATTTGCTAAACTGTATAAATATTTCCAAATGTGAACTCTATAACAACCCAGAAAAGGGTCTGTATAAAATACATGAACTTGACCTCTATGATCTGGTGTAATAACACCATGGGATAATAAAAAATAAATAAATAAATAAAAAAAATACTTCCAGTCATCACATATGGTTGTGAAACTTGGTCTTTAACAAAAGCACTGGCAAATAAACTAGCAACAACTAAAAGAAAAATGGAGAGGTTGATGCTAGGCATCACATTAAAAGATAAGAAGCCAGACTCATATTACTGACATAATTCTTCACCATAAGCGACTAAAATGGAAATGGGTCAGATATCTATCCAGAAGAGAAGATGAGCAATGGACCACCATATTAATGAACTGGATACCAAAAGAAAGGAAACGAGGCCAAGGACATCCTAAAAGGAGGTGGAGTGATGAATTGTCAAATTTTGTTGGGGAAAATTGGTCAACCATTGCCAAGAACAGAGAAAGGTGGAAAGAACTGGAGGAGGCCTTCGTCGAGAAGTGGACAGAAAGTGGCTGAAAAGAAGAAGATCCTCAACTCCAGCTACCTTTCCACATTTCAGGCTCTGAATGACTTTTTGTTCTTCAAATACTGATATGAATTCCTGCTGAGTATTTGCTACCACCATTCTGTTACTGCTTGTTTCATTTAGCAATCTTTTGAAATATTTACTCTATGATATCTTTATCTTCAGTTTTCATGTTATCTTTATCATAGTTTAAAATCATTTAAAATAGTCTATTTTGATTATGCAAAAGTATTAATAATAACTATTAAAAAACCGTAAGGTTTAGAAAAGTGAGCTCAATAACTTTATACTAAAATTTACCTCTGGAGTCTTTTGTAAGTGACTTCATTAGCAAGCTTAACAAGACGATACTGCTGATCATTTTCAAGTCCTAAAGAATCAAAATTCTCCTTGAAGGCTACAACCACGGAATTCTGGTTGACACGATATACTACACCTGATGACAGAATCTCTCGTTTTCCATCTGTGTCAGTAATTCCAACACCTACAATATCTCCTTAAAAAATAAAAATAAATAAAATTATCCATTTTTCACTCTCTCTCTCTCTCTCACACACAACCTTAAAAAGTTTGGCTGAAATCAGCTTTTCAAAATACAGAAGTTTCATTTTATTACCTTCAGCAACCTGGATACCTTACTTGTGACCACAGAGGGTATTCTAGGGACCACTACATTATGTGTTGAACAGTACATCTGACACAACTGAGTAAACAGCATAATTTAATAATTTAATTAAATTTAATAATTATTTAATACACCTTATTTAATAATAAGGTTTATCACCTTATTATTAAAAACTCTGGATGAGAGATAGTTATGGAAAGTTTTCCCAAGTTTTGGTTAAAATGTACATTATACTTGACAAGAAGTTATGTTCTAGTTTTAATTCTATATACCAAGCATAAGCATAAATGTGAAATAACTTTATGACTAGTCTACAAGAGATATAGAATTAAAACAAGAATATAATAGCATACATTATAACCAACAAGGAAAAAAATTTCCTTAACTATTTTTCATCCTGAGTATTTAATAATAAGGCGATATACTTCTTTTCTACCTGTATATATAAAATGTATGACTTCTGCATTAATTCCTGCAGAATGAATTGAGGTGTGTGTAGAGTGATATAAGACATTTAGATTAGTAGTTGAAGGTACATGAAGGAAGGTGCTAGCAGCAGATGAGTCAAAGATGAATGCCTGCAGTGGAATGGTGCAAGTAGTATAGTGCTGTGTGGAGACTCGAGAGTGAAGGATGTGAAAATGGAGCAGGTATCAAAATGTCTGAGAGGAGAAACAATTCGAAGAGTGACTAAGGCAGTGGAGGAGAAAGGAAATGCAGAGGAGTTGACTGTGCTGACAGAAACAAACAATTTGCAAGGAAGTGTGAATAAGGTTGCACAGGATATTTGAGTTTTGCTAGAGATGGTCAAGCAGAAGAATGTTAGAGGGAGAATTGTGAACATGTTGCCACAGTATGACAGTAGAGAACTGATAAGAAGAGCAGTAATCATGAATGGCATGATAGCTAGAATGTAAAGGAAGAGAGAACTTGAGTTTGTGGCTGTATGGAATAAATTTGAAGGTATGAGAGGGCTGTTTGCTAAAGACAGTCTGCATTTGAGTGAGAGCAGCAGTGTGAAGCCAAATAGATGGTTGATGAGAGGAGAAGTATGTGCAGGCAGTCAGAGAAACAAAAATTAAATGGCAGGATTGTGAGTATAAGATACCAGAATTGGTGTGAGATAAAGAACAAAGGAAAACAAAATAGGTATGCATGGTTGGTCTTAGTGGAAGCAACAGAGTCAAAGGATTTGAATAATGAGATAAGGAATTGTGGGAAGGAAAGCTATTGTGCTTATACACCAGTGCAACAAGTATCAGGAATAACAGGACAGAGTTTGTAGCTTGATACAGCTAGTCAATTCACTATCATTGGTGTCAGTGAGAAGTGGTTAATGGAGGAGGAAATATGGGAATATAATGTGATGGGTATAGAATATTCCAAAAAACAGAAAAGATAAAAGAGGAGGTAAGGTACTGCTGATGAGTTCAGAATAGTTGTATCCCTTTGATGTGAAACTTGGAAAAAAATAGCAGTAATGATAATGGCTTTGAGGCCATATGGTGTAGAAATGAGGTAAGACTTAATTTTAGATATTTGATGGGATGTTGCTACAGGCCAGGGAATGCAGAAGGAGATGATTCTGAAATGTTCAGAAAGATGAGACTGGTGAGCAAAAAGAGTGATAATAATAATAATGGGTTACTTTAACTATGGAAGCATTGATTGGAAGCAGGAAATAACATGTGAGTAAGAAGATTGAATTCCCTTGAGCTACTTAAGAACAACTACCCTATGCAGCATGTAGCTGAAGCAATATGTGGGACTCAAGTGTTAGATTTACTAATATTGTCTCAGACAATGATAACAGAAGATGTCACTATGATGCTACTAATTGGAGCAAGAGCAACCATGTGTCTTTGACATGAAAATTGGCTAGGTACAAGCTTCATGGAATAAGAGAGAGAGAGAGATGTGTGGAATTACAGAGCAAGGGACTATGATAAATTACGGAAATAGATTGGTGATGTGCAGTGGTTTGATCAGTTGTAAGGGAGAGAAATCAAAAATATCTGGGACTTGGTATGGAATCAGTTACTTATAGCAAAGTTATCAGATTGCCATAAGTATGATGAATTATGGAATCATGCAAGAACTTCTAAGAAAGAGGATATTATGGAGCAGATATAAAAAACAGGGAACTCTCAGCAGCATGATGAATATAAGGTGCAGGCTAGGAAGATGATGAATGAAGCAAGGAAAGAAAAACTGGCATGTGAAAGGAGACTGGCTGAAACAGTAAAGCAAAATCCAATAGAATTCCTTAGTATATTGCTAGTAGAAGAAAGAAAGAATATGAATTATGTATTTAGTTTAATCCATTGTCCAAGTGTAAGCAAACAAAGTTTGCACCTAAAGTATCTTCAGGACTAGGGCAACTTGTGGCAAAGGTAGATTAAGTTGTGATCAATTTATATCCTTAGTATCTCATAATGCAAAGCATATCTCCTTGCGGACATGTATTATGCTATGCATTATAGGAAGGGTCACTACCCAGACCGGTTTTGATCTTTATTGAGGTCTCTTCAGTGGGAGCCAGAGGTGATACCAAGGTTGAAGCAATGCAGAACTCATATTTCCATATGCCAGTTGCCAAAAGGCGTCACACCTTATTATTAAATTACTCTGGATTAGAGAAAGATGTTGGAAGTTTTTTTTCACTTAGTTAGACTATAAATTATATATTTAGTTTAATCCTTTATGTCTGCGTGATTAGCCTAGTGGCTTTGCACCTTGCAACCATATGAATGAGGAAGGAGTGTCCTAGGTTCGATTCCCGTCAACGACGTGAGGAGTAGAAGGATCTTCCTCAGCCATAGCCAAGTTAGCCGGTCTTGGGTGTGGACAGCAGGGTTTTTCCCGCCAATTTATCTGGCGTTTTTCATCCCGCAAGCAGGCAAACCAGCTCCTTGAACGCACAGGGATACAGTCAGGAATACCTCAAGGCATGGGGGGGGGTGACCATTCTATCCTCGCATTTTGGTTATGAAATCCAAGCATACTTGGAGGATTGTGGGCCTTAAAGGCCTGTTAAAGCCAGTGAGATAGATCCTTTATCCAAGTGTAAGCAAACAAAGTTTGCACCTGAAGTATCTTCAGGACTAGGGCAACTCATGGCAACGGCGGATTAAGTTCTGATCACTTTCCTCAGTATCCCATAATGTAAAGCACATCATCTTGTGGACATGTATAGTGCTATGCATTATGGGAAGGGCCACTACCCAGAGCAGCTTCGACCTTTATTGAGGTGCTGTTTAAATAAAAACATCTCTAAAAATTAGGCGGTCCCCCAGACCACTCCCTACGAGTGACCAAAGGACCGCCCAACTCAGCATTGTTCCACTCAGTGACAGGTTCATCCCATCACCGAGAAAAACCTCTCGGTGTTGGCCTTACCCAGTGGCAGGCTCACTCCCACCACAAGACAGAGCCATAATCTCAGTGGAGGCCCCACTCAGAGACAGGCAAAAACCTACCCTAAGCAGAGCCTCTCATACCTCAAGAAACGGGACCACTTCTGTGAAAAAGCACATCAGTGGGAGCCAGACCCAGAGGTGGTGATAATAAGGTGGAAGTAATGCAGAAGTCATAGCAGCATATACCAGTTGCCAAAAGGTGTCAACACCTTATTATTAATTCTGGATTATTATTCTTATTATTCTCTGGATTAGAGATAGTTGATGAATGTTTTTTCACCTGGCTATGCTATCAATTATATATTTAGTTTAATCCTTTATCCAAGTGTAAGCAAACAAAGTTTGAGCCTGAACTACCAGTCTGGGTAGTTCAGGCCCTTCCCTTAATACATAGCATTATACATATCCCGAAGGAGATGTGCTTTGCATTATGGGATACTAAGAAAAGTGATCAGAACTTAGGCGAAGTTGCCCTACTCCTGAAGATACTTCAGGCGCAAACTTTGTTTGCTTACACTTGGATAAAGGATTAAACTAAATATATAATTTATAGTCTAACCAAATGGGAAAAAACTTCCAACATCTTTCTCTAATCCAGAGTAATTTAATAATAAGGTGTGACACCTTTTGGCAAATGGCATATGGAAATGAGTTCTGCATTGTTTCAACCTTGGTATCACCTCTGGGTCAGGCTCCCACTGAAGAGACCTCAACAAGGGTCGAAACTGGTTGGAAGCTTGGGTGATGAATGTCAATGCTGTAGCCCATGAAGTTTTAACTGAGGCTCAGCTGTTGCTGTCACTCAGGTCCTGGGTGTGTGGGGGGGGGTAATGAAAAGCAATGCTATTACCATTCATTTACAAGCCTGTGAAGTTAACTGAGGCACGGCTGTTGCTGTTACCCCTCGGATGAGATATCAGCAAATGAGGGGCTCTGCTCGGTGGTGGGATGAGCCTGCCACGGTGTAGAGCCAACCGGTTCTGAGAGTTCTTCTCAGTGGCAGGGTGAGCCTGTTACTGAGGGGAACAATGCTGAGTTTTTGTTGGAGTTTGACCTGTACTTGGACATTCAATAAAGGTCAAAATCGGTCTGGGTAGTGACCTTCCCATAATGCATAGCATTATACATGTCTGCAAGGAGGTGTGTTTTGCATTATGGGATACTAAGGAAAGTGATCAGAACTTAGTCCACCTTTGCCATGAGTTGCCCTAGTCCTGAAGATACTTCAGGAGCAAACTTTGTTTGCTTACACTTTGATAAAGGATTAAACTAAATATATAATTTATAGTCTAACCAAGTGGAAGAAAAAAAATAAAACTTCCAAAGGAAGAATATGGAAGACTGACTTTAGTTGCTAGAGATGGACCACAAGTCACATCTACAGAAGATATAATGGAAATGTTTGAAGAGTATTTCATTAATGTATTTCATGTGGGGAAGTAGGTTAAGAGCAGTTGAAAAGCAATAGAAAGGGGGACAGAAGACTGATAGTTTAATAATGGGAAATATTTAGAAGATTAAGTAACCTTGATGTTAACAAGGCTATAAGACTGGATAGAATATCACTATGTATATTACAGGAGTGTGCAAAAGAGTTGGCAGTGCCCTTGACTTGGTTATTTAACAAAAGTCTGGCAAAAGGAATTCCTAGAAAATGGAAAGAAGGAATAACAGTACCACTGAACAGGGGTGGTTCGTGCATAGGCACTGCAGAACTGCAGCACCCCCAATTTTTCTCGATATATAAATATATTTATTAATTTATTTATATTTGCTTGTAATATTGAATTTTATCATCAGCAATCTTATACAACTCTCTTATTTTGTATAAAAAATAATAAAAATCCATCTTGTAGCATTTAGGAGAGCGAAGGATGCTAGCAGCACTGTATTACCACAGTGTCATATTGCTATGCGCGCAAGCATATGCAATTCATAGTGAGATGTGAGCTATTAGCGTAATGCGACACTGTCCATCGTGCAGTTCCACTGTTGTTTATATGCAGTCTGTACCAGTAGCAGAGTGTTCATAGTGCTTATTGTGTTTATTCCATCTCTTTAAATATTTGGACATTACAATTAAAGGATTTAATTGTAATGTAAATCCTTTAATTTAAATGTAATGTAATGTAAATTGTAAATCCATTCCTTTAATTACAATTAAAGGAATGGATTTTATTTTTAAGTAATTATACTTGAATTATACTAAACTATAATTTTATTAATAATAAACAATATTTATTCATTAAACAAAACAAGAAAAATATATTTTATTTTTAAGTAATTTGAATCATACCAAACTGTATAATTTTATCGATAATAAACAATATTTTTTCATGTTTATTTTTTTTTTTAATTTTTACCATATTTTGATATTTTATTCAAATACGTATATACTGTACTCACAATGTGTATGTATATTTCGAAAGTTGCAGCACCCCCACAATTTAAAGCCATGAGCTGCCACTGCAACTGAATAAGGGAGAATCAAAGTACTTGTATATACCAGTGTGTATATTAAATGTAGGGGGTGCTTAAGGGTCAAAGCTGTATAACTGAGAGGAGACCTCCACATAGCCTTTAAAGGAATGTGGAGAACCGACCAGCGCTTCTGACCTAATCTCCAATACTCACCTTCTCGTGGTGCACCCTGTTGGATATCTACTTGGATACTGAATGAATGAGGATGGGTTTGCAATTTGAGATTTAGCCACCCAAATTGTATTCTTATTGGTTAAACCAAAATAAAAAATGATGGTACAACATGGCAAAATTTCATGCCACCTGGGGCATCACCCAGTTAAACAAGGCCCCTGTTGTTTTCGCCAGGTAACCAGAGCGAACAGCGAAAAGTCAGCTACTGGAACAAATCTGAAAGCACACCCCAACTCAACATCACCAGAGTTAAAGATCGGTACAATCAACATAAGAAGCCTGAATGGCAAAGAAATGGAGCTAGCTGAGGAATTAGATAAGTACCAGATTGACATAATAGGGGGTGACTGAAACAAAAAAGACAAAAACTGGTGAGATCTTTCTGAGCAATAAATACAAAACGTTATATTCAGACAATGACAATCAAGGAAAAGAAGGGGTAGCCATAGTATTCAACACTAAATACAAGACTAATCTTCTTGAATGGCAGGCAGTCTCAAGTTGAGTGATGTGGGCAAATATCAGAATGGGGAACTGGACAATGAGACTTATTTGTGCCTATGGTCCCACAGAAGGTTCTACTAAGGTAGAAGTGGAGGAATTTTTTGAGGAGCTTTAGGGAAAGATACTGACACAATGAAAAAGGAAAAGTTGGTCCTTATTGGGGATCTAAATAGCAGAGTAGGAAATGATTGTGAGACATACAAAAATATTTTAGGAAAATTTGGAGAAAAGAGCAAAGCTAATAATAATGGCAAATATCTGTTGGATTTCTGCTCAGGACATGGACTGGTTATTACTAACACCATGTTCCAACATAAAAATGTGCACAAATTCACATGGAGAGAAAAGGCAAGGAATAAGAAAAGTCTCATTGACTATGATGAAAAGCCAAACGGCTATTTTTTTCTGGCGAGGTTGATATAAGTTAAGGGGATAAAAATCCCTTATTGTTTTTCAGCCAGTAAACAAAACTACGATCGAAAACTACGATCTGTAACGTTTCTTTGCCGATGAACTGTCAGCGTATCCAAGCGTAAGTGACCACTTGGTAGTGCCACACCACGGCAACTCGTATAGCAAAAGTATGTAAGTTTTCTTCACTTAAACTCTGATATTCTAGGTCTAGCTACTCACTGATGAGACCTCAAAAAAAAGGTTGAAACCGGTCTGGGTAGTGACCTCTCCTCATAATGTAAAACAGTACAACATCTCTTAAGAGCTGTGTGTTTTACATTATGAGAAAATATCAAGAACAGTGAGGGATCTTGCTCCACCTTTGCAATGAGTTGCCGTGGTGTGGCACTACCAAGTGGTCACTTACGCTTGGATACACTGACAGTTCGTCGGCAAAGAAACGTTACAGATCATAGTTTCGCTTACTGGCTGAAAAACAATAAGGGATTTTTATCCCCTTAACTTATCTCATTGACTATGTTATTGTTGATAGTGATGTTTTCTCCCTGGTGCAGGACACCAGAGTGTACATAGGATTTGAAATAGGAAGTGATCACTATTTAGTCTTGAACAGGATAAAATTGAATTTCATATTGAAAGAATAACATGTAAGAAAGTTTTAAAGAGAATAAAAGTTGAGCAGCTCTCAGATGTGAACCGTAGACTAAAATACACAAAGATTATTGAAGAAAAAATGAAAGAGTTTGAGAACAGAACCAAACCTTGGAGATTCAGTGGCAAGCTTTGAAGAAAACTAAGAGTATCAGAAACAAAGGGGTAGAGTTTGATGCCTTAGTCAATAGGTTGGGACCTCAGATTGTAGGCATTAGTGACACCACCTGGCTATCAGAATCAGACATACTAACTAGTATCGAGTGTAAAGAGTACACAGTTTTTAGGAAGGATAGACAGGAGAGGAGGAGGTGTGCTGCTAATGATATTAGATGATTTGAATCCAGTTAGAGTTGAGACCTACAAGTGTAGTAGTACTACTACTAACAGTATTTAATGTGGCAGTGAGTTTGAAGTCATCTGGCATGGGGTACAGCCTAACAAGATCAATTACATACTGCTGTGTTGTTCAGACCTGGTGAATCGGTTGCAAGTGATGAAGAAATGCATCACCAAATAGACAAAATGAGCGTGAAAAGAGTAATCATAATGAGAGAATTTAATTATCCAAATATTGATTGGGTAGCAGAAGAATCTCACGAGAAGAATAAAAATACATTTATCGAGCTGTTGTGAGACAATTTCCTAAAGCAGCATGTGACAGAATGAACTCCAGGGTAAAGAGTGTTGCATTTGATTATAGTGTCAGAGGACGTTTCAGTTAAACATGTAACTATTCTGAAAGAGAAGGAAAAGAAGGGGTAGCCATAGTATTCAACACTAAATACGAGGCTAATCTTCTTCAATGGAAGGCAGTCTGGAGTAGGGTTGGGTAAATATGAGAATGGGGAATTGGACAATGAGACATATTTGTGACTATGGTCCCACAGAAGGTTCTACTAAGGTAGAAGTGGAGAAATTTTTTGAGGAGCTTTAGAGAAAGCAACTGACACAATGAAAAAGGAAAAGTTGGTCCTTGTTGGGGATCTAAATAGCAGAGTAGGAAATGATTGTGAGACATACAAAAACATTTTGGGAAAATTTGGAGAAAAGAGCAAAGCTAATAATAATGGCAAATATCTGTTGGATTTCTGCTCAGGACATGGACTGGTTATTACTAACACCATGTTCCAACATCAAAATGTGTACAAATTCACATGGAGAGAAGAAGCAAGGAATAATAAAAGTCTTATTGACTATGTTATTGTTGATAGTGATGTTTTCTCCCTGGTGCAGGACACCAGAGTGTACAGAGAATTAGATTCTCTGTACACTCTGAATTGGAAGTTATCACTATTTAGTCTTGGAGCAGGATAAAATTGAATTTCATATTGAAAAGAATAACATGCAAGAAAGTTTTAAAGCGAATAAAAGTTGAGCAGCTCTCAGATGTGAACTGTAGACTAAAATACACAAAGATTATTGAAGAAAAAATGAAAGAATTTGAGAACAGGAACCAAACCTTGGAGATTCAGTGGCAAGCCTTGAAGAAAACCCTGATTGATTCAGCCAGAGAGGCATGTGGTGAGGTAGTCTGCAATGAAAGAAAAATCAGAACTCCATGGTGGACACAGGAAGTTAAAGAGGCAGTGAAGGAAAAGAATAAAGCATATCAAAAGTTCCTGGCAAATAAGTCAGCTTTTTCTCTTAAAGAATACAGAGACAAATGTAAGAAAGTGAAACACTGTGTATAATTAAAGTCATGGGAGGACTTTGGCAAGAATATAGAAAATAAATATCAAGAAGGTGGCAAAATATTCTGGAGGCTGTTGAAGAAGCTTAGGAATGGAGTAAAGAATGCTGTAAAAGGAGTTAGAGATGATAAAGGTGACACGAAAACATGAGAAAAAGATATCCTTGAAGTATGGAGTAATTATTTCGAATGTGAATGAGCTATCAAATCTGCTCCATTTAGCAAGAATGATCATGCAATAATCATGGATTTTGACCAGCCATGTGAGTACTTCTGTGAGGAAAAGTGATCAGTACTATTTGGCCACTGATCAAGCAATGAAAGAATGTATTCAGACATTAAAAAGCAATGTGTAAATGTATTCCAAAGGTCAAGAAGTTAAATAAGATTGAAGAAGGGAGTTGTTATGGAGATGGTATAAGATGGAAGATAATAATCATCTACAGAATGAGCAACATTTGGCCAATCAGGACAAGAAAAATCCCAGAGTTCTTTCAATAGGTGGCCAGTAAAAAAGAAAGAAAGATTAGAGGATGACTAATGAAAATGGTAGTATTGTTGAAGTATTTAATGAGCAATTTACCAAAAGTATTTCATCTTCATATGTGTCATACTGAGAGCTTTCACAGCTTACTCGGTTTCTACAATATTCTTTGGTTGGAAAGATCTAGATTCAAAAAATAAAATACAAACAACCTTTATCCAGGGCATATGGAGGTGGAAGAGTTTACTATCTGGAAACGTGAGTTTTTTATCCTGCAAGAGACAAACTGGCCAGAAGCACACACAACTGACAGCCATAATACACTATGCAGATAGGATTCACAATCCTATTGGAGCATTAATCAGATTTCAATGAAGCCAAGGTACTTGGCCATGAAAGGCCATTGAGCCTAACATGCAAGGTCAAATTGAGTGTGGTATCAAGTAGAACTTGAGTGATAAAAACAATAAAAGGTGAGTGAGCAGGAGGTCTATGAGGAATTAATTAAGCTCAATATTAATAAGGAATATCACTCAATGTAATATCACTGTGTTCCAGTGAATGTTCCAATGCAATGTCCCAGTGAATTAAGAGTCCTGACATACTTATTTAACAAGATTTGAAATGGGACAAGTCTGAAAGAGTGGAAGAAGGATTGATTTCGTCAAAGAGGTGAAAAGACTTAAGACAGAATTATAGGCCAATTTGTGTATCTGAAGTTGTAGTTAAAGTGTTGGACAGCTTGGTGAGGGCAAGGATCCAGGTCAGGTTTAATAACAGCAGTTCCATGGTAATCAGTATGTATATATTAAAAGGTGATCTTGTTCAGTAAATCTACTTATCTATTACACAGCCAACTCTCACTGTAGTAAACAACATTATAACAAACTCGCTATAACAAACTAACAAAAAAAAAGTCCTGATTGAAGTACTATAGGCACAATGCTAATCTAAGAAAATTCACCATAGCAATTCTTCTCTATAATAAACTAGTCATCCTATGGTGACAGTAAAGTAAACTTAATTGTGTAGATCTCACAGTACATCACTTAAGGATAATTATCAGAAAATGATGATGATGATATATTAATTATGCTGATCAAACAAACTTTTATTTTTGTAACTGAAATTAATTTCAATAATCTAATGCATTACAAAGTGTATATGCAACCCAAAAAAGTAATAACTGTTTCATGCTGTGATAACAATTATCTACCTCCATTAAAATTATATGCCATCTAAATGAAATTTGTGCATAACTTTATTTTATCATATTTTTTTTCAAGATCAACAAAGCTCTGTTATTACTACTACAATTATTATTATATAGATACTACCATTTAGATAATCTTTAGTTTGTATTCTGCAAAGCAGAGGCAGCATGGTTATTTGTTTGCTAACTAATGTCCCATAAAACAGTACTATGATCTACTCTTCTAACAGCAAGTTTACAGGACATTTTTTTTTTTAAATTATGACAGAGAGTGGAGTACAATAGAACTTGCAGGATCCAAATATGATATGTATTACATTGCTAGATAAACAGGAAAAAGAGTTCAGACTGATCTGGAAACATTATTTTGGTCACTTCAAGAATTTGTTAAACAAATAAAAAGTAGTAGCATCATAGCATCATATTGGGTGAAGAAAATCACCTATCGCCTAAGTATAATTATAATATACCTACCTGGGGTGATACTGTGTGATGGAAGCTCCTTTCCAGGCCAATATGGCATAAACTCACAAAGACTTTGGCCATAAAGACCAGTGTGGCAAGAATTTAATTTTAATTTTTGAAGACAAGTCCCTTTTCTTTGTAATTCAAGATCGGAATAACCTTCTTGAAGGCACCTTTATCATAAAAATAAAATGATAAAAATAAATTATATCAGTATAATAAGCAGGTCAATTTGTCAATTCAAAATATTTTTTTTTGTATGCTGAAATTTGTACATTATCTAGAGCGTATATCATCCAGGAAAAAAAAAAATGGATATTATTCCTAAAGTCAGTGTAGCAAATTTAGACATAATCAGTTACATGAAAGCAAACTCTCCTACTTGCCAAGTTTCAATCTGCATGGTGTGTAATTAATAGTGACATAAAGAGAATGCTAAACAGTACTGATTAGAGAGAGAATGCTAAACGGTACTGTTATGCTAAGTGTTAGTGAGCCTCATTTAGAAGATGCCAAAGTTTCTCATATAAGAAAAGACAACAAGGCTGTTTGGATTAGTTGGGTGTGAGAGTCAACCAAAACCTAGGTGAAAAGCATATAACTGTATCTGCTTAGAGTATCCTGCATCTTTGTGAACATTTCTTGAGATCTAGACAGTTGATGAATGCTCTTGGTTTTTTCCATATCCTCTCATCCTACAGTTAGTTCAGGAAGATCATCCAAGGTTTGTGAACAACTCTTGAGATCCAAAAAGTCATAGCAAATGTTCTTGGTTTTTCCAATATCATCCTATGGTTGGTATTTAGTGCACAGAACAAAACATGATCTGTCTTCTTTCAGAAAAGGCTGTAACTCTTGTGGTTGTGAAAGCATAAAAGGTTGCCTGTCAAAAAATAATGCTTCTTAAAGGAGCAAGATATTTATAAATATATCCCCCCCCACACACACACACATACACACTCTCTCTCTCTCTTTTAGAGGTGAAAATAAACAGGCAGTCATTTTCAGATCAGAAGGTAAACATTTTTATCATTGGTTTTTTTTTTCTCCCTGGTGGACACAGGAGGTTAAAGAGGCAGTGAAGGAAAAGAAGAAAGCATACCAAAAGTTCCTGTCAAATAAGTCAGCTTGTGCTCTTAGAGAATATAGAGACAAATGCAAGAATGCTAAACACTGTGTAAAACTAGCTAAACAAAAGTCATGGGAGGACTTTGACAAGAATATAGAAAATAAATATCAAGAAGGTGGCAAAATATTCTGGAGGTTGTTGAAGAAGCTTAAGAATGGAGGAAAGAGTGCTGTAAAAGGAGTTAGAGATGATAAAGGTGACATGAAAACATGAGAAAAAGATATCCTTGAAGTATGGAGTAATTACTTTGAAAAACTGCTAAAAGAAACAAGCAGTGATGACAGCACAGTGGTAAAAAACACTGACCAGGCATGCAGTCATGAATACATATCCATACTTGAAGTAGAAAAAGCTATCAAAGGCTTGAAATGTGGAAAGGCAGCAGGAGTAGATGATATTCGACCAGAAATGCTGAAGTATGGTGGTATAAGAGTCTTACAGTGGCTGCACTGCATAGTTCAGAAAGCCTGGATAGAGGGACGAATTCCTGATGATTGGAGTAGAGCTCTCATAGTATCCATATATAAAAAGGGAAATAAAACTGCATGTGAGAATTACAGAGGTATTTCCCTACTGAGTATTCCTGGCAAGATCTATGCAAGTATACTTGAGAAACGGTTGAAAAGAATTGTGGAAGAAAAGCTTGGTGAAGAACAAGCTGGATTCAGGCCAAATAGGGCTGTCAGGATCAGATCTTCACTTTACGACAAATAGTCGAGAAAGCATGGGAATATAACAAAGATCAGTATTTAAGTTTTGTCGATCTGGAAAAGGCATATGACAAGGTGCCAAGAGAGAAGCTATTCAATACGCTGCAGTTATATGGTGTCAATGGGACATTATATCAAGCAATACTTAGTCTTTATTTGAGTTGTAAGTCAGCAGTTAGAATTGAAGGAAGTACAGGAAGATGGTTTAATGTTAAATCTGGTGTGAGACAAGGATGTACATTATCCCCTCTGTTATTCATTATCTATATGGATCACATTATGAAGGAAAGTGGTATTAAACATGATATCAAAATTGGAGATGTTAATGTCAGCTCTTTGCTCTATGCGGATGATGTTATACTTCTAAATAAATCCGCTACAAGTCTGCAAGATTCTCTGACTAAATTGAATAGCTGTTGTAATAGATATGGTATGAAGGTCAGCAATAAAAAGACAAAGGCAATGAAAATAGGCAGAATCATTGAAAATGTCAACTGTTTTGTGAATGGAGAACCTGTGGAACAAGTAAAACATTTCAGCTATTTAGGCACGATTTTTACTGAAGATGGTAAATTAAATATAGAAATAGACAACAGAATCAACAAAGCTGGTATGGTGGGAAGTCAATTGAATAAATTCATATGGAATAAGAGAGAAATTAGTCAGAACACTAAATTAGCTGTATACAAGACAGTGTTCAAACCAGTTTTAACTTATGGATCTGAGAGCTGGGTCAGAAGTAAAACACTTGACCAAAGACTAGAGACTTCAGATATGAGAGTCCTGAGAAAGATTATAGGCGTGAACAGATGGCATCAATGGCAGTATCATATTAAAAACGAGGATATTAGGAAACAACTTGACTTTGTCAGCATCCAGAAATGCGTTAGCAGAGTTAATCTCAGGTGGTATGGTCACTTAAACAGAATGGGCAAGGAAAGATTAGCAAAACAAGTGTTCTCTGCCAGGTTGGCAGGAAAACGACCGAGAGGAAGACCAAGATATAGGTGGATTGATACGGTACAAAGTGCTTTAGACGATAGAAATATAAGATCTGATAATATTGGAGTGTTGACAAGTAACAGACTGATTTGGAGGAAAATTGTAGATAGGAAATTAATAATGATGTAATTTTTTTCATGTAGTACTATCATATCCTGTACACCCCTTGAGGGTATATGGCAGGAATTTGATGATGATGATGGTTTTTTTTTACAGGATTATAGCAACTTTTTTCCATTTAAACAGCAATTATCATTATTGTCTCATTTGCCGTGCTTAGATATGTCACTGTTTTGGGTATATCTGTCTGTCAACTAAATGATAAATATAATCTATTCTTGTTCTTCACTGTAGCAAGATCTTGCTTAGGCATCTGAGTGGATGATGCAGACTGAGATAATATTTTTATATTTTTCTTCACCTATGATGTCTTGTGAGCATATCACAATGATAATAAAACCCTGTGTGTGTGTGTGTGCGTGTGTGTGTGTGTGTGTGTGTGTGTGTGTGTGTGTGTGTGTGTGTGTGTGTGTGTGTGTGTGTGCGTGTGTGTGTGTGTGTGTGTGTGTGTGCGCGCGCGCACATGCTCACACACATGCACACCCAGGCCCAATTTATATGGGTTGGTTTCTGAAGTATCTAGAGAAAACAACTATAAATCACACAAATTACATATGAACTATCAGATTTTAAGCATTGCATTTTGTGAATGAAGAATTAAGCACATGATAGTTAGCATTAATTTTATGGTCTGTTTTTTGTCTCTTTGAAATATCTATGAGGCATTACTTAATCATTTTCAATAAACAAAGAGTGATCCAAATCAAGAACAGAAAAAAAGAAAGAAACATATATGAAGGGCTATAGAAAAAAATTACAATTACAAACTTTATATCAGACTTCAGATGATTTGCAGGAATGCAATAGAGATCTGCAATTAAAAATAGAAGATATTATGCAACTTTTTCATGAACATTTCCAGGACAATATTACAATGATGTTGCCAAAGCTCCCAAAATTCTATGGTTTTAAGTAGATTTTACTTCATAGGACATTATAGAAATTATTCTCCAATCAATCCAAAAGCTTTTTATAGAACCTTGACATAATTAATGAAAAGAATAACTGCTTGATAGTAAAAATGATGATTTAGCTGTATTGGCCCAAGTACTTTGACAGGAAAGAGTGGCCTAAAGATATTAACACTCATGCGACATCTAGTGAGATCAAAGTTAAAAATTTGTCAATTAGGCCTCAATTAAATGAAAGCGCTGCAATTCACAGTTTTTGGAAATACCTAACTGAAAAAACAGATTTCAAAAACCTGTTTCAAAAAGACATTTCGTGAATATTCTGAGCACAATACCAATTCTAAGAAGTGAATATGAACAAGGATTTTCAAAAGTGAATCAGATTTTAAGCAAAACCAGGGTTTCGTTGATAACAAAGATAATTGCTTTGTTATTATTTATTAAAACTGTAAGTCTATTGCTAACATGCTTTGATCGAGCAAAATGTGTCTGTAGCTATTTCAGACACATTAGTCAGCAACAGAAACAAATAGTAGGGAAAGAAGTCAACACAATGTGTTGGTTCAAAACTTAATAAAAATTTCGACCTTTTTTGTAAAAAATTATCATATACCTTTTCACTTATTTTTATACACCTGAACAATAAATTTATGCTTAATAAACTGTGTTTTAATACTTAATTTGTTGTATTAAGTCATATTCTAGGGGGAGGGGAGAGATATTCAGTTGTTTGCCGATGATACAAAACTGGGGAGGGCAATAGTTGATAAAGGTGATGTGGATATCCTGCAGGATGATTTAAATAAATTGACAGTGTGGGAAAATGGTTGTCAATTTAAAGTTGCAATATGTAAGGTAATGCACTTTGGGATGAAAAGATTACATACTTTGTATAATATTGATGGATTACAGGAAAATGACAAGAGAGATCTGGGGGTAACAGTGGACAGAGTCTGAAGTTCAGCAAACATATTGCAAAAGTTGGAAAAATAGCTCAAAAGGATTACTTGAAAGTTGAAGAACACATTAACAAGTAAAGATAAGGAGGTTATTATCCCTCTTTGGGCTATGAGAGGCATAGCCTCTAAGGCTATGATTTGGCCACATCTTAACTACTGTGCACACAGATCTGGTAATCTGGGTTTCTTGGAGATCAGAGGATGGTGGAGAGGATTCAGAGACAAGTGATCAAGCTGGTAACAAGGTCTGTGGAATTCTCCCTTTGAGGATAGATTAAAGGTGTGTGGGTTGTTGCTAAGTTGACAGGTGGACAAGAGGGGAACATAGAAACTTATAAGTTACTAAAGGGATTCTATAAGATTGACACAAAAGAAATCTTTCAATGCATGAGGAGTAGGAAAGAACAAGAGGTGACTCCCAGGAAGTGGTGTAAAAATATGGTTAGTAAGGGGGTGTGAGAACTAGGTACTTTGCTTGGAGAGTAGTGAATGAGTGGAATGGATTGCCAGAGGTAGTTGCAAGTGCCCCAATGATGAATACATTTAAGGATAGGTATGATAGGTATTGTGTGAACAATGTTTAGTGTGGGTCTCCTGTGATGAGTCTTTTGACTCCACAGATACCCATATAATAATAATAATAATCTTCAGCATCAAATTATAAAAGGTATCTATGATGTAACTGTTATTTTTAAATAGTGTGTAATTTTAATACAGTATAATAATTTCAATTTAATATAAAAAGACTGAAATTTCTAATAATTTTAAATTATAAATATAAAATAATTATCAACATAATAAATTTTACTGAATAATATCTAAAACTATATCTAAAACTATTATACTGTATTTGTAAATTTCAAAAACAGCACGTTGAAAAATAGTGTGAATGAAACAATAAACATAATCCTGATTATAACTTCTTACAGACTAACCTGTTTTCTTCTACTTCTGCAGTCTTTTCAATATTCAACAGTTCTAGGTGTTTTGTTACAAAAGATTCTAATGCCATCTAAGAAAAAGAAAAAAAAAATTTTTTTTGAAACAAAAAACATGGCACATGAATAATAATTTTTTTATTCTAAATTAAGTTCTCACATTTTTAATCTTTGCACATATAACATTTGTACATGTAGCATGTGATTGGACTGTTAAGAATAATAAGTAAAAAAAGTCTGGAAGTGAATAAAGACGTTAATATCTGTTATACATTTTTTGAAGAAGCTTTTGACTTTGTAAAATGGGATAAGATGGTGGAAGTAATGGAAAAGATCAGTATAGATTGGAAAGACAGAAGGCTAATTATTTCACTATAAATTAAGTTCTCACATTTTTAATCTTTGCACATATAACATTTGTATATGTAGCATGTGATTGGACTGTTAAGAATAATAAGTGAAAAAAGTCTGGAAATGAATAAAGAAGTTAATATCTGTTATACATTTTTTGAAGACGCTTTTGACTTTGTAAAATGGGATAAGATGGTGGAAGTAATGGAAAAGATCGGTATAGATTGGAAAGACAGAAGGCTAATTATTTCACTATATATGGGACAAACTGCCATGGTGAGAGACATATATGGTACAACAGAACCAGGTATCATTGGACGAGGAGTAAGACAAGGCTGTTCTCTGTCACCAATTTTGTTTAACATGTATTCCGAAGTAACGTTAAAAGAAGCACTGGAGAATTCAGGAGATCTGCAATATGATATGCAGATGACAAGGCATTATTATCAAATACTGAAACAGGACTACAACATCTGTTGAACCGATTACCGGAATCCTCTATCAATTATGGAATGAAAATTAAAGTAAGAAAAACAAAGATAATGAAAGTAGCATGGAAAGAGGCAAATATGGATATCAGAATAAATGGGGAATAAATTGAATCAAGTAAAGACATTTAAATATCTAAGAAGTGTGGTTAGCAGTGATGGAAGATGTAAAAGTGATATAAAAGCAAGAATAGCAATGGGAAGAGATGCCTTTAATAGAAAATGGAATTTATTCAGAAGTAAAATGGACAGAAACCTAAAGAAAAGACTAATAAAATGTTACATGTGGAGTGTTGCCCTTTATGCAGCTGAAACTTGAATATTGAGGAAAGAAGAAATTAAGATTTTGGAAAGCTTTGAGATGTGGATTTGGAGAAGAATGGAAAAAATCAAATGGATTTTTTCCATTCTTTTCCAAAAGATAAAATAACTAATGAAGAGGTCTTAAAAAGAGTAGAAGAAGAAAATAAGTCTGTTAAAGAGGATAAAAAGAAGAAAGGGAAACTGGATCGGACATATTCTGAGAAGAAATGGAATCATCAGAGATGCCATTGAAGGAAAAACAGATGAAAAAACACCCAAAGGAAGAGTAAGGAAAACAATACTACATGACATGCTGAATGGAGACAGGTACACAACCTTGAAAGAGAAGGCTCAGAACAGAAGAGAGTGGAAGGAAAGTTTTTGCTACTAAGAGAAGAACCTGCTCATTTGCAGAATACTTAAGAAGAAAAAGAAGAAGACATGTAACATAGATACACACACATCTTATTCACAATGACAGACATACAAAAAACTAGGTACTTGAGACAATGTCACCTTAGGAGATAAAATGTGTAGTAATTTTTGTCAGTCTCTAAGAATGTGTGCTGTTTGTTAGTATCACCCTAAGGAAATCACTTAATCTATCTTCTTCATGATAAAAATTTAATGGAGTGATCTAATGGAACACTAGGAAAACAGCACTGTTTCACTTCATTAAATTTTTAATGTAAGTTTTCCCAGCACTTAGGCCTTAACATACCTATCATGTTATCTCTACTGACATCATACCACAATGTTATATAAATTACAGAAAAGAGGATTTGTCTCATCTTCTATTTGTGATCACCTAATTTACAATTAGCTTTCTTTACAACAAACTTGTAGAGATCACAGGAAAGGTTTACTACAGAACAGTTCTGTGCCTACAGAGCTCTGGTTAGAACTTTTGTTCGTTATAGTGGTGTTTGATATAGCAAAAGCTGCGATCTGAGTAATATACAGTACCACATTATTTTAACATTACAAATATTACATCAGGTATGAGAATTCTACAAGTGGAGTTGATAATATATCCGCTCCTCAAATGACAGGCTGCAGTGTAAATCTCATCACAAGCATGGATGTTTGTGACTGTTTTTAGGTGGGCAGACCAGCATTCTGCTTAATGGAAGTCTGAAGAAGCTTGGAAAAAGTTCTATTTGGTGTCTAGAGAATTATGGTCAGCATGGGTTTGTTATGGGGAGGTCATTTTTTAGCAATCTGCTTATTTATTACAATAAGCTGACAAATTCACTCGTAACAGAACTGCACATACAATGGTATACTTGGATGTTTCAAAGGCCTTTGATAGACTGCCACATGACAAGCTAGTAGCAAAATTAAAACAGATGGATTTACTTTTAAAAAAGTATCACACAGCATCTTTTAAAATTATTATTATTATTTCAGTAACCTCGATGGAGTCAACAGGCTCATCATGGGAGGGATTTGATGTTATTTACACTCCATGCAATCACAACACACTCCAGCAATGCATTCCACTCACCAATAACTCTCCATCTACTCCTAACACCCTCCTTCACCACATCATTATACAACTTCCATTAATGATTCTCGTTCTTCCCATCTTAATGTCCACTCTTTTTATAATTCCTTCTGTATCAATCTGGTAGAATCCTTTAACTAACTTGAAGATCTCTATCATATCTCTTCTCTTCCTGCTATCCACCAAACTCTGTAATCCAATTCTTTTCTCAAATGCTCTGCATAACCAACACTCCAGAGTCTCAATATCACTTCGGTCATTTGTCTTTGGATCCTCTCCAGTGTTTCTACATCACAATGAAAACTAGATGACCAAATTTGGGCAAAATAGTCCATGTGGGATGGGACAATATCTTATATGGAGGCACCACTGCTGCCACCTCCTTATCCATACATGTCAGTGTACTTTTTATCATAACAACAATATGATGTGCAGGCTTTGCAAGGCTTGCAATGTGCCCTTGGTACTTTAGCTAACTGTCTGACATCACCCCAAGATCCTGAAGCTTATCTACTTCTTCCTGAAGTACAGCTCCATTAATACAGTACACAGTCTTATATCTCTATACCTCACCTTGCATTTATTAATATTAATAATTTATTTATTAATATTAATAAACTACAACCCCATTACATCACAAATAATAGCTATGTCATGAAATTAATTAAGCAATGATCAGACTATAGAATTAAGTAACAAGCACCACTGGCCAGCTCTACTTCTGATAAATGGTTCAGTTTCATTACAGAAAAACTGAAAATCTTTGGAATAAGGTAAAGATGAAGCAAACTGAAAATCTTTGGAATAAGGTAAAGATGAAGCAAAGGGTGATTAAGGACGACACCATTAAGCAAAATAAGCACATGCTTAGACAACCAAGGGAAGGGGCACCACAGAGTCTTTTTCCCTAGCTATCATGCCCTTAACTCAATTCTTTCACCGCAACACTCGACTTTAGTCAAATGGTTCTTATCTACAGTGTTCGACTTTAATCTGAATTGTTAAAAAAATGTTTTCTTTGGTATGGAGAGTGCCTAAAGTTTAAAAGTTTGAAAGTATCAAACATGCTGACTTAGAGTTCAGTATGTCACTGCATTTTCTCAACATTTTCTTGCATGAATTTCAGTATTTTTCTAAGCATTACAAATATATATATGATCCATATTCTTTTGTGGCTTTTTAAATCCCCCCCCCCACCCCCCCCCCCCCCCACCCCCCCCCCCCCCCACCCCCCCCCCCCCCCACCCCCCCCCCCCCCCACCCCCCCCCCCCCCCACCCCCCCCCCCCCCCACCCCCCCCCCCCCCCACCCCCCCCCCCCCCCACCCCCCCCCCCCCCCACCCCCCCCCCCCCCCACCCCCCCCCCCCCCCACCCCCCCCCCCCCCCACCCCCCCCCCCCCCCACCCCCCCCCCCCCCCACCCCCCCCCCCCCCCACCCCCCCCCCCCCCCACCCCCCCCCCCCCCCACCCCCCCCCCCCCCCACCCCCCCCCCCCCCCACCCCCCCCCCCCCCCACCCCCCCCCCCCCCCACCCCCCCCCCCCCCCACCCCCCCCCCCCCCCACCCCCCCCCCCCCCCACCCCCCCCCCCCCCCACCCCCCCCCCCCCCCACCCCCCCCCCCCCCCACCCCCCCCCCCCCCCACCCCCCCCCCCCCCCACCCCCCCCCCCCCCCACCCCCCCCCATAATGGCCAATACCAATTCCTTTGTCTCAGCACTGGTTCTAATTCCTTTTTCAGATTCAGGGAAAATTTATTTTTTCTGCTGTGCCACCCTGAATCCTAGATTATCAAAGAGTGCAGAATCAAGGAACCAGAACTGAGTTTAGCATGCAATCTTACTTCACTATAAATTATTGCAGTCGTAGCCTCTCTATAAATTAATCTCCCACTATGGTCTGTATTTTATGAGAAAGTGCAATAGAGAAGAAAATCAAGCAAGTCATCAGTTAAACTTAAAAAGCAAAGCATTTAATTCAATTGAAACATCTTACACATTATGGTTCTACACAGAATTAAGTAATCTGTTATTTCTAAGGAATAAGTATTAATTATTCAATTCTCTATCATAGTATGTACAACAAAGAACTTCATACATAGTTAACAAATTCTACCAATACTAAGGACATTTGTTAATTGAATTACTAAGATAACTCCATGTGCTCTCACATTATTTCATTTACAAAATTCTCAAGATTTCTTTATCATTAAAAGAAACAATCTCCAGGCTCCATGTGCTCTCGCGCCAATTCATTCACAAAGTTCTCATAATTCTTCTTCTTATTGTGCTATCTTCTATCGAAGGTCAGCGACCATCTTGGCGAACATAAATAATTACTTGGCGAATATAATGATAGAGTAATTATTCTCATAATTACTCTATCATTAAAAGAAACAATCTCTAGAGTCCTTCCTAAAGTTACAGACATTCTTCTTATTACACATTTACATAAAAAACAACATAGACTGTACGTTACCAACTGCTGGGAAATCGTTTGGCCACATCACATATCTCGTCTGGACAATCACTTTCAACTCCAAGTTCATTCTGCTTTTTTTCTGAGGCATTCTTCAAGATTTCGAGCTGTACTTATCTCTGCCGCCTAAATTAGGTCGACGTTGTTCTCTGGTGAACTGGCTTAACATCGCAATGATATTTCCGTAAGCATCGGCGACTATCTTCTGCTGAGCTGATTGCCGACCGGTAAACTTTCGGGAATTTCACGGCATAGTTCCTCAGTCATCGTCTTGAATCCATGTCGAAAACGGGGAACTAAAAGTTGCCATGAGGAGGTTCCACACACAACAGTATAACTGCAGGAAGGCATGAGATCCCGAGTGAAAAGAGAGCATTTCTAGGCGCTACACGACTTTTTAAATTGCGCGCCACACGTTCACCTCTACGTCACCCATAACTCAGCACCACACACGGAATTCTAGCGTGATCTGCGGAGCGTATGAGTGTGTGTGTGGGGGGGGGACAGCGTGCTTACCAAAAGGGTGCACATGTACTACTTGCTGCACATGTTTTAGATTCCGGCCACTTTTACTAAATCAGATTATCCATTCTCCCAGCAATTTATAAGTACTTACACAAGAGCAGTAAGGGTTAAGCATTTAAGCACTTTACAATACTTTAGATTATAACATAATTCAATGAAAAATTCCTGTTTAGTAATATTTCAGCACATTACAACAATTTAGCATATCTGATATATCAATAATTGATTCAAAAATGCAAGCCCATGTTAAGTCTGTAGGAAACGTGAAATAATTTAATTTTAGTTTCATTCAGAACTTAACAACATAATAGACTAGCGAGTGGGATAACTCACTGGCTGTCAGACAGGTATCAGCAAGTTGTGCAATGAGGAGTGGTATCCCAAAGGAGGACGGTCACTAGTTAAGTGCCACTGGGATCTGTTTTTAGACCATTATTGTTAAACTTGCATGTTAACACATTGGGAACAGCTCTTAACTGGAGATGTACAGCTGTTTGCCAATTATGCAAAGTTGGAAAGAACTATGAGAAGTAGGGTAGATGTTGTAGACTTGCAGAAGAATCTGAATAGACTATCCTTTCTTTTAGTGTTGCAAGGTGATCAGCATTCATTTTAGAAATTATAGACTTTACAACCGTGTTATAAAGAACTCTTTTAATTTCCCGAAGTTTCAATCTTCACATCGAAAGGTGAAGGTCGAAACAAGCTGAGTTACATTATATACAGTAAGCTACAGAAACAATGATTTGATTGCATGTTATTCTACTGGCATGACCTCTAGTGAAAAAAATAAATAAAAAAATTTATAAACTACATCAAGCTAAATTCTATTTTTGATAACATGAATAAACATTCTTTCTTATTGATAGTTTTCTTTCAGTAACAATGATGTCCTATTTTTAGCATTACAATTGTTATTTTTGATTTAGGATCCCGGATTATCTATAGTCCTGTTTATATTGAAAATTTGTTGAAAATTTATTTATCACTAGGTTAGACTATAATAGATTTAGTTTAATCCTTTATCCCAGTGAGAGCAAACAAAGTTTGCGCCTGAAAATATCTTCAGGACTAAATATAGTGTTGTACTATCTTATCCAGTAAGTAGTGCAACACCAAGGCAACTCGTGGCAAAGGTGGAGCAAGCTACCAGGCACTTCTAACCCAGTATCTCCCATAATGCAAAACACATTTCCTATGTGGATATGTATACTGTTACTTCTAACCCAGTATCTCCCATAATGCAAAACACATTTCCTATGTGGATATGTATACTGTTAATATAATTGAAGAGACCTCAATAAAGGTCGAAACTAGTCTGGGTAGATGGCCAATCCCTTTAATGCATAACAGTATACATATCCACATAGGAAATGTGTTTTGCATTATGGGAGATACTGGGTTACAAGTGCCTGGTAGCTTGCTCCACCTTTGCCACGAGTTGCCTTGGTGTTGCACTACTTACTGGATAAGATAGTACAACACTATATTTAGTCCTGAAGATATTTTCAGGCGCAAACTTTGTTTGCTCTCACTGGGATAAAGGATTAAACTAAATCTATTATAGTCCTGTTTATAGTTACTCTTAGAGAGGAAGGTTCCATGGGTCAAATATGTGCCTTCCATTTGTGGATTTTTAGACCATCATTATTATTCAGACTGGGGTGGTTGATAATAATCTCCCAGGCTTCCTTAAATTTGCATTCATGTGATGTAGACAACTAGTGCTTTTCCATAGACTGAATAGACTATGTAAATGCAAAATTAAACTGAATAGCTCCACAAATGAATGGAGCTATTCAGTTTAATGTTGCAAAGTACAAGGTCTTGAAATTTGATAAACATGGTTGAGATAAAGAGTAGGGTCACATTGTTAAAATTGTAAAAACATCATCACAACAGATTATGGCAATAATGAGGAGGATAGTGACATGCAGAATTAAAAAGGTGTTATGGGTCCATTGTATAAGGCTTTGATCTGGCCACATATGGACTACTGTGCACAGATTTGGTCAACTGGTTTTCAGGGGGATGTGGATGTATTGGAGAGGGTCCAGAGAAGATTTACTAAGTCAGTGTCAAGTCTATGGAATGTCAGATACGAGGAGAGATTGAGTAAATGCAACTTACAGAAGCTTGTGAATAGAAGAAGAAGAGGAAATATGACTGAGTCTTATAAGTTGGTGAGGGATTATTACCAGATTAATGTGGAAAAGATTTTTCATAAAGGGAGGCAAGGGGTAGAACTACAGGTCATCCCTAAATGCTATAGAGTGTGAGAAGTAAGTTCTTTGCATGGGGCAATTTTTTTGGTGAGTGGGATGCATTGCCTGAAAGCGTGGTGAGAGCAGAAGCTGTGAATGGATTTAAGGCATGATCTGATGATATTTTTGCATGAGAGAGAGCATAGACCTCCTGTGATGAGACCCTTAACTCCATGAAGGTCAGATGTTAATAATAAGGTCCTACTCTCTCTCTCTCACACACACACACCTCATGATAACATGCTTTAAATGCATTTACTGTCTCATCACAACTCTCAGACAATGCATCCCAATCACTTATTACTCTCCATGCAAAAACACCTATTCCACCCTCACTCCTTCCTTATGCAGCTTCCAGGGATGATCCTTTGTATACTCTTCCTGTCTTTCCCCATTCTATGAAACCTCATCCACATTAATCAGCAATAATCTGGTAATAACAATAATCATCTATATTAATCTAGTCAGGTGTCTCAAATCATATTTCCTCTTCCTCCTATCCACTGGACTCTGTTTGTAAAATGCAATTATCTTGCAAAATGCAAGAGATAATTGCATTTTTAAGTCACAGTATTAAAAAGCCTTTTCATTAGATAAAATGTTCAAGTATATAATTACACTAAACTAACAAGTTACAAATTGTGAAACAAACTCATGCCAATACTATATTACTGTTGAGCCATGCTTAAAGGTTAAAGAGTCATATAAATAAAAATAATATAAATTTGTCTTATTTTGTATTACAGTTGTCAGTGAAAGAAATGACAATCAATCTTTTAAAATCAATTTTTTTTTTTGAATTTTCATAAGAAGAATGGTGATGATTGCAAGTTATACAAAATAAAATTTTAAGAATTCTTGACATCAAAATAACCTCACCTTTCAAAAAAAAGCCAATCTAACTTTTGGTAGAGTGAAAGCATGGTTTTAAATAATAGAGAAAATATACACATTAACAGTGTCAGACTCAATGGTCAAGTCTTAAAGAGTGTGAAAACTCAAAATATTTGGGACGCATACAATTCCACGATGAGTCTCTGACTCCATGGAGGTCAGATGTTAACAATACAGTTATTTGCTGATGATGCAAAGATAGGTAGGGTAATCAGAAATGTTGCTGATATGCAGTCTTTGCAGAATGATTTGAATAGGCTGGAATTGTAGGCATGGGAAAATGGGTGTCAGTTCAATGTCAGTAAATGTAAAGTCATTCACTTCGGCATGATTAGATATCCAATGTTATATTATATTGGTGGGATTAGACTAGAAGAAACTGATGAGGCTAGGGATCTTGGAGTGTTAATAGATAGGAAGTTGAAGTTTAGGGGCCATGTAGCGAAGATTGCAAATACAACTCAAAAGATAATTGCAATGCTGAGATGAACGTTCACATGTAGAGATAAGGATGTTATTTTGCCTCTTTACTAGGCCCTGATAAGACCTCACTTGGACTATTGTGCGCAGGTCTGGTCTCCTGGTTTCCGTTGTGATTCTGATATATTGGAGAGAGTACAAAGGAGAGTGTTAAAAATGATATCAGGATTGTGGAATACTGATTATGAAGACAGATTGAGAATTTCTAGACTGTAGACACTAGTAAACAGGAGAAAGAGGGGTGATATGAAAGAGGGAATTAGTTTGTCAGAGACTTACAAACTTCTGAAAGAGTCATACAGAATTTCAATTGATGGAATTTTTCAATTTATGGAGGGTGGGGAAAGGACAAGAGGGCATCCTTGGAAGCTAAGAATGAAGACTGCCAAGAAGGGTGTGAGGGCTAGATTTTTCTCTCAGAGGGTGGTGCATGATTGGAATGGATTGCCATTTGATATTGTGAGTGCAAGCAGTGTGAATAAATTCAAGAATAAGTATGATAGCTGGTATGTGTAGTAAATGTGTCCTCCCTCAATGAGTCTCTGACTCTCTGGAGGGCTCTCTTAATAATAATAATAATAATAATACAATCAAGTGATGAATTTTTCGATCAGGAGATAATGAGGAAGATTCCACTTGGCCAAAACCTTTTTTTAACAGTGTAAGTAGTCTACTTTGAGATAGTGAGGTCCCACTGAAGTGCAATCTTTTAATTACCGGAAGTTACTTTACTGTTTATCCATTTCATCTTATGCAGCAAAGACATGGACACTAACAAAAACAGACAAAAATAAAATATAAGCAAAAAATGAAAGTTTTAAGGACAATGTTAGCAAAAACAAGGTAAGACAGAATAAGATGCAGCCATTAGGAATGGTTTGGGACTAGAACATATTAAATAAATGCTTGTGAACTCTCCCTTGAAATGGTTCAGACAAATAATGGACGTATGGACTATTGTGCTCAGATATGGTCACCTAGTTTCCATTGTGATGTTGAAACACTAGGGAGGGTCCAAAGACACATAACCAAAGCGATATTAGGATTCTGAAGTGTTGGTTATGAAAAGCGTTTGAGAAAATGTGGATTACAGCTGTTGGTGGATAGGAGAAAAAGAGGGGATATGATAGAGACCTTCAAGTTAGTTAAGAGATTCTATCAGATTAATGGATGTTAAGATAGGAAGAATGAGAGGCCAGCACTGAAAGTTGTATAAAGATGTGGTGAAGAAGGGTGTGAGGAGTAGATTTTGTAAGTGGAGAGTTATTAGTGAATGGAATGCATTGACTGAGTGTGTTGTGAGTGCAGATAGTGTAAATAACTTCAAAGCTCATTATGACAGACATGTTGCTGATTGAGTGAGCCTCCCATGATGAGTCTGTTGACTTCATGGAGGTTACCAAATAATAATATGAAAAAGGATGTATGAAAATAAAATTGAGGATAAGAAACAAAGATTAAGACCATGGAAAATGTGAAGAGACAAGATAACATTTGGAAAAAATAAACTTGAACTGGAACAGTATTCTTGAAGAAAGAATTTGGGAGGATAGAAGGAAATGGAAGAGCTTTGATCCACTTGACCTGACCAATTCTGTTTGACCAGTTGTTGATAAAGAAGAAGGGACCATCTCCTGGTTGCAAATAAAACTTTATAAATTAGTTGGTGACTACCCATAATCAAATAACTTGACTGTGAATGAGATGATGTTTTAAAATGAAAAATGTGACAATTATTATTATTATTATTATTACCACGGGCTACTCCAGGAGTCCTTAGACTCATCGAGGGAGGCCCTAAACATCATGTTCACACAGCTGTTCAACATTCTCACAGTATCTATCATACCTTGCCTTGAACTCGCTCACTGTCATAGCACCCACAACAGACTCTGGCAGCTTATTCCACTCATTTACCACTCTAAAAGTAAAGAACCCAGCTCTAACACCCCTGCTAACCACGCTCTTGCCCAGCTTCCATGGGTGTCCCCTGGTTCTCCCACCATCAGTCCTGATCTCAAAAATATCATCTGAATTAATCCTATAGAATCCTTTTAGCAATTTGAATGTCTCAATCATATCTCCCCTTTTTTGCCTATCAACTAGTTTCTGCAACCCACAAATCTTCAACCTGTTCTCATATGGTTCATTCCATAGACCTGCTATCATCTTAGTCACTCGCCTCTGGATCCTCTCAACTCCTCCCCATCAAGAAGGAACCGAGGTGACCAAATCTGGGCACAGTAGTCGAGATGAGGTCTTATCAGGGCTCGGTACAGAGGTACAATAACTTGTTTTTCTCTGCTCGTCAAGATATTATGCAAATAAAATAATATGGTTTGAAAGTATTTAGAAAGAGGCTGAAAATTCAGTAATCACTCTCTGATAACACACCTACAGCAAGCGGTAATGGATTTCTGGAGTCCTGTGTCCCCGAAATTTTAGGCCTTGTCCACCATCATCTCTAGATTCCTTATCCCCTCCACCTTCTCAATGATATTCCCACCTTTTCATTTTGAATTTTAAAACCTTACACACTGCAACATTGAACTGGCAACCTCTATTCAGATAACCATACACTTGTCTATTCAAGTCCTTTTGCAAAGCTACAACATCTACTCTACTCTTCATAGTTCATTCCAATGTTGCAGCATCTGCAAATAACTGCATATCACCAATCAAATCTTTCTCAATATCATTAACATACAAGTAATTGAAAAAATTAAAAAATATAAACATAAGCGGATGGAACACGTTCAAAGAATGAAAACAGAAAGATTACCAAAACAAGCCTTAAAGTACAAGCCATTAGGAAAAAGAAAACCAGGATGTCCTCTTAAACGATTCAACGATGACTTCTAAGGCCGGAACAGGCCATACTAGGCCTAAATCCTTGATACGTATGATGATGATTAACATACAAGTTAATATATGTTAATGTACGTTAAAACAGCAAAGACTCCAAAACAGATCCTTCGGATACAGCAAGAATGAACTCAATCAGTGCAACAAGTTTATCCCTTTTATTTTGGATACTTCTGGAATTCATATACAAACATAATAGCTCATTTCTGGTTATATAACAGGTGATGTTATATTACTAACACCACTTCTCAGATGCGACTCCTCTATACCTTTTTGTGGACATTCTTAATACCACAAATCCTACAGCCCTCTCCAGATTCAATTCCTCTCCCCCAACATTTCAGGCCATCTCAGTTTTTTCTACTCACACATTCAATTCTGAATCCAGCATCCACACTTCTCATTCAGTGTCTCCTTGTCAACCCATTTCCTTGTCTGTCATGTGTGTTTCTGCAATCTTCAATCACACTACCCACTTCTCTGCCATTCACAAGCAGTCTTACCTTACTTTTCTGCTCTTCCACCTCTTACTTCTTCAGATCTTACATTTGCTGTCATTACTCTTCCTTCCAGCAACACTCTCTCCAGCTGACTCACACCAAAACCATTTAAATTCAGTTCATCTCTCTTATGTAGTTCCATTCATCCATCCATCCATCAAATTCATCCCACATGTTCACAAAATGCACTCCTTTTTCGTCACACAGCTCTGCTAGCATACCATTAATGATCGTTGCTCACCATCTCAACTTATCACTATCATAACTGGGCACAATGCTGACTACCTTACCTACTACTGTTATGTTTTCCTCTCCTCAACAACCTCATCATATCCATTCTAAAATTCTCTTTGTTATCAACCAACTCATATCCATTCTCAAATTCTCTTTGTTATCAACTCAATCTACTACTACTAAACAACTCTTTTGCTTGCTTACTCCTCATATCTAATGCCTCAATCACTGTTCTACCCTCATATAAAGTGAAAAAATGTGTGGGTTTAAGGGAGATTCATATTATTACAACACCATGATGTCAGACTCACCAGCAGAGATCTCTTAATACACAAAGCATACTGAATAATGCCTTAAATTCATTCACCATTTCAGCATCCATCACACTGGACAATGTATTCAACTTACCTACCACTTTTCATGCAAAGAACCTGCTGCTCATACCCTTCACACATTCCTTATACAGGTTTCAGCATTGTTTCATTGTTTCATGTTCTACCCTCTGTCTCTTCCATTACATGAAAAATCGCTTCAATATTTAATAGCCTCTTGACAACTTATGTGTCAATCATATCACCCATCTACCTCCTATTCATAACACTCTGCAAATGGCATTCCTTCAATCTGTCATCACATCCAACACTCCACAGATCTAACACCTCCTTAGCAAATTTCCTCTGGACTCTCTTCGTTGACCTCTAATATATTCTCATCCTCTTGAAAGCAGATGACTTTGCACAGTAATCTATATATGGTCTGATGAATGTCTTACAAAAGGGAATAATAATCTCTTTATTCCTACTCTTTTCAAAATCTTCTGAGAGTAACGTTATGTCATGATAAATTTATAACTAAGTGATCTAGACAACGCTTGGGTCAGAATGTAGTATGTTGACATTGTTGGAAGCTTTCAAATTATTCCAGGTGCCTGCTTTTTACTTTTAACTTACTACATTCCAACCCAGACTTTGTCTAGATCATTTGTGCCCTTCAACTGAAAAAGGCCTAAGTTCGATTCTCATCATGATGGGAGGAATCATAATGTGATTTTTTTTTTTTTTTTCACTAGAAAGCGAGTTAGCCAATCTCATACGGAGATAGCAGGGTTTTTCCTCCTGGAAACTCAGATCTATCATCTTGCATACAGACAAATTGGCCTTGAAAATGCATACACAATTGTGTACAGACATTTACAAACAAAAAAAAAAATACTAGTGGTGGTGGTAGTGCAATAGATGGCATTGGTGTAAATAATGATTGGAGTGGTGGTTCGGTGTAGTTGGTGGATTAAGTGATGGACATTAAGAGTAGGTGCCCTCCCTCGATGAGTCTTTGGAATCCTTGGAGGTATGAAATATAACATAAAATAAATAAAATACATCTCATTAATACCATAATCTGCAGTAATGTCCTCGCAATTTTAACAATGTCGCTCCTAAACTGTTCTACAACCACTATAAGATTCTCTTCTCTTAAATCTCATTCAAAGTTTTCCCACCAACTGTATATTATACATTCCATCCTTGCTACCAAATTATAAAATCTTACTCCAATTGCATGCATACCCACTTATAGTCTATTCAAATCTTTTTGTAAGGATTTGAATAGACTGCTCTACTGCTCCTAGTTCTACCCAACTTTGATTCTTCTGTAAACAACTGCATATTCCCAAACTGTTCCCAATATCATTAATCTTAGGTGTTGAACAGTATTAACAACACCAAATGGGCTATTTTATAAAAAAGATGTTTATTAATACAAAATAATAATTTTATTAATAATTAATTTTAATTAATAATAATAAAGAAATTTTATAATTAATAATAATAAGAAATTTTATAATTAATAATAATAAGAAATTTTAATTAATAATAATTAATAAAATTTTAATTATAATTGTATTTACCATTCCAATCACAAATGCTTTATGAGAGAAAAATCTAGCTCTCATCCTTTTTTTGGCTGCATTCTCAACTTTGATAGATGCTCTCATTTTCGCTCCACCCTTCCTCAATAAAACAAAAATTCCATCTAGTTATCTGGTATGATGTTTTCAGCAGTTTGTAGGTTTCTATCACATTATCTATCTCTCCCTTGCTCCTGTTTGTTAATGTCTGCATTCCACAAATTCTCAATCTGTTCTTGGGATCTACATTCCGCAGTCTGATATCATCTTTAACACTTTACACCTGCTCCTGCTCTTCCACTATATCTACATTGCCTCAAAAAACAGGAGACCAGATCTGCAAACAACAGCACAGGTAGGACTGTATACTTGATAGAGCTTTAAATCTTGCAGAATGATCTTCCCCAATCAATATACCACTTTTCATGTTAAAAAACGTTTAATTTTCTTGACCAATAAGCTCTGGAAAGACTTTTAATGGGATCATATTGATCAAGTGCATATAATAAGCAACTAAGTTATACCAACTAGTTTCACCAACTAAGGCTGTTGGCATCTTCAGGGTACATAACTGATGTAAGGCACTAAAAAGTAAAAAACTGTTACAAACTATAATCAACCGATTCCAATTATATTAAACAAAGAACAGAGTGCATAAAATACATTCAAAGAGCATGCATGATCTCACTTGTTGTTATTTAGGAACGTTCTATAGTTGGCACTATAATTCAGTTCTGGCGAGTTGAAGGATCTGATAAGGGTCTTCCAGATCACGGGCAAGATTAGTTCTAGGTTCCTCTTAAGGTTTTGTATACAGCGGGCAACTGTTGTGGCCTCCTTAAAAATTCGGGAGCAGAAGTCCTCCTCCATGTAAGGGATTGTGCTTCTATCCCACTCTCTGGTAGTTCGTTCTTGAGAAATGAAAAGCTAACCCCAATTTTTCTTCTCTGTTATTATTGACGTCACCTATGTGTTCTTTTTGCCTAATTTCAAGGCTCCTTGAAGTTTGGCCGATGTAATTCAAGCAGGCACGAGCAGGGTATGTTATAAACTCCAGCATATTTCGGGAAAGGATGGCTATCTTTTGGAGATCTTAACAATTGTCTAATCGTTTCTGCGGGTTTCAAGGCCACTCTTATTTTATGTGGTCTAAGGAGTCTAGCAATCTTATTGAAAACTGTCCCTAAGTATGGAATGACGATGGTAGAAATATAACATACATCATCTTGTTGTCTTTGTCGGGGTTCAGAGAAAAGTATCTTGTGGACGAGTCTTCGAGGAAATCCATTCATGGCAAGGTTGGTGGATATCAGGGATAGTTCTTCCTAGAGGTCTTGTTGATCTGTTGTAAGGAGAGAGGCATGGTTCTTCAACATGTGTACAATACTAAGTTTCTGAGAAATGTGGTGGCAGGAAGTGAAATGTAAATAACGTCCTGTATTGGTAGGTTTGCGGTAAACTGCGAGGTTGATACCACCATTCAGAAGCTTCTTAATTAAAATGTCCAGAAATGAAAATTGGTTATCTTTTTCAAGTTCTAGAGTGAATCTGATGGTGTGATGTAGAGAGTTGATTTTGTTAAGAAAGTCGAACAGGTCCTTTTTTGTGTGGTTCCAAACAATAAAGATATCGTCCACGTATCTCCACCATATTGCAAAAGGAAAAGGTGAAAGAAATGATTGTTGTGGCAGGTACGAATGATTTGAAAGGAGTTAAAATGGAAATGATAGAAGACCTGAATGAATTGTTTGAGGTAGCAAAAGAAAAGAGTGAGAGAGTTAGAATGATTAGTCTTTTGCCACGGTATGACAGTGAAATGTTTAAAAGGAGGGCCATAATTGCGAATGACTTTATGCGTGGGTTATGTATGACGAGTGGTGTGGAATTTGTGGATGTGTGGAGTGAGTTCAATGGGCGAAAGGATCTATATAAGATGGATGGCTTGCATTTGAATGGTTATGGTATAAGGAGACTTGAGAAAGTGTTGCTGAATGTAATGGATGTGCAAATTCAGGGAAACTAGATTTATTAACGGGGGGGGGGTAGATATACAGTCCTTAGGGAAGCAGTTGAATGTATGAATGAATAAATACGCCCGAGCGAATAAGGACAACAAATCAGAGTGGGATAGTTAATATAAGGCATCAAGGTAGGGCTGGGGCTAATGGGGGTATTAAATTCAGTACACTAATGCTAGGAGTATTAGGAACAAGAAGGAAGAGTTTTTGGCCATGGTTGGCACTTCCAGACCACAGGTTATTGGTATTAGTGAATCATGGCTGACTGTAGATGATATAGCTAGTGGGACTGAATGTGATGGGTATAGTGTGTTCAGGAATGACAGGGAGAATAAAATGGGTGAGGAGTATTTTTGATGATAGCTGATGAGCTACAGCCAAGGAGAATAGAAGTTGAATTGCAGGATAGAGAAAAGAGCACATTTGAGGCCATTTGGTGTGAGATTGTGGCTAGCAGAACTAAATATACAATTGGTTGCTGCTATAGACCAGGTGATGGAAAAGATGGTGGTGACAGTATGCACAAGCAAATAGAAGAAATGAGTGGAAGGAGGGTAATTATAATGGGATATTTCAACAATGGTCGCATTGATTAGAGTGAGGAGAGGATACACGGGAGGAAGGAATTGGATTTTATGCGGTTATTAAGGGATAACTATCTGTGACAGCATGTAATGGAAAATACTAGGGGTCAGAGACTGCTTGACCTAGTAATTACATCTGAGGATTTGGCTGTAACAAATATGACCACATTGCCACCAATTGGTGAGAGTGATCATAGGGTTTTGACTTGGGAGGTGGCTAAAGGTGTGGAATTTTCAATTAAGACAGGGTACATATGGAATTATCGGGCTGGAAAGTATGACAAGCTTAGGAGTTTGATTGGTTCAGTGCCATGGCATGTACGACTGCAAGCACTAGAAGTTGATAGTGCATGGGAGGCAGTTAAAGTGTTTGCATGAAGCAATGGCTGACTGTATACCTAGAGTCCGAATAATTAATCAAGTAGGGGTTAAATGGATGAATAACACCATTAAGCTTGAGCTGCAAAAAAAGAAACAACTATGGAGGGAATTTAAGGAGAAAGGTGACCGGTAGGCACATGAACGGTATAAAGTGCAGGCAAGAAGAGTAACGAGTATGGTAAGAAAAGCAAAAAAGGATTACGAAAGAACATTGGCCATGCAGGCTAAAGAGAATCCTAAACAGCTTTTTTAGATATGTAGCAAGTAAAAGGAAAAATGTACATGGCAGAATGATTTTAAAGAATGCCGATGGTAGGGAGGTAACTGAATCAGTTGATATAGTTGAGTTACTGAGTGAGCACTTTGCAAGTATATATCACTGTAAACTATACAGTGTAGACTATATCACTGTAGATTATACAGGAATTGTGGTGAATGAAGTGGAGGTGAGTAGTCTATTGCATAACCTCAATGTCAATACATCCGTGGGATTGGATGGTATACCAGCTCGTGTCGTACGAGAAGCAGCTAAAGAATTGTCAGTACCCTTGACCATTTTGTTTAATTTGAGTCTTGGGTCCGGATTAGTCCCGAGGGGGTGGAAAGAGGGGAAAATAGTTCCACTGCATAAAGGTGGTTCCAAGACTGCTGTTGTAAATTAACAACCGATTAGCATATCAGGAATCATTGTCAAGGTCTTAGAGAAATTAGTCAAGAAAAGAATACAGGATTAGATAGATGAAAATGGGATATTGTATGGGGGACAACATGGTTTTGTGAAGGGTAGATCATGCCTCAGTAACTTGCTCACGTTTTATAACACAGTGACGGCTGAACTGGATAGGGGTAATGGGTTTACAGTGATACTACTGGACCTTGTCAAGGCCTTTGACAGGTTACCACATGGAACCCTAATCAGTAAACTGGAGCAGATGGGGATAGATACAGGGCTGGTGAGATGGATAGGAGGGTGGTTGAAGGAGAGATACCAGAGAGTGGTTTATGCGGGAGTGGAGTCTAAAAGACGGCTTGTGACTAGTGGTGTGCCGCAGGGCTCTGTTCTTGGACCACTGCTTTTCAATTTGTTCATGAATGATATAGGAAAGGATTTGAGAGGAAGTGTTCACTTGTTTGCTGATGATGCAAAGTTGGGTAGAGCAATTGTGAGTGCACAGGATGTCAAAATTTTACAGGATGATTTGGATAGTTTGGAGGACTGAACTAGGAAAAATGGATGTCAATTTAATGTGGCAAAGTGTAAGGTTATGCATTTTGGGGTGAAAAGAATAGCAGCAGTATATCGCATTGGTGGAACCGTACTCCAGGAGATTGATGAGGTCAGGGATTTGGGAGTGTTGGTGGATGGGGCACATTGCAAAAGTGACTAAATCTGCTCATCAAATCATTTGGCTTCTGAAAAATACTTTAACATGCAGAGACAAACAAGTTGTTGTTCCTCTGTATCAAGCCTTGATAAGACCCCATCTGGACTACTGTGCCCAGTTATGGGCACCAAGGTTTCTTCGTGATGGGGAGGAAGTGGAGAGGATCCAGAGACGAGTGACCAAGATGATAGAAGGTCTGTGGAATGAACCTTATGAGAATAGGTTGAAGATTTGTGGGTTGCACAGATTGGACGATAGGCGAAGGAGGGGGTGATATGATTGAGACATTCAAATTACTGAAGGGTTTCTAAAAGATTGATCCAGAAGATATTTTTGAAAATATGACTGGTGGTGGGAGGACTAGGGGCCATGCATGGAAGCTGGGCAAGAGTGTGGTTGACAAGGGAGTTAGAGCTAGGTTTTTTACTTGGAGAGTGGTGAATGAGTGGAATAAGCTTCCAGAGTCTGTTGTGGGTGCTACGACCATGAATGAGTTCAAGGCAAGGTATGATAGATACTGTGTCAATGTCGAATAGTTGTTCTTGACATGATGTTAGGGCCTCCCTCAATGAGTCTGTCGACTCCTTGGAGTTGCTCGGAACAACAACAATAATAATACTCTGGATTTAGGGTCTGTTTGAGTTAAGACTTTACTTTCAAAATCCTCCATAAAGAGATCAGCACAAGATGGAGAGAAGGGGACTACCCATTGCAAGACCACTCAATTACTGATATATGGTTTTATTCCGTAAGAAAAAGTTTGATGTTAAACGATGATGGAACAGAGAAGTAATGTCTTGTGGGAGCAAACTTCCTAAAATGTTGATGACTTCCTCCACAGGGATGTTAGTGAATAGAGATTTAACATCCAGGCTGGCAAGTAAATCCGTATTGAAGATAGAGATGTTGTTCAGTTTCTCAACGAAATGTTGCGAATTTCGTATATAAGTATCCGAATTATGGATGCGTAGTTTGAGTAGGCCTGCCAGGTGTTTAGATAACAGATAAGTTGGCGAATTGATTCAATCCACAATCGGGCGTAGTGGTATTCCATTTTTGTGTACCTTAGGAGCGCCATATAGTCTTGGTGTTAGTGGATGCATGGATTTCAATCTACGTTTTAAGTCTATAGATCAGTTCACCATATGACATATTAAATCGTTGGTATCATTGTGGTTCTTTAGTGTTGGGTCTTTGACTAGGACATGGTAGGTTGATGTATCCGACAATAAGCTGTTAATCTTATCTCCTAACAAAAACATCACTACTCTGGAAAAAAGAACATTGCATCGCTTGAAGAAAAAGAAAGACATTATCATATTGAAGGCAGACAAGGGAAATTCAACAGTGATTTTAAACGCCAGTGATTACGAAGATAAGATTAACAGCTTATTGTCAGATACATCAACCTACCGTGTCCTAGTCACAGACCCAACACTAAAGAACCACAATGATACCAACGATTTAATATGTCATATGGTGAACTGATCTATTGACTTAAAACGTAGATTGAAATCCATGCATCCACTAACGCCAAGACTATATGGAGCTAAGGTACACAAAAATGGAATACCACTACGCCCGACTGTGGATGGAATCAATTCGCCAACTTATCTGTTATCTAAACATCTGGCAGACCTACTCAAACCACACATCCATAATTTGGATAATTATATATGAAATTCGCAACATTTTGTTGAGAAACTGAACAACATCTCTATCTTGAATACGGATTTACTCGCCAACCTGGATGTTAAATCTTTATTCACTAATATCCCTGTGGAGGAAGTCATCAACATTTTAGGAAGTTTGCTCCAACAAGACATTACTTCTCTGTTCCGTCATTGTTTAACATCAAACTTTTTCTTATGGAATAAAACCATATATCAGCAATTGACTGGCCTTGCAATGGGTAGCCCCCCCTTCTCTCCATCTTATGCTGATCTCTTTATGGAGGATTTTGAAAGTAAAATCTTAACTCAAACAGACCCTAAACCCACAGTATGGTGGAGATACGTGGACGATATCTGTATCGTTTGGAATCACACAAAAAAGGACCTGTTCAACTTTCTTAACAAAATCAACTCTCTACACCACACAATCAAATTCACTCTAGAACTTGGAAAAGATAACCAATTATCATTTCTGGACACTTTAATTAAGAAGCGTCCGAATGGTGGTATCAACATCTCAGTTTACCGCAAACCTACCAATACAGGACGTTATTTACATTTCACTTCCTGCCACCACATTTCACAAAAACTTAGTATTGTACACATGTTGAAGAACCATGTCTCTCTCCTTACAACAGATCAACAAGACCTCTAGGAAGAACTATCCCTGATATCCACCAACCTTGCCATGAATGGATTTCCTCGAAGACTCGTCCACAAGATACTTTTCTCTGAACCCCGACAAAGACAACAAGATGATGTATGTTATATTTCTACCATCGTCATTCCATACTTAGGGACAGTTTTCAATAAGATTGCTAGACTCCTTAGACCACATAAAATAAGAGTGGCCTTGAAACCCGCAGAAACGATTAGACAATTCTTAAGATCTCCAAAAGATAGCCATCCTTTCTCCAAATATGCTGGAGTTTATAACATATCCTGCTCGTGCGGCTTGAATTACATCGGCCAAACTTCAAGGAGCCTTGAAATTAGGCAAAAAGAACACATAGGTGACGTCGATAATAACAGAGAAGAAAAATCGGGGTTAGCTTTTCATTTCTCAAGAACGAACCATACCATAGAGTGGGATAGAAGCACAATCCCTTACATGGAGAAGGACTTCTGCTCCCGAATTTTTAAGGAGGCCACAACAGTTGCCCGCTGTATACAAAACCTTAACAGGAACCAAGGACTAATCTTGCCCGTGATCTGGAAGACCTTTATCAGATCCTTCAACTCGCCAGAACTGAATCATAGTGCCAACTATAGAACGTTCCTGAATAACAACAAGTGAGATCATGCATGCTCTATGAATGTATTGTACGCACTCTGTTCTTTGTTTAATATAATTGGAATCGGTTGATTATAGTTTGTAACAGTTTTTTACTTTTTAGTGCCTTACATCAGTTATGTACCCTGAAAATGCCAACAGCCTTAGTTGGTGAAACTAGTTGGTATAACTTAGTTGTTTATTATATGCACTTGATCAATATAATTCCATTAAAAGTCTTTCCAATATACCACTTTTTTTATACCTGTCAAAATGCTTCACTTAGCTTACATGTCAATGTTCATTTCAGAACGGCAATTATTCTCTGAATCACAATTGCAATCTTTGCTATATGACCCTTAAAACTTTAATATCTTCTCTACCAAAACTAACACCCTTAGCTTAATCACTTCCTTCTAGCTTAAAACTATCAAATATAATATGTCATTACATAAAATTACACAACTTTACATTTACTAATATTGAACTGAAAAGTCATTATCACATGGCTACAATTCCAGCTTATTCAAATCATTCTGAAGCACCACATGTCAATTGCATTCCTGATCATTCCATCTTTGCATCATCAGCAAATAGCTGCATGTCTCCCATCAAGTCAGATTGAATACCAATGGACCAAGGACTGATCCATGTGTTACACTAATGGTTACCTTAGATTTTTGCATACTAGCATCCTCATATACCACTTTTTGATAGCTGTTAGTCAGTCATCCTCTTATCCATGCTAACATTCTATAATCCAATCCCATATTCTCCAATTTATGAAACAGTCTTTCATGTTATGTGTTGTCAAAAGTCTTTACAAAAGTATCATGATGTATCCATTCCCCTTGTCTAACTAAATCGCAATATTATTACAGAACATAAGTTGCTTAAATCTGATCTTCCCTTAGTAAACCCATGCTGTTCATTGCAAAAGTTAGATTCTCTGTCAATCGATTTCTGTATGCAATCCCTAACCAACTTTTTAAAAATTTTCACTACCACTCCACAGATACTGATAGGTGAATAGATGGATACATCAGCCTTTGCACCATCTTTATGAAATCAGATTATCACACTTTCTTTCCACTCCTGTGGAATCTTCCCTGTTCTGAGACTCAAATTATACATCTGGTCAAAGGCACAGTCAGTTCAGCTGAACACAATTAGTATCCATGCTGATATCCCATCAGCCCCTAATTCTGAACTTTTATTCAGTTTATGCAATGTTTCGAGTATCTCCTCCTCACCTACCAGTTTCTTCATCCAGTGTAGAAGTAGCATCGAGCTCCATACTGCATACACAAAGTTACTAGCATTAAAAAGCTAGTTTAGCAAATTGGGAACGCATTAGTTGAACAATCTCTTCTGCATCTGTCAACCAGTAGAGTTCATTCTTTCTTTAACTTGTAATAATGACTTAATGACAGAATTCTTTTGGGGAGTCTTCAGTTTGCAGAGGCAGTTTCCTTTCATAGACAGCTTTCCATATAATACTTATATCTCTTTTACCCTGCCTTATAAATTTCATAACTTGCATCATCCTTATGCACACAGTATTCCTTCCACATCCTCTTTTTCTTCAGAATCTCTTGCTTAATAAGATTACACATCCATTTCACTCTTGCCCCATTTAATCTTCAAGGTCTAGGACACATTTTGATATTACATCATGTTTGTATTTAATACTTCCCATGCACTGCTAATTTCATTTCCATCTGTCAACAGATACTATGAGATTGAACCTGATACTCTCCTGAACTGGTTATAATTTCATAATATAATTTGTAATCTGGCATAAAACTTTTTTTCTGAATGAAACATCACATGCTTTGACACTTTTCAGGTCAGTGCAGTATAATCACTGTCACCAACTGGAGGCAGACTAGTCGTGTGTTTAAATAAAACTTCCCCTGACACTATAATCAGGTTTCCCACTCTTTGACCTCAAGTTCCTTTCCATGTGCTGCTTAAGGACTGTCTCACAATAGCTCAATAAACTCAGTTTTATTTTTCTCATGAGATTTTTTCCATTACCCAATCAATGCTCAAAGAATTTAAAGTCATTCACAATGATTATTCATCTAGCACCCATCAGGTTGATTTGGCAGTGCAGTGCTATAGCATGAATGAAGAGTTGAGCACTAAGGAAATAAATGCTGCTTGGGAACTGACAAAGAAATACATAACAGCATCAATGTGTGAATGCATCCCAAAGGTCAAAAGGTTGAATAAGGTAGGTGTAAAATGAATGAATGAGGGGCTTAAGTATGAAATATGGAAGAAGAAGAAAGAGGAGGCAGTACAAGATGAATAACAGTAATAACCATTTATATGAAAAGTATAAAGAACAAGCGAGAAGAGCGACTCAGTTTGTAAGGAAAACAAAAGTGCAATATGAGTAGAAATTAGCAAATCAGGCGAAGAAAAAACCCTACAGAGTGTTGTTAGATATACGGGGAAGTAGAAGGAAGAATGGTTATGGTAAGATGTTAATGGATCAAAATGCTAAAATAGTAACTGCTGCAGAAGACATTGTGGAGGTATTCAGTGATCGATTTATAAGAGTGTTTCATCCTCATCAGGATGAAATAATGAGAAACTTAAGTGTAGAGGACATAGAAGAGGATGGCTTAACTGTGAGTAAGCAGGAGATCTTTGAGGAAATAAATGCCTTGATGTCAATAGGATTCGATGACATATCACCATACATCTAAAGGGTATGTTCCAGGGGATTGGCAATAGCATCGGCATACCTGTTTAGTCTTACAACAGCACAGATTCCAAGAGAGTGGAAAGAAGGTAAAACTGTTCCATTGCATACAGGTGGTGATAAGACTGTGGCTACAAATTATAGGCCCATCTGTATATTTGGAGTTGTGGTGAAGATGTTAATGGATCAAAATGGTAAAATAGTAACTGCCACAGAAGACATTGTGGAGCTATTCAGTGATCGATTTATAAGAGTGTTTCATCCTCATCAGGATGAAATAATGAGAAACTTAAGTGTAGAGGCCGTAGGAGAGGATGGCTTAACTGTGAGTGAGCAGGAGATCTTTGAGGAAATAAATAGCCTTGATGTCAATAGGCAATAGGATTTGATGACATATCACCATACATCTAAAAGGAATGTGTCCAAGGGATTGGCAATAGCATCGGCATGCCTGTTTAGTCTTACAACAGCACAGATTCCAAGAGAGAGTGGAAAGAAGGTAAAACTGTTCCATTGCATACAGGTGGTGATAAGACTGTGGCTACAAATTATAGGCCCATCTGTATATTTGGAGTTGTGGTGAAGGTACTAGAGAGATTGGTGAGAAGTAGAATACAGAAATGAATTGATACCAGCAGTAATCTCTGTGGTTATCAGTGTGGTTATAACATAACACTATAACAAGGTGACAGATGTCTTGGACAAGGGAGATGCATATACAATATTATACTTAGATTTTGCAAAATCTTTTGATAGACTGCCACATGACAAACTGTTAAATAAACTGAAACAGATGGGAGTGAATAACAGAATTCTGAGTTGGATCACTGACAGGCTATTAAATAGGTATCAGAAAGTTGTATATAGGGATGCAGTATCTCGAAAGAGTCCGCACGGTTAGCCTAGTGGCTTTGCGCTTCGCAACCATATGCCTGGGGAAGGAGTGTCCTAGGCTTGATTCCTGTCGGAGACGTGAGGAGCTGAAGGATCTTCCTTAGCCATAGCCAAGTTAGCCGGTCTTGGGCGTGGGCAGTAGGGTTTTTTCCGCCAGTTTATCTGGTATTTTTCATCCCGCAAGCAGGCAAACCGGCCCTGTGAACACACAGGGATACAACCAAGAATACCTTGAGGCATAGGAGTGACCATTCTATCCTCGTATTTCGGTTACGAAATCCAAGCATGCTTGGAAGGTTGTGGGCCTTAAAGGTTAAAGCCTTAATGATAATTACCAGATAAATCCCAATATCTTACCAGATATTGGGATTTATCTGGTAATGTGCAGCTATTTGCAGATGATGCTAAATTGGGGAGAGCAATGAAATCAAGCAGATGTTATGGCCTTACAGGAGGACTTGAACAGATTGCACGAATGGGCAGGTAAGTGAAATTGTTCAGTGTTGCAAAGTGTAAGGTTGTGAAATTTGGCAAGCAATGATGGGATGCAAAGTATACACTTGGTGGGGACTTTTTATAGGAAGGAGGTAGAAGAGGAATGACTTGGGAGTGGTGAACAAGGACCTGAAATTCAGGGGCCACATAGCACAAGTTGTGAAGAAGTCACATCAGATAATGGCAATGATGCTGAAGACCCTGACATGCAGAAATAAAGAGGTTATGATGCCACTGTATAAGGTGTTGATCAGGCCTCATATGGATCGCTGCACAGATTTGGTCACTGGGTTTTCATAGTGACGAGGATATGCCCAGAGAAAGATTCACCAAGGTGATCAGTGGTCTTTGGAATGTGGAGTGCAAGGACAGATTGAGAGAATGTAAACTGCAAAGCCTTGTGAATAGGAGGGGGTGGGGGATATGATTGAGACATATAAGCTAGTCAGGGGTTGTAAGGTTGACATGAAAGAGATTTTTTCATAACATGGGAGGGGAGAGGAGAACAAGAGGCCATCTCTGAAAACTGTATAAGGAGAATGTGAGAAGCAGGTTCTTTACATGGAGAGTGGTTGGGAGTAGAATGCATTGCCTGAGTGTGTTGTGAATGTGGAGACACTGAACCAGTTTAAGGCATGGTTGGATGAGCATTGTGTGTGATATTGTGTACCTCCCATGATGAGTGTCTGACTCCATGTAGATCAGAGGTTAATAATAATAATAATAATTTCATTGTCATCAGCAACTGATCCATCATGTATGTGATCTTGTTAGACTTGTAAAGTCTGACAAGTCTAAAGTCTAACAATGTGTTCTTGTTCAACTTGTAAAGTCGAACAAGATCAAATTGGTTAGACAAAATTGATAGCTTAACACTCACTGCTACATGGAAAATTGTTACTGATATTACAATCATTACTTCTTACCCTAATTGGACTCAAATCATCAGATATCATTAGCAACAACCCTCCTCTATCTTTCTATAGATCCTAAAAATATTGTACCTTTTATACTCAATATGAGTTAGTACATCTGTCTTAGAGAACCACATCTCACTAATGCCTACGATTTGAGGCCCAAATGCTATAAACTCAACTCTTTTGTTTCTAATACTCCAGGCATTTGTATACAGATATAATAAGTTTCTTCCATGTTTTTTTTTTTTCTTTTTTTGTATAGTCATCTCTTTATTCTACATGATCCAGTTGGACAGGCTTCAAATCTATTCATATCAAATACTTCACTTACAGACATCCTACATGCACTTAATAAGTCTGAACTAATGTATACACAATCATCCTTTCACAATGCTGCTCACTATATCAAGCTGTTATTAACCCAATTGTGGATCCCAGTTCTCACCAATCTCTCCAACTGGCAGACACTAATTCAAAGTCACTGTCTTATCACCTCATTTGTGAAGTTGAATAAATTTATCCTGTTTCCTCACCTTTGGGATTGATTCTGTTTCTAGACTCATTAAATAGGTAAGTAGGTAGTAGGTTGCCCTGAAATCAATTGAGTTAAGAGCAATCTGATTCACTTAATTAAGGCTACCCTTAACTCAATGAAACATTTCCTGCAGCAGGACTCGATGAAGTATCACCAATGTCATCTGCCTTATTAAGTTTTCTTAATAATTCATATACCATTTGCGTATTCATCAGTTTATTCTTCACCATTCCAACTACACTCAAGCTTCTCATGATGTCACACTCATGAGGATTAACACCTTATTAATTACTCACTGAAAATAACCTTAAATTAGTTTTGAAGTAAAACTTTAATTTCAACATTCTAAAATGTTATTTTTCTTGCTTTTCTGTTAGCAAAATCATCGTTGATATTGGAGAAGTCGATTTCATAGTAATGTAGGTAATTTTTAATCAAATTTTATTTAGAAAAACTCCTCTCACAACTAGCAACACTTACAGTAATTGTGAGGAAATTCGCAGTAGTATTACAATATTTGGAACTGAGTTCTCAAGACTGTATTTTAGAATTAACTGCAAAAGTTCAAAACGGTTCAAAGTGTCACCAGGGGCGGACCACCTCCTCCACACCCACTAGCTAAGCCACTGCTCTGCAGTGGAACTGGAAGAAAATGGAGCATTGTGCTGTTCGATTAGAAATTATTACTATTATTGTACAGGCACCTCCATGCAGTCCGAGACTCATCGCGGGAGATCCAAACTATCCACACAATCTGTCATACCTCTCCTTAAACCCATTAACAGACAAAGCACTCAAACTTGACTCTGGCAAACCCATTCTATTCATTCGCAACTCTCCGAGCAAAAAATCTAGTCCTCACACCTTTATTCAACGTCCAGGGATGACCTGTTTTTCCCCCTCTTCCTCTAGCAAAGTGCTGAAACATTTCCCTTGCATCAATCCTATATATTATTAGTATTTATTATTTAATATATTAAATCAAAATTTAAACAAGTTTCTTCTTTCCCAACCCACTACCCATATGTGGTACTAATGTACTATAGGTTGATCAACCAAGCAACCCTCATGCATGGGCTCAACATAAAAAAAAAATATATATACACACACACACACACACACATAAGTCCTTTCATCCATCAAATTCACTCCTGTTGGACTCATGTTGCTTTTCATGCACAATGTACCACAGATTTTATGTATGTTTCTTCAGCTGTTACTTTTTTCTCTGATTGTTGTAGATAATGGACAGACAGTGCAAAAATATACAGATGTCAAATATGCACCTAATATTTTTGTGCTATTAAATTAATATAGCCTTATTTTTGCTTTTATACTGATTATTAAGCAAAAGTATAATTAAGAACAAATAGTTACAAACTCCACATAGCACTTTGGGATGTAACTTGTTTTCAGTGAGACAGAAGGACAGGTTTTTCTGTGTTGACCAGTTTTCCCACAGTAATTCAATTTCTGTTTATCCACAAATAACTGCTATTTACCACTGTATTTATCTCTGCACAGGATGTGTTGCATAAAAATTTTAATTGAATTTAAATTTAAAGATGGGATGTAGAATTTATGCTTGGTGAGGATATATATTGTCAGAGGTGGAGGAAAGAAGAGATCTGGGGATGATAGTGGATAAGGATTTGAAATTTAGGGGACATATAGCCAAAATTTTGAAGACAACACAAAAGCTTCTAGGAATGATGTGGAGGACACTGACTTGTAGAAGTAGGAAGATTCTTGTTCCATTGTATAAGGCTTTGATTAGGCCACACATGGACTATTGTGCCCAGATTTGGTCACCTGGTTTTCAAAAGGACAAAGAGATGTTGGAAAGAGTCCAGAGGTGACTGACTAAGGTAGTTTCTAACCTCTGGAATCTCGAGTATGAGGAAAGATTGAGAAGATGCAACTTGTAGTCTGGTGAACAGGAGGAAGAGGGGCGATATGATAGACATACTCAAATTCTCTGTCTGCAGAGAATTTGAGTATGTTTAAAGCATGGTATGATGAGCTGAGTGTATGATAAAAGGACCTCCCAGATGAGTCTTTGACTCCATAGGGTCTTGGGTAATAATAATAATAAATAGGACAAATTGTTCTATTCTCAATAAAATAATTTTGTCTTTCTTCCTTGTTAGGTGTTGCTTTTTAAGACTTACTCAAATATTAGGAAATTTTTCAGCTCCGAAAATCCTAATAAATCCATAAAGTCTCCCTCTCTGCTATTCAAATAATTATAATATTGCATAATGGTATGTAGACAGTCAAAATTTCATCAATTTCTTCACATACTTAAGTGCACGCAACCCTCTAATTATGACTGCTAACTCATGAACTTATGGGTGAATATTAATTATTACTGAAACTGCAATAAATGAAAGTAGACTGTAGTAATCAACATGTTATTCTGACAATCATGGTAGTTGTAGAAGTAAAATACTATCTTATTCCAGCACCTCTAATATTACAGTCGTTATTGAAGTGAAGAAATAGCCATGTTGGACATTTCCTCAAGATACTTGAAAAGTACATCAATTCAGTTTTCCTTTCAATTTTCTAGTCCTTCATGACAAAACATGACATTCCTTGGTCACTATGATTTTAATTTGACAATGGTAAAATTATAAGTATCCAGTCTCAACTTATAACTATATATATATATATATATCCTGGCAATCATAAGTTTGAGTAGCATAAAATTTTTTAACACTTGTCAATTTATACTTTCGCATGACATAATAAAACCACATTATTATCTCAAAATACTAAAAATCATTCCAAATAAATTATCTATTACACCAAGAAAAGTGCCAGAAGAAAAGGTATAAATTGATATTTATATAATTAATACTTTAATGTATAGTGTTAATTTAGAACTTTTTAATAGATAATTATATGGCTGTTCCTAAAAAAACAATACTATAATAATAATTTCCCGGTTATATTATCGTTAGCTTATATTTTTCTAAAATATTTCTCCTGGTCCAGTCCATCTTCTATTGAACTAACTTCAAATTAGTATTAAAAATTGTCACTTCTGCCAGTTCATAAGTTGCGGTTACCTTGGGTTGCAACTTCAGTGAGGGTCTATTTCTAAAAATTTCGCTTGTAATATTTCTTCTGTAATATTTTTCACTCCTAAGTATTACTTTTAATCGTAAATGTAAAGAATTTTGAAAAAAACGTTTATGTGCCGGCAAACAAAGAAAATTCAAATACCATAAGGGAAAATAGTTCATATTCTTATTCACATTACTTTATTCTTCCATATATCTTATATGCACGAAATGACATAAGCAAGAATAAGTTTAATTTAAAATATACACTATCTTCTTAACGATGGGCTTAACTTATCAAAAAAGTGCCTATTTCATAAAGCGTTTGATAATTAGCATTACGTTTATTTTTCTGAATATTTACATTTTCTGCAAACTACAGAATTTACAATATCTTCTAGTTTGGTTTATAGGACTGAAGAGATACAGTCCACACTGGTGCAACACTGATCAATTACAATAATTCTTTAATTTGCGACGACATGCAGTTACGAATATAATTATGATATTTACTAACCTCTATAGTTTTAAAATTTTAATGTTGTTCAATAGAGCCTTTTAAAAGAAAAGGGAGGGAGAGCGAAAGGGGGATTTTGTCTTTGAAACATTTTAAACTTTTTTTTAATTTATATAATCAAGTTTGAAAAAAATCTATCTTGGCAATTTCAATAATTTCAGGAAGGAGAGATTTAGAAATCTCCATGCTTCTAGGGAAAGAAAAAAAAAAAAAAACTACAAACTCTGCCTAAAGTTTTTAATATACAGTACATTATTGCAAGAAATCCTTGCGATATCAGTTTCCTAGAAGCTTCTTCCACATCATCATCGTTGTTTATTCATGTAAGAATACATACAGAAATATGCATACAGCAACTCTGTTAAATGATAGGGAGCCAACTTGATCTGTTTGGCGCCAAATAGCAAATGACAAATGATTGTGAATCTCATCTTCAAAAACAAGTTTGCTTATGCGTCTCCAAAATGAGTCGATATAATAAAAATGAATTAAGAAGACGGGCTATGATGGCAAACGATTCGAAGCGCAAGCTGTGTAGAAGGAATGGATGCAAGTGTTTGGACGTGTGGAGTGAGTTCCAGGGAAGATTGGATTTGTATAAGAGGGACGGCCTACATCTGAATGCGTTTGGTATCAGGAGTTAGAAAAACTAATAACTGGTATGAGACCTAACACAGAGAGACAGGGAAACAAAATTATTAAGGGGCGAACAGTGAGTATGTGAATGTAAGAGCGACAATGTTATATAACTGTGTTAACGACGAGAATGCGCTTTGTTATGGAAATGTTGACGAGGAGAGAACAATTTCGACTTTGTAATCGTCCGGTTCAGACACATCAAACGTTTGTAAAGATCTCTACATGTATAAGGCATGAGAGAAGTATAGAGATCTGCAAGTTGTCCAACTATTTAGTGCAGACTGCAGACAAGAGTATATAAAAGAACATGCAGATAGATCATTATGTCTGTTCACGAATGCTAGGAGTATCAGAAACAAAGGGATAGAGTTTGTTACATTAGTCAATAGGTTGGGACCTCATTTTGTAGGCATTAGTGACACCTGGCTATCAGAATCAGACCTACTAACTTCTATCGAGTGTAAAGGGTGCACTATTTTTAGGAAGAATATGAGACAAGAGGGCGAGCTGCTAATGATATCGGATGATTTGAATCTAGATAGAGCTGAGACCAAGGATTGTAGTAGTACTACTAACATTATTTCATGTGGCATTGAGTTTGAAGCCATCTGGCATGGGGTGCAGCCTAACAAGATCAATTACATAGTGGGCTGTTGTTACAAACCTAGTGGATCAGTTGTTAGTGATAAAGAAATGCATCAGCAAATAGAAAAGATGTCCGCAAAAAAGAAACCATCATGGGAGACTTTAATTATCCAAATATTGATTGGGTAGCAGTAGAATCTAATGAGATGAATGAAAATGGATCTATTGAGCAGTTGCAGAACAACTTCTCTAGCAGCATGTGAGAGAATAAACTCAAAGTCAAAGAGTATTAGATTTTATTTAGTGTCAGAGGGTATTTCACTTAACGATGTAACTATTCTGAATCCAGTTGGTAAGAGTGATCATGCGGTACTCACTTGGGAAGTGAATATTCCATTCAGAAATGGTTACATGCTTAACTACAAAGCAAGAAATTATGACCAACTGAGAAGTATATTAAGTTCAGTGGAATGGGATCAGTTGCTGGATGGGAATATCGACAGTATATGGGAGGTATTTAAACAATACTGAAAGTATGCGATATCAGAATGTGTCTCGAGAGTTCGAAGAATAAATAGGGCAGAAGACAAATAGATCTGTAATCGTATTAAGCAAGAGATTCCTAAGAAAAGAATGATGTGGAAGGAAAATCATGTGCATAAGGATGAAGTGCATTATGAAAATTATAAGCAGCACGCTAGAGTAATCACAATACATTGTTGTACGGAAAGCAAAGTCTGAGAATGAAAAGAAAGTGGCACTGTGTGCTAAAGACGAACCACAAGAATTCCATCGATATAATGCAAGTAAAAGAAAGAATGACTATGAAAAAATGACTCTTCTAAATGCAGATGGTGTGAGGATTACAGATACAGAAAAGGTTGCTCAACTACTGAGTGCCCAATTTTTTAAAAACTATCAACCTCGTGCGCACGCCAATGAACTCACTTATACAACATAACAGAGCCTGTGTAGCTCAGTGGATGTGGCGTTTGCACACCACCGCGCTAGGCCGCACGAAGGAAGTCTTGGTTTCGAGTCTAGTCGGCGACTAGAGGAAATTTTTCTAAGCCTTTTTTCGACCGGTTCCCGAGTTAGTCGATCTCTGGCGCGGGCAAGCAGGTTTTTCCTCCCGGAAACTCGGGTTTTTCGTCCTGTAAACTCAAGAAAATCGACCGTAGACCCACATTATTTCAGACATTAAATATATTGTGTTAGGGTTAGAGACCACGAGATGGCGGCACATTTGAGCCGTCTCTCTTCACTGCGTACCGCTTAATTAGTGATAGCCTTGGGCCATCTGTCTCTGATTGGGTACCAGTGGAGATTGAACTGCCCACTCAGTCTCCAAAAGTTAGATAGGGCTAAATGGCCTCGCCTACTCCCGTATATACGGCAACAAAAAGGCGTTAGCTGATTTTTTTTTTTTTACAGATGGTATTAGAGCTGTTGCACAAACTGAACATGATTTCAGCAATAGCGACTGATGGGATTTTAGCACACGTGAATCAACACGTGTGCTATAAGAGTGTTCAGCTGAACTGGCTATTCCTTTGACCAAGCTGTTTAATACGAGTCTCAGAACAGGTGTTTGCACAAGAGTGGTGCACACACTGATGTATCCAACTGTCAACAAATTAGGATCTCAGAAGTGGTGTTGAAGATTTTGTAAAAATAAGTCAGGGCTAGCATTCAGAAATGGGTTGACAGTGAATCTCTACTGTGCAATGAGCAACATGGGTTTATGAAGGAAAGGTCATGTTCTGAGAATTTGCAGAGGGGTGATATGAATGAGACTTACAATTGTTCACATTCTATAACAATGTTACCATTGAACTAGACTAGGGGAATGGATACATCATGACACTTTTGGATTTTTCTAAGGCTTTTGACAGAATATAGCATTTGGAAGCACGGCATATCAGCAGCATTTCTGATTACCCTAACAATCTTTGGATCATCAGCAAATAGCTGTATGTTGCTTGTCAAATCCTTCCCAATATCATTAATGTATAGATTGAATAACAATGGACCAAGCACTGATCCTTGCGGTTCACCACTAGTTACATTAAATCTTGCAGTGGTCATGCGGGTCACATTCCCCGTGTACCTGCCAGTCAGTCATCCTCTTATCCACGCTAATATTCTATAACCTTACCATATTCTGCAATTTATGCAACAGTCATGAACCACAAGGATCAGTGCTTGGTCCACGACTGTTATTTAATCTATACATTAATGATACTGGGAAGGATTTGACAAACAACATACAGCTATTCGCTGATGATGCAAAGATAGGTAGCTTAATCTGGTGATATGCAGCACTTGCAGAATGAAATAAATAGGCTGGAATTGTGGGCATGGGAAAATGGATGTCAGAAAATGTAAAGTCATAGACTTGGGGTGAGCAGATATCTAATGCCATACTATATTGGCTGGATTGTGCTAGAAGAAGATGAAGATGAGGCTAGGAATCTTGGAGTTTTAGTACACAGAAAGCTAAAGTTCAGGGGATCATGTAGCAAATACTGCAAATCAACGTTCAATATACCTCACTTGGACTATTGCGCGCAGGTCTGAAATCCTGGTTTACATTGTGATTCTCACATATTGGAGAGAGTACAAATGAAAATGTTAAAATGATATAAGGATTGTGGAATACTGATTATGAAGACAGACTGAGTATTTGCAGACACTGGCAAACAGGAGAAAGAGGAATGATATGACAGAGACTTACAAACTTCTGAAAGGATCATACAGGATTTCATTTGAAGGAATTTTTCAATTTATGGAGGGTGGGGCATCTTTGGAAGCTAAGAATGAATGCCACTAAGAAGGGGGGGGGGTGGGGACTAGATTTTTGTCTCATAGAGTAGTGCTTGATTGGAATAGATTGCCATTGGAAGGTGTGAGTACAAGCAGTGTGAATGAATTCAAGAATAAGTATGGTGGCTTGTGCTTTTATCATGTGGCCTCCTTCAGTGAGACCCTGACGTGATATAGGTTCTAAATAAATCAGCTAACGCCTTTTTATTCCCGTATACAGGGAGTAGGCGAGGCCATTTAGCCCTATCTAACTTTTGGAGACTGAGTGGACAGTTCAATCTCCACTGGTACCAATCAGAGATAGATGGCCCAAGGCTATCACTAATTAAGCGGTACACAGTGATGAGAGACGGCTCAAATGTGCCGCCATCTCGTGGTCCCTAACCCGAACACAATATATTTAATGTCTGAAAAAATAATGTGGGTTCTACGGTCGATTTTCTTGAGTTTATAGGACGAAAAATCCGAGTTTCCAGGAGAAAAAACCCGCTTGCCCGTGCCAGAGATCGACTAACTCGGGAACCGGTCGAAAAAAGGCTTAGAAAAATTTCCTCTAGTGGTCAACTAGACTCGAAACAAGTCTTCTTTCGTGCGGCCAAGCGCCGTGGTATGCAAGCGCTACATCCACTGAGCTACGCAGGCGTGTCTTAATAATAATAATAATAATAATAATAATAATAATAATAATAATACCTGAATGAACACGGCCTTGTCATGGTGGTAGGGCTTTCATGCTTCAGTGATGTTGAGAGCTATTCTGGCGGTAGCATAGCAGCAGGGTTACCCTTGTCAGACAGATCTCAAATGAGGAGCCAGACTACACTACTCATTTTAATAGTGAAAAGGAAGAAGAGATCAATACCGGATCAGTCGACGTGGGGTCATCAAGGACTGAGTCAGATGTTGGGGATCTTGGGTATCAGGTGACAAGCGGGCTATAGAACCCAGCTCTCCTTGCTGGGCAATCAGGGAAGGAAGCTGAAAAGCTATTGGAAGAAACCAAACGTAAAAAGTGGACTGTAAAAGAAAACAGAGAAGCTATGAAATGATTTTACAGATCAACACCAGAAAAACGAGGTTTCAGAAAGCGTATGCATTTATTTTGGAAACAAAAATTCCCATAATCTGCAATAACAGAACAAAGACTTATGGACCAAAAGAATTTAATTTTCTGTAAAAAATATTTACTGAACTTGAGTTGCAAGATTTACATAATAAACCAACAACTCCAGTAACAGCAAATCATCAGGAGGCAGCTATATCACACCTTGGAATTCAACTCAGTAAACATCAAGCTGACGACATACTTCAGAATGTTTTAACAGAAGTGCAGTGTAAAATAAAGTTAGGGATGTTGGAACATATGAACTGCATACATAACTGTATAAGACTACGACTATTAAACTCATTACAAAAATCTAAGCTAAAACAGCTCCTCTTAGACGAAAATGCTGTAATTGAAACCATCACACCCAACAGTATAAAGGAAAATAATCAGCTCCTAGAGCACAGCCTATATAATAATCAGAGCACAGCCTATATCATTTCAGTGAAGCTTGGTTGCAAACCGAAAGAGAAAAAGCGAAGGAAAAAACAATCTGCACCATGGATAATCCGGTTGGAACGAAAAGTCAACAAACTTCGAGCTGATCTGAGCAACTTAAAGAGTTTTAAAGAAGATTGCTGAAAAATAATAACATCAAAAACAAACTGATTAACACATATAATTTGGCCAACAAAACAATTGCTGTAGTTACCGAATAGCTAAAACAAAAAATAACAGCGACTGCACAGAAAATGTAATGATATGAAGCAAGAATAAACCAATATATACATAATATACAATTTCCACAGAACCAACGTAAGTTCTTTCAGTCTCTCCAGAGAAATACATATGCAAACAATCATTCACCAGAAAAAGAAGAAACACTCAAATTTTGGAAGTCAATCTGGTATTATCCTATTGAACACAATAAAGATGCCTCATGGATTAAGGAAATAGAGTCAGAAATGAAACAAAAACAAATGGAAAATGTCATTATCACTAACGAAATGGTCAGTGCACAAGCTAGAAAAGTAAAAAAAAAAAACTGGAGTGCACCTGGCAAAGACGAACTACATGGATTTTGGTTAAAACATCTAACCAGTCTACATGATTGAATGGAGAACATTTTAATTATTTGTTGCAGTCAGGCTCAGTGGAAGACTGGATGATATCTGGGTTCACTTTTCTCTTCATGAAAGATAAGGATAAGGGTGCAGACCCAAGTAACTATCGTTCAAAAACATGTCTACCAACTATGCTTAAGCTGTTCACTGCAATCATACCAAATTCCATATACCACTACTTATCAGATAATCAGATTTATCCAATTGAACAAAAAGGCAATTTTAAAAAATCTAGAGCAACAAAACACCAGATCCTTATTAATAAAATGATCCTCAAAAACTCAAAAAGACGAAAAAAACTAACTTAAACATTGCATGGATAGTCTACTAGAAAGCAATTGATTCCCTCCCACACTCCTTAATCCTAAAATTACTAAAAATATTTGGAATTAGCAAAGACATATGTTCGTTTCTGGCTGTTGCTATGAACTCATGGAAAACAACTTTAATAGTGAATAATCAACGATTTGTAGATATCAGCATTAAACGTGGAATTTTTCAAGGTGATTCCTTGTCACCATTGCTCTTCAACTTTTCTTTGACACCTTTGTCTATGATTCTGAAGAAAACAAAACTTGGGTATGAAATTCCTAAATGTAATATTAAAATCTCCCATCTGTTGTATATGGATGACTTGAAGCTATACGGAAAATCGGCCGAGCAAATAGACCTTTTATTAAACACGGTTCGTATTTTCAGTCAGGACATCAAAATGGAATTTGGTTTAGATAAATGCGCAATTTTGTCTATTAAACGACGAAAAAGTAATGACACTAGCAGTTTTAATTTTGATCAGGAGAAACACATAAAAGCAATTTCAGCTGACAAACAATATAAATACCTAAAAATATTAGAAGCCAATCATATCCTCCACTCGAAAGTCAAACAACAGGCAGCATTAGAATACACCAAAAGAGTTAGAAATATTCTGAACACAAAACTAAATGGATTAAACACAATTAGAGGAATGAATTCTTGGGTTATACCAATGATCCGATACACAGCTGGCATGATAGATTGGAGAAAGGAAGACCTGGACAAACTGGACCGCAAAACTAGAAAACTAATGACAATGCATCATGCATTACATCCACGAAGTGATGTTGACCGGTTGTGCCTACCGAGGAGAATAGGTGCACGGGATCTGCTGCAAGTGAGACAGACTGTGGAAGAAGAAGATATTAGTTTAAGAAGTTACATCGACAATAGATCTGAGCCATTGCTTCAAGCAATTACACAAGAGGACCTTCTAAAAGCAACAGGAAACAAATCCGATTACTAAAAGAAACAACAAAATAACCGATATTTGCACTGGAAAAATAAACCCTTGCATGGCCAATTACTTCGAGATACTGTGGGCAAAATTCATTTGAAGAATACGTGTCAATAGTTACAATACGGATACATTAAAAAAGAAACAGAAAGATTTATTCAAGCAGCTCAACAACAGGCATTACAAACTAATGCAATCAAAGCAAAAATTTTGAACATAAATAATAACAGCAAATGCAGATTATGCGATCAGAAAGATGAGACTGTAAAACATCTAATCAGTGTCTGCAACAAAATAGCTCAAACTGACTATAAATACCGCCATGATCAAGTGGCCAAAATAGTTCATTGGCATGTATGCAAAAAATATGCCTTTCCTACTTCTGATAATTGGTGGCAGCATAAAATAGAGACTGTATTGGAAAACGAAACAGCAAAAATTCTATGGGACTTTAGAATACAAACCGATCGGCATTTGGAACACAATAGACCTGTCTCTGATTGGGTACCAGTGGAGATTGAACTGCCCACTCAGTCTCCAAAAGTTAGACAGGGCTAAATGGCCTCGCCTACTCCCGTATATACGGGAATAAAAAGGTGTTAGCTGATTTTTTTTTAAAAAAAAAAAGAGCCTGTGTAGCTCAGTGGATGGGGCGTTTGCACACCACCGCGCTAGGCCGCACGAAGGAAGTCTTGGTTTCGAGTCTAGTCAGCGACTAGAGGAAATTTTTCTAAGCCTTTTTTCGACCGGTTCCCGAGTTAGTCGATCTCTGGCATGGGCAAGCAGGTTTTTCCTCCCGGAAACTCGGGTTTTTCGTTCTGTAAACTCAAGAAAATCGACCGTAGAACCCACATTATTTCAGACATTAAATATATTGTGTTAGGGTTAGAGACCACGAGATGGCGGCACATTTGAGCCGTCTCTCTTCACTGCGTACCGCTTAATTAGTGATAGCCTTGGGCCATCTGTCTCTGATTGGGTACCAGTGGAGATTGAACTGCCCACTCAGTCTCCAAAAGTTAGATAGGGCTAAATGGCCTCGCCTACTCCCGTATATACGGGAATAAAAAGGCTTTAGTTTATTTATTTATTTATTTTTTTTTTAGACCTGACATCACAGTTATTGAACATCGACAGGTTTGGATTATTGATATCGCAGCCCAGTGATAACAACGTTAACAACAAACAACTGGAAAAAATTACTAAATATCGAGATCTGGCAATCGAAGTTGGCAGGCTGTGTCTTAAACACACCAAAGTCATTCCAATAGTTATCGGTGCAACTTCAAAGAAGCTATCCAACTATTTATAGCAATTAAACATCAACGAAGTGACCCCATATGACCTACAAAAAAACAGCATTACTTGGAACGGTCCATATTTTACGACGCTACCTGACGGACAAGAATATTCTTAGATTCTTGGGTAGAATCTGAATTGTTCAGTATCACCAGCCAATTTTTGTTTATATGATATCTTGATTTGACTATGTATCAATTATGATAATAATAACAATAACTGTTTTCTTACCCTTCCTCTTCGTCTGTGTCCATTATTTTGTCTGCAGAGAGCAAGAACACTGATCGCAGATGAAGGCGAATGTACACTGTGTTGACAAAAGCATTTAAACACCTTACGTGCAACAAATTTAGGATGTCACCACATTCAAATATTCAGGGAGTGTCTGTGTTAGTCTGATATTAAAGGTAGAATGCGCTGAATGTTTTGCACTGCACTGAATGTTAACATGCCACTATCAGCTGAACTGGCAGACTTCTAACTTGGATCGTAGTCGGTTGCAACAACTCACTACCCTTCTCAATATACCGAAATTCACTGTTGCTTATGTCATTCGAAGATGGAAAATTGATGGTGCTACCATAGCAGGAAAATACCCTAGGAGGTCACCGACACTCACTGACAGAGATTCATGAGTTCTGTCGCGGAATGTTCGATCATCCCGCACATCATCAGTGGCGAACCTCGTCGTCAACTTGAAAATACTACAGGGGCATCTGTCAGCAAACTGTCTGCAGATTGTTCCATGCCTTAGGCAATCACGCCAGAACAGCTGCGAATAAGTCACGCATTTTCCCCCCAATTTCAAACGACATTTAGAATGGTGTACACGGGACCTGGAGCGATGAATGGTTGCTAATGGATTCCATGGAATGACAACTAACGCTTTCAAATGCTTTACACTGAGGGTCATGTTTGAATCTGAAGATTAACCTTGGGGAGGTTCTGGCCGAACCGCATCATTTCAATTATCAAGTTTGGTGGAGGTTTGGTATGGGAATGTTTCAGTTGAATGGGTCTTGGTCAATTGGTGGACCAAGAACCAAAACCATGACATTTGATGGCTACCCAGACATCTTGGACAACTTCATGCTGCTGATGCTGTGCAGGTACTTCGGTAGTGACTTGTACGTTTCAGCACGACAACGCATCATGACACAGTGCACTTTATGTCCGAGACTAGTTTCCACAAAACAACGGTGAAGTGTTGGACTGGTCGCTTAACATCCAGAACTCAACCTATCGAACATCACTGGGACGAATTAAAACTCCGAATTCGCTCCAGAACCACAGCGATCCCGAATCAGCATCAGCAATAGGAGTAGCTTTGCACAAGGAATGGAAGACTGTTCTTCTTTCGACGTATCGTATATTAGTTGAAAACATGCCCTGAAAGGTAGATGCTGTCATTCAGGTCTAAAGTGGTCCCAATCGGTAGTAGAAATGTAATTAAAACGCATTGTTTTCTACAACTAGATATCTAAGTACTTTTGACAACATAGAGTATAAGTTAGTATCAAAACAATGTCAGCGAACTGTTTCTGTTATTGGTCTTTGCTGGCTCTCTACGTAAATGACAGTATTAAGGTTGTGATTTTGCCAACCGTGTCCGAGTATTCATCGAAGGGCAATTGTATCAAAGCTGTTGATGATTAACTACTCGTTGAGTAGTGATATTCCATATCCGGGAACCATATGCAAATATGATTTGATTGATAGAATTCTACAGGCGAATTTTGATCACTGTAGTGATGAGATTGGATTACTAGAAAGGTTTTTTAACGAGAATGAAGAGCACTGCTTTCTCTATCACTATGTCAGTTATACACTAGTGTCCAAAACCTAAGGAGGAACACTATTTCTGAAGATTTGAACCCGAAATTCAGACGAATCAACTAGTAGCAATTTGTATAACTGAGGAATTAGAGCAGAAAGCGGGTACACATTCAAAGTTTCGAATCGCGCTCAATGGGTTTACGTCGTAGCACTCAACAATAATAATAGCGAACTGTATTTGAAGTAAGCGCATTTCGTGAAGAAATAAAGTTGCAACCTTGGATGTTTTGTAATGTCTCAAAGACATCATCTAGATGATTTCTTCCGGGGAAGAGTTATTGGAAACCTTGAAGAAGGCTGCAGAATTACTAATATTGCCAGAAAGTATAAAATCACACGTCGGCAGGCTCTGGGCAGGATTTCAACCCAATGGAGTATGTTCCAGACGTTTACTGAGAGGTAGCCCTCACTCTATCACTGAGCATGAAGACAGATTTTTGGTAATAACAGTAAAATGTAATCGGCTCACCATGGCAGGTCAGGTCGAAAATCAGCGCCATTCAAGCACAGGTATGCGGATCTCGACAAACTGCGGAAAAACGTCTGCAACACTTAGGCCTATATGCCCAAAGAACTGTAGTCCGCATCTCTTTATCCACAGCTCATCATAGAGCACATGTTCAGTGATGTTGTATCCATGAAAATTGGACAAGACAGCAATGGGCTAATATGCCCTTTACAGATGAGAGTCGTTTTAGTCTTTACTTCGATTTTAGACGATACATTGGCGTAAAAGTGGCATTAATTACCATGGCGAGCATGTTCTTAAAAGCGATAGATACGACGGAACATTGCTGCTTGAAATTCCCTTCCAGAAAACAAGTAAGGCGTTGTCATTGATTTCAAGGAGGAGTGTGCCAGGATGCCATGAGAACCTATGAAGCACTTAGTGCTACAAATGGTAAAACGTTTTGAGAGCTGCATTGCTGTTCGGGATGGACATATTTCATACTGAAAAGTAGCGCTGCATAGTTATCTGTAAAAAAAAATCAGCTAACGCCTTTTTATTCCCGTATATAGGGAGTGGGTGAGGCCGTTTTAGCCCTATCTAACTTTTGGAGACTGAGTGGGCAGTTCAATTCTCCACTGGTACCCAATCAGAGATAGCTGACTCAAGGCTATCACTAATTAAGCGGCACGCACTGAAGATAGACGTCTCAACAAGTGCCACCATCTCGTGGTCCTTAACCCTAACACTCATATTTAATGTCTGAAATAATGTGGGTTATACCTTCGATTTTCTTGAGTTTACGGGACGAAAAACCCGACTCTCCTAGAGAAACAACCCGCTTGACCCTGACAGAGATCGACTAACTCGGGAACCGGTCGAGAAAAGGCTTAGAAAAATTTCTTCTGTTCGCCTACTAGATTCGAAACCAAAAAGTCTTCCTTCGTGCTGTCAAGCGCCATGGTGTGGATGTGGCAAAGGCCACATCCACTGAGCTACAGAGGCTCTCTAAGCACTGTATATTAATTCCTTAACTAGGTACTCAGGAAATTTGACAAAAATGTATTCAAATTTAATTTGGACGATATTTATAACACATTTTTGTGTAATTTATTATTATTCCAGCAATAAATTTATGTCTACATTTGGCTGTAGTCATGAAAATTTGTACATATACTATAGTTCGTCCTTATCTTTGGGACACTAGTGTAATAAGGTGATACTTTTTATATTACCGTATTTTCCCGAAAGTAAGATCTAACCAGAATATAAGCCCTTGCATGATTTTTCAGGATGCTTGTAATATAAGCGCTGTCCCAAAAATATATCCCAGTTAAGATCATCAGCCAGACGGACGCATTTAGTACGTCCGTTGCAACACATGACGGACGTTTTGAATTATAAAATAATAATATTAATATACAATTAAATATAAATAAATAAAATTATTGACATTAATACTAAAAATAAATGATAATATAAATTATAATACCCAAGTGGGGGCTTTTGGATGAGAGGTAAACGCCTATGTAAAGAGGTGAACTCGAGACATTGCCGAGAAGTGTTGGATAACGTATTTCAATGGCGATGAATGTTTTTGATTTCAGTGGTGATTAGTGAGTTTTAGATTTTGTGAATCTTCTTTGATAACGGAATACAAGGTAAGACTTTGTATTTTGATACAATTTTCTGGCCCTTGCCCATTCTCTTCGCCATTTTAAATAATTCTCAGGTAAGCATATTTGAATACTTTTAAACCTGAACAGTTTAAGTCCCGACGACTTTGTCCAATCTCTGGATAAGAAGCTGGCGCTCGACCTCCTCAAAAAATTGTTGAAGAAATTTGAAGTAGAGTGGCCAGGGTTTCTAAACCTATATTCAGCGACAGGTGACCCCACAGAAGAGGACAACTCAACACCAGGGGAAGATGAACCTGAGAATCTCTGTTCCCGCACCAAAAGACGATGCAGAAACCCATGCTCGAAAAAAGCGTAAAACAGCGGAGACTCAGGTAAACGAGGGGATGGAAGAAGATGCCCCAACACTGACCTCCCTACACCCAACAGTGAAAAAGTTCTTCCAATTGTACTATGGGAAAAAGAACGATCAACGGCCCTCAAGCCTATTATGCAAAACCACCAAATTGCCTATTCATGGGCAAAAAACGTAGACGACGGAGTTAAAATCCAGCCTGCCACAGTAGGCGACTACAAACACCTCACAAAAACCATGGATGAGTTAGATATTAAATATCATACTTACTTACTGAAGTGGAGAAAAACCTAAAAGTTGTACTCAGAGGAGTAACAAAAAGCATCTGCACAGATGAAATAACTCAAGACCTCCACTTCCACGATCTCCCACCTGTCAAGATCAGCAGAATGTTATGGGCCAACAAGAGTCCAATGTCCCTATTACTCATAGAGATACCTAACACACACACAAGAACATATACAACATAACAACGATCTGTGGTCTGAAAATTACAACTGAACCACTAAGGAAAAGAACATCTTCTGGCCAATGCCACAGATGTCAGAAGTATGGAGACGCATAGAAAAACTCTGCAGAGCAGATACAAATGTCTCAAATGTGGACAAAACCACCTCACAGCAACCTGCTCAAAACCCAGGACCTCACCAGCCAAATGTGCGAACTGCGGGGCCCCCCACCCGGCAAATTATAGCGGCTGCAGTCACTACCCTAAGAATAAAACAGACAAGAAAAGGAAACAGATCTCTCAACCCTGCCCACAGGCATCAAAGTCAACGGCTTCCCAGTTGCCTGACACTCAAAAAAAAAGATATCTTCCAGTATCTGTGGGCTTTCTATAAATAGATAATTTGACACTATTTGATTGTTTCTTTATCAAGATGTCTAAAAAATGCAATAGGTTGTTGTTTTCCAATTCCAGAGTGAATTTATTATGTATTGAATTGATTTTATCCACAAACGATTTTAGGTTTTCTAAGCTGTCTTGCCATATAATGAAGATATCGTCAACAATAAAGCCCACAGATACTGGAAGATATCTTCATTATACTTCAAATCATCACTAGACACACAAACTTTGCATTATCCATATGTTGAAATATAGGGCCAGAAAGTTTATATCAGAAGAGGAGGATACGCAGACTGAACTCTCACTAATAGCCGACACATAATCACAAAATGGATATCCTGGAAACATCATCATAAAATATCTATACGGTGACAACCCCAGACAAGAAGAATCACACTCCCAGCACATTTTTTCTGTAGTGATCCCTTTCATCAAGTCAATTTCTTATCAAATAGCCAGAATACTAAGAGCCTACCTACAACATCAGAGTGGTCTTCAAACCACCCACCAGCATCAGACAAGAGTTAGGATCCCCAAAAGAACCTAAAATCAAAAGGATCCCTACAGATATCCAGGAGTATATTACACTCCTTGCTCCTGTGGTCTTGCCTACATCGGACAAACTTCACGGAGTTTAAAAATCAGACAAAAAGAACATGTTGGTGATGTAAACCACAACAGAAGTATATATTCCGGCTTAGCACATCATTTCTGTACATCTAACCACACGATAGAGTGGCAAAACAGCTCCATGCCATATCTGGATGACGACTACAGGCATCGTTTATTCAAGGAAGCCACAATAGTGTTAATAACCGGTGGAAATCTCAACAGAAATCAGGGTGCAATCCTAAACAGTTAGTGGAAAAACATGTTCCTTTCTCTAAATCAATCTGAACTACAGCTAGCCAGTAATCACATTACACGTTTACGACAAACATGCATGCGTTATAACGAATAAGAACAATAAGTCCTCTCTGTCACGTGAACGTGTAACCTTAGCTACTAGTTGGTTTACAAATTTTTTTATGTTCCATTCAATTTGCATTTACTAGTTTTTGCCTCCGTAAACGCCTTGAAAAAGCCAGGCAGTTTGCTGGCGAAACTGATATGCTGTAATGTAGTTTTGTTTTTCGTAAATGGTCAGTAATTAATAAATAAATTTGTATTTGAATTATATAAATGACCAAATATGTTTAGTTTAAAGAAATATACTATCTTTATTCCCATTTACGCTTAATGCAGAAGAATGTTAATGAACCCACAGCAATCAAATCAGACAATTCCTATAGTTTTCATGACGTAAAACCTGAGTTTCAAGGAGACAACAACCGCTTGCCTGTTCTGTAGATGAACTAACTCGAGAAACGGTCAAAGATAGGATAACGAAAGAAAAAATTAGGTGTTTCTTCCTACTGCCTAGCGCTTTGGGCATAAGCGTATCTTCTACTGAGCTTCACAGGCTTGCTCAGACATCCAAGAGTCAAAATATTCATCATTATCTGTGTGTAACCACTGTTACACACACAGATAATGATGCTGTGCCTTAAATTTATTCACTGTCTCCACACACAAACATCACACTCTCTGCCAGTGCATTCCAACCATTCTACACGCAAAAACCTGCTCCTTATCCATTGCCCTTGCTCTCCTTATATACCTTCCAGATACAACCGCTTGTCTTCCCTCTGTTTTCTACCATTCTATGTAACTCCTCATCGAGATTAAACTGGTAGTAATCCCTTATTAGCTTTTAAATCTCAACAATGTTTTTCCTCCTCCTATCCACCAGCCTCTACAATTTGTACTTCTTCAATCTGTTGTCTTCATACTCAATATTCCAGAAACCATAAACAGCTTAGTCAATAGTCTCTAAACGTCTTCCAGTATCTCTTCATCCTTTTTAAATCTAGGTGAACAAATTACGAAAATGTGTATGAGCTATGTCAACCAATGGTTCACTTAGGATTTAATCTTGGGGGGAGCCGAGTTGAACGGATAAAAATATTTTTAATGCAAATTCGATAAAATTCATTAGGTGATTATAAAAATTTATTTAAAGAATAAAATCCAGTTTTCTTTTCTTTTTATAAAGTTCTTGAATTACTTCTGTCGTGGTTACATTAATCTCTCTGTGTATATATTATATAGAAAAGCCAATCCGTTCAGTCGTGATTATGTCAGATCATAAATAGGTTTTTAAAAGGCGTAAGGAAGAAAATGACCTTTCACTGACGCATGTTGTTACCGGATTCGTTGTAAATATTTTTAATAAGTTATAGATGTTAAGATGTATCATTTTGTCACACTTCTAAACTGCATCAGTGGCAATTTGCAAGGAGCTAATGCAAACGGTTTTTCAAATTTTTTATACCATAACTTAAATTCGGCCTTCAAAATTGCTGGATTTGTAGAAGGCAAATCATTGGCATAAAATATCAAATTTAAGATATGCTTTTCAATAAACTCAATGCAAAATAGCACAGAATACGAGCGTTGAGTTCACGATTTGAGAATACTTGTATTCAGGCTTAAGTGCTGTGAAAAATTCATGTTAGAGGTTTAATGGAGTATTAACAGCACTGAGAAAGGAGTAAAACTAATTCAATACTTCCAATATTTCGCTCCGTCACAGAGACATCATCAGGGATTACAAAAACTTTTTGTAACAACACACACACAGAGGGATCTCTGATAATTAAAGTTTCCCAAATTTTGGGAAGTTTAATGCAACCGTATTTGTTTAAATTAGGTTTATTCCTGAGTGCAGATGCAGATTCAAGGAATAGTCTTTCTTTTTTTTTTTTGAATTTACTATGGTGAAACATGGTAGTTTTTTCCAGGAGATCCTGTGGGATGTATCCAAAACATGGTCTGCCAGGCCAGATTGACCATAATCGTGTTTGCAGATGTAAGAACTGTGTTCTTCTAACTGGATGGATGCTGACCTACCTGTTTGTCCAAAGTAGGCAAGTTTACAGGAACAAGGTACTCTATATACGCCAGGCACTGAAAGAGGAGGGAGCTGGTATTTAGTGGAGCGGATAAGGGCAGCAAGTTTACGGTGGGGCTTAAAAGCTATATGGAGGTTGTACATTTTTAATGATCTGGCTATTTTTTCTGAAGTACCACGGATGTAAGGAATGGTGATGGCATTTCCTAAGTCGTTTTGAAGACATGGTCGGGGAATGTGGAAGGACTTGATTATTATTATTTACTTATTTATTTATTATTATTATTTTTAATTCTGTAGTCATTATAGCCATTGGAAAGGTAGGTGGTGTGTATGTTTGAGTTCGGTTGAAAGGGCAGTTTTACTGGAACAAAGATTGTGGGTCCTATTGATCAGAGTTTTAATAATGCCACATTGCTGGGAGGGATGGTGGTGGGAGAGTTTGTGATTGTATCTGCCTGCATGAGTAGGTTTTCTATATACAGAGAAAGAAAGGTTACCATTAGGTAGGCGTGTTACTAAGGTGTCTAGGAAGGGTAAACTATTGTTATTTTCCTTTTCTATCGTTAACTGGATTCTTGGATGTAGACTATTGAGGTGAATGAGGAAGGAATCTAATGTGTCTGGGCCATGAGGCCAAATAGAGAACACATCATCTACATATCTTAGCCATATAGAAGGTTTTAGAGGGGAAGAGTCAATGACTCGTATTTCAAAATTTTCCATTTATCATTATTGGCAAGATGGGTGAGAGGGGTATCCATAGCATTTCCCTCTTTCCTTTGCCATCATTTCTGGTTATTTCTCTTGGAAGATCAAAATCTACAAACAGATATTGATCTTCCAAGAGAAATAACCAGAATTGATGGCAAAGGAAAAGAGCTCTAAGATATCAGAAAGAAAAACGTTTTTTAACTGTTAAGGTGTCAATTAGGGGAATATTGGTAAAGAAAGAGATGGTGTCAAAGCTGACCAATATATCTCTATTATTTAAAGTAAGATTTACAATTAAGCTTTTAAAATGGGTGGAGTTAAACTCCACCCATTTTAAAAACTTAATTGAAAATCTTACTGTATATAATACAGATATATTGGCCAGCTTTGACATCATCTCTTTGACACCTTAATACTCTTATAAAACGTTTTTTCTTTCTGATATCTTACAGCTCTTTTCCTTTGCCATCAACTCTAGTTATCTCTCTTGGAAGAACAAAATATACAAACAGATAGATGGAGCTGCTATGGGTTACCCCCTCTCACCCCTCTTGCCAATTATTACATGGAAAATTTTGAAAAACGAGCCATTGACTCTTCCCCTCTAAAATCTTCTATTTGGCAAAGATATGTAGATGATGTGTTCTCTATTTGCCTCATTGCCCAGACACATTAGATTCCTTCCTCAATCACCTCATTAGTCTACATCCAAAAATCCAGTTTACGATGGAAAAGAAAAATAACAAAAGTTTATCCTTCCTAGACACTTTAGTACCAAATGGTAATCTTTTACCATTTGGTACTAAAGTGTAACTAATGGAACTAATGGTAATCTTTCTTTCTCTGTATGCAGAAAACCTACTCATAAAGGCAGATACATTCACAAACCCTCCCACCATCTCCCTTCCCAGCAATATGGCATTATTAAAACTCTGACCAAAAGGGCCCACAATCTTTGTTCCAGTAAAACTGCCCTTTCCACCGAACTCAAACACGTACACAACATTTTCCTTTCCAATGGCTATAATGACTACAGAATTAAAAAAATAATCAAGTCCTTCCACATTCCCCGACCATTTCTTCAGAAGGACATCAAAATTCCATCACTATTCGTTATATCCGTGGTACTTCAGGAAAAATAGCGAGATCATTAAAAAAGTACAACCTCCATATAGCTTTTAAGCCCCGCCGTAAACTTGCTACCATTATATGCTGCACTAAATACCAGCTCTCTCCTCTTTCACTGCCTAGCATATATAGAGTACCTTGTTCCTGTAAACTTGCCTACTTTGAACAAACAGGCAGGTCAGCATCCATCCAGTTAGAAGAACACAGTTCTTACAACTGCAAACACGATTATGGTCAATCTGGCCTTGCAGACCATGTTTTGGATATCCCACAGGATCTCCTAGGAAAAAAAACTACCATGCTCCACCATAGTAAATTCAAAAAAGAAAGAATATTCTTTGAATCTACATCTGTACTCAGGAATGAACTAATTTAAACAAATACGATTGCATTAAACTTCCCAAAATTTGGGAAACTTTAATTATCAGAGATCCCTCTTTACATCCCAGGCCACCTACAAATGTCCATAGAGGGCGCACCACCTAGATAGGACTTTAGTTTCACGTTGTATTGTGTGTGTGTGTGTGTGTGTGTGTGTGTGTGTGTGTGTGTGTGTGTGTGTGTGTGTGTGTGTGTGTGTGTGTGTGTGTGTGTGTGTGTGTGTGTGTGTGTGTGTGTGTGTGTGTGTGTGTGTGTGTGTGTGTGTGTGTGTGTGTGTGTGTGTGTGTGTGTGTGTGTGTGTGTGTGTGTGTGTGTGTGTGTGTGTTGTTACAAAAAGTTTTTGTAATCCCCGAGATGTCTCTGTTACAGAGACGAAATATTGGAAGTATTAAATATATTTTTAATCCTTTCTCAGTGCTATTAATATTCCATTAAACCTCTAACATGGATTTCAGAATGCATACTACGCATCGCATATCACCCATGACTGAGCATCTGCAATGATTGCCAATTCAATACCCGTGATCTTCTCTTGCCTGGTTCGGGCAAACGAAGTATCGGTCAGTCTGGCCAAGCAATACTTCCTTCGCCTTGTGTTTACAGCGGCCGTGATTCCCTAGAGCTATAGATTATACCCACCTTATGTGACAGCTAATTCATAAGTACTAGAGAAATAGAAGACACGATACAACATAAATAAAAAAATAGAATTTTAATTAGGAAAAGAATTTTAAAAAATTTTGTAGTTTTTTTTTTTTTTTTTTGAGGATGCAAGGACCCATTGGCTCCCCTCTGGGTGTGCCACTGATGTCAAAGTATTAAGCGAAGATTGTATTGAAAAGAGAAAATGACTGTGTATATTATATACACAGTCATTTTCTCTTTTCAATAATGTTTTTATTTTTTTAAAATAAATAATAAAAATAATAGGTGACGAAATTCATTCGTTGCTATGAGAAAAAAACTGAAAATTAAAAGCATTAGAAAAGAAAACGAAAACTAATGGATTTACAGATATTGTTTCTTCACAGTAATATATATATTTATTTATTTATAAAAATTAATAAATCTGCTAACGCCTTTTATTCTCTTGTAGGAAGAAGGCTAAGCAAGTCCTTTTAATCCATCCAGTTTTGGAGAATAAGTGGGTAGTTCAATCTCCACCAGTAGTCAATCCGAGAATGCTGACCCAAGAATTTTATCTAGCACAAATGATGCCTTTTTTCCATGTGACATTTGTCTCTTTCTTGATGGCGTCTCTGAATGGAGATATTTTGATGCTGAGAAGCGAATCAACAGCTCACATACAGTTTTACCAAATATTATCGGTGAAATTGTTTTTGTCTTGATTGAATTTTTTTTATATCACTGATTATAAGCGGCAACCAAAGAATAAACTGGTAGCACTTGGTAGCTAACCCTAACAATTATTATTATTATTATTATTATTATTATTATTATTATTATTATTATTATTATATTGGCACATCAATGTAGTCCAAAGATTCATCACAAGAGACCCAAATTATCCAAACAAACTACAAACTATCATAACTCACCTTCAACCGTGAAGGTGAGTTATGATAGTTTGTTTGGATAAAACACCCAGATAAAACAACAGATAAAACACCCAGAACTAACTTTGGCAAACTATTCCACATATTCACAAGTCTCCAAGCAAAAAATCTGGAACTCACACTCTACTTACCACACCTTTATCCAATTTCCAGGGAAAACCCCTTGTTGTGGCCAATCCAGCTAACAGCTGAAACATTGCTTTGCATCAATCCCTTAAAACAATTTGACCAATAAATTTTTCTATGATATCTACTATTTTTCTTCTAAAAAACAACTTCTGCAATCCACACACCTTCAATCTATTTTCAGAGAGAACATTCCACAGACCATGTACCATCTTCATATGTCACCTCTGTATCTTTTCCACCACTTTGTGATCTCCAAGAAACCCAGGAGACCAGAATAGAGCACAGTAATCCAGATATGGCTGCATCACAAGTAGAGACAAGGACAACTTCCTTGTCTCTACTTGTTAATCTCTACTTCAATGGCCAAATAAGCTTATGGGCTACATTAGAAACATTTCCTTTAAAAGATAACTCTGTGTCTACCACCGAAGAAAACAGAAACATATGTTTGTTTTGGCCTAAATCTCTAGCTTCATATATTTCCTGTAGTACAGTTCCTTCGAAGTGGTAAAAAGCTTGTATTCTATTTATCCTAAAATGCATAACTTGACATTTCTTCACATTAAATCAATACTCATTATCTTTTGCCCATACTGACAGCCTATTTAAATTGTCCTGGAAGTTCTCCACATTACCTTGACTAAATATTATTCTACCTACTTTCGCATCGTCAACAAAGAACTGAATATTTCCTTTCAGGTTTTTATTATGTTATTTATGTATAAATTAAACCGCAATGTTCCCATGACTGAACGCTATGACACAGCATAAGTCACCCGTTTTCGCCTTGATTCTGTCTCTCCATAAACCACTTTTTGATACCTGTCTATCAGCCATCCTATTATCCACATAACCAGTGTAATATCCATCCTCATTTGTTCTAATTTGCATAAGAGAGTTCCATGTAGTTCATGTTAATTACTAAGGCATGACTACCCCTTCCTAAAATCATGTTACTGCTCAGAGAGTATCATATTTTTATCCAACTATTCTTGTATTATCTTTGTGACCAAGTTTCAAATATTGCATAATTCAGAAATGGGGCCGAAAAATAGCAGAGAAACTGTTTCATTAGTAAGTAACAAGATTGGAATTTATAAGTATATCTTCTGCAAATATCATGAAAGTTATCACTAGGATACGCATATATCTCCATTAAGTTAATTAAATTTTATTCTAATGAACTGCCATATTGTATTTTCCAGAGATTTTTTTTTAAAATATCGCTTTGTTCTTGTATTGTTGATCGAAGTCTTTTTGAATTTCATTATAGTTATGTTTAATATTTTCCCCATTCCTTTCCTTTATTGCAGGTTGTAGTTTATTTTGTAACTGATAAATTTTTTCGATATCCTTTGATGTTACACACCTCTCCATTATATGTGGAATATCGTTTCTGAACAATCACAGTTTTCTGTCTTCCGATGGCTTTCGCCACTGTTGATTTTATTTGTTTTTAGATTAACTATGGTTGATTGTTTAGTATTACTGTTAATTGCATCCAGTATTTCAGATACTTTCTCATCCTGGTCGAACGATGTAGCAGTTGTAGTATTCCGAATATGTTTGCTACCCTAGGAATTAGACCAATGTGTTGGCTTCCTGTACATACTGTAGCTAGCAACTATATACAGTATAGTAATTCACATAGAGAATTAAATTTGTTTCAGTTATCCCTAATAGATTTTTAAAACGAAGTTAGACCTAGGTTCAAGTCTAGTGGCCGACTGGATGTACTTTTTCTAAGCCTATCTTCGAACGGTTCCCGCGTTAGGCGATCTCCGGCATGGGCAAGCAGGTTTCTACTACTGGAAACTCGGGTTTTTCGTCCAGTGAACTCAAGAAATCGACCGTAGTACCCACATTATTTCAGACAATAACATATCCTGTTAGGTTAGGTACCAGGAGATCACAGCATTTGTTTTCTGCTCTCTTCATCAGCAGCTGCCTATAATTAGTGATAGCCATGGGTCAGCTATCTCTGATTGGCTACTGGTGGTTGAACCTCCCACTCAGTCTCCAAAAGCTAGGTAGGGTATAAAGGCCCCGCCTACTCCCTATTAGGAAATAAAAGGAGTTAGCTGATTTATTTTATTTATTTTAAAATGCACACAAGTGATTTTTGATCTGTTGGTATGTCTTATCTTGAAAATTACAATTTCTAGTATTAGGGCTTGAATTCTTTCTCAGTTTAGTGTCTTGAAAAAAAAAATGCTTGTTTGTTTTATTTGTCAGCTGTAAAAGTTCATTTCGTCTGCCTTATCTTGAAAAGTGTAATTTCTAGTATTAAGCTTTAATTCTTTCTCAGTTAAGTTTCTTGGGGGAAAAAATGCCTGTTTGTTTTGTTTGTCAGCTGGAAAAGTTCATTTCGCCTAGCTTGCTTCATTATATATTAATGTATTTTATACGATATTGCAATATGTTTCTCGATTTTTTTCTCTATCCTAGCATTATTCCAGAATTGCATCAAATTCCATGAACAGTTGCATTAAATGTTCTGTCACGTGATCCTTATTCTTTTATGATATTCCTTTTTAACTCTATTTCTGTTATTTGATTATCCAAGAGTAATTACACGCGGTTGCAGCTGTGCCATCCCCACTCTATATTTCTCTATTTTAGAAAAAGCAGTGTGGAACAGCTTGTGAGTCGATTGTGGCTTATCTCGATGACAATGGATAAATAATAAAAACCATAATAATAATAATAACGATTTTACATATTAACACATATGAATAATACTAACTTTAGTTTGTGTAAGTATTTAAATGAAAAGCATTAATGTTATTGTTAAGTACATGATGTCTTCTGAGACCCTTTGGTTGACATCCTTAACTGGTACTTCGCGAGTATTATTATAAAACATCTATATCTGAAATTCACTAACTGAAAAATAATCAGGCATGGTAAATTTAGTCGCGCAGCGGTTTCTCTCAACTTTTCTTAAAGACAAAAATGCTTCAGGCAAGTTTTTCGTATGGTAGGTCCTCAGCAGCCTTTTTGCACTGCACGTCACATGCTTCTCCGACAGTCTTCCAGGTGTCTCTTTCTCTGGTATTTTTTCACTGTAACTCTTATCATTTAATAAACTAGTCATTCAGTATAACACTTTATATAAGTTTTCATGCACTTCATCGTTAGATGGCAGTCCAAACTATAGCGAGTTGTGTGACGCACGGTAACGTCACTTGTCGATTATTGCAGAAGCTTCTTGAACTTTCTTTCCTACTACGTTTATAAACGTGGTGTAAAGCACTTCTTTTTAGGTACCTGAATTTATTTTTATTTTTGTGTGGTTGTTTTTAATACCATTTAGTGTTTAAAAAGCTAAGGTAAGCTGTTTTATGCATATGTGTATATTGCATCTTATATGTCGAACTTTTAATATATTATTACACAGTATATTCACAAGGAATACGCTCTGAGAGTTTCATGATTTGTGTAATTCCTTTTTCCTTCACCCGATTTGGCACCTCCCGTTATTTATACCACGCGTTTTGTTAGAATGATATAATCTGTAATCTCTATAATATATGTATATGGCGCGAATAAGTGATTTTTCCCCCTAACAATAATTGTAATTGCAACACGTTTGCTATACTGGGTTTCAAATCTGATTATTTGTTATATTTTGTGAAACGTTTTGTTAGGTTTTGCTTTGATGAGGAATGAACACTTGAATTGGGTTGATTTCCCTGAAAATTCCGATCGAAGTTTTTTTAGATATTTATTTTGCCCTTTCCTGAAAGGTGTATCGTACCCAACCTTCACGGAAGCATTTGTTTCTGATATTCTGTTCGTGACGTTTGCTTTAAAAAAGATGCTTTCAACGAAGCACGTCGAACGTTTGGAGAGACTTAAAAAAACGATTATTTTGTTTTTGAATAATCACAGTGCATTGCTTTTGTAACAAATCATTTGGGAAATGACTACATTTCATTGATCATGTATCTTAGAAACAATAAGGGTGTAATAACAAGTAAGAGAAGGTAGTGGAAAGTTACTTTGATTTAATCAAATAACCGTTATGACTTATTCGCAACTTGTGGTATATCACTTTTTATCCGTCCTAGTTAAACTTTGTTTATGAATTTCTTTCTCTCAATATGACGAATATCTTTTTATATATCACGTTGGTATAATGTTATACCGTCGTTTGAAATACTTGTATTTCCTTTTGTCACTTGGTGAGTCATTATTCATCTATATTTAGCAAAGGCTAAAACCAGTTAGCTATGCATTATGGCTGTACCTGAATTAAAGTTGAGAAATAAAGCACTGTTATACATCAACCAAAGCGAAGTTTTCAGAACTGTTTTCATTTTGTAGTACATATATCCCTTTAGTGGACAGATTTTATTCATTAGTGAGACTATGCCTTTTTAAATGTGATACCTGCATCCAGCAATATCATTAGTAAAATAGTACAGATGATAATGTCATTATATAGGAAGAGTAGATAAAATAGGTAAAAATTTCTAGAAACCTTTCAGTGTATAATTTAATGCTTCATGTATGTTTTTAAAAAACATCTGTCTAAACATGCAGCCATGTCTGGCTGGTGTGCAGAAATGATTTTCCTGCATATTTGATCAGTGCAACCCATACCACAGAATACTAATAATAATGATACAAAATAATACTATGACTTCAGTAGTAATATTCATAGCATAGCATAACCAGTAATATAAACAATGTTCTACTACTTATTTTTATCGAAACCAGATGTGGTATTCTTAATGACACACCTTAACTGGTTACTTGAATTGTCCAAACTACACTTGACACAATTGCTGTCTATCATTTTCTTCATTCTGATTAATCACTCTGACTTCTTTGATTATCTATTCCTAAAGCTTGATTTTCTGTACTCCAGATATCAGCGGTCATCTTTGTTGGAGACATCACTGTTCACAACTTAAAATGAATTCCTTTCTTGCATTCTGCTGGTGGCATTGGTAGGAATGTGAGAAAAATCACTGCTAATGGCCAAGTCTTTGCTGTTATCAGTGACATAACAGTTGCATCTACCAAGAAGAATACCAGATAATCTTTTCATCCTGCCAACACTCTTGACCTTTTCTTTTTCCGTCACACCAGATATACTGTAGTTGTCTGTTTTCCTAAATTGACAACTTAATTGTAACCCTACTGAAGTTTCCATTATTATGGACCAATCATTCTCAGCCTCATTCCTTTCAGCATTATAATAACAAATGGTATGGCTTCTGAAATCGCAGATATCAGCAGTCATCTTCATTGGAATCACAGAAGCCATACCAGTTATCATAATGCTGAAAGGAATGAGGTTGAGAATGACTGGATGTTCTATACTAATGGAAACTTGGGTAGGGTTACAATTAAGTTGTTAAAAGGAAAACAGACATCTACAGTATATCTGGCGTGATGAAAAAGAAAAGGTCACAGTATGAAAAAGATTATCTGGTATTCTTGTTGGTAGATGAGACTGTTATGTCACTGATAACAGCAAAGACTTGGCCATTAGCAGTGACTTTTTCCCAGTGCTTTGATTTGTGTGTTTGTTTCAGTGGTTTGATTTACTGCTTTCATTATCTTAAACACCTGACCACTGAACAGCAGAAATAATTCTGATGGACATGAAGGCCTTCTCCATTCTGTCTCAAGTCCCTGACCATTATCTAATCTTATTTCTTCAGCAAATATTCTAAGGCAGGCCAGGGGGGTGAGGACCAAAAACTTCCACTTTTGCAATGTGCTTAATAGATGAACCCTCTCTCTTTCTCATAGATACTCTTTCTTCATTATGCCTATAGGTATTTTCATGAGTACTGACCACCACCATTAATTTGCTTTTTGTTGCAAGCTTTTTTTCACTTGGTTATACCATAAATTCAGGATATTAAGAAATTATATTCTTAGTTTGATTCTTTATCCAAGTGTAAGCAAACAAAGTTTGCATGTGATGTATCTTCACTGGGCTATTTGTATAATAAGGTGATACGCCTTTTCACTATTTTATTATTTCAGGGATTTACGACCACTAGCCTGCTCTGGTCTCATTCTATCTTTTCCTTGGTTGTCTCTGGCTTCTATATCCTCCAACTGGGTGGTATTTTTTTTTTATTTTTTTTTTTTAGTCTTGAATTGTCCATTCTTTTGATATGTTCAATCCACTTCTTTCAGTATTCATATATTTTGTCCAACACTGAGTCTATTTTTCGTTCTTTACATAATTTCTGTGCTGTATTTATTTTATTTATTTTTTTTTTTTTTGTCCTAGAGAGTATAGCTGCTGTCTTTTTCATTTCTCCTGTTTTTATTCTTTTTTCTCTGCAGTTTTTATGGTCCATACTTCATTTCCGTATAGTAGACCATTAGAGACAATAGAGAAGGTCTTGCGAAAACTTCATAAACTCTTATTCTTGTATGCTTTTGAAGGTGGTTAGGTTTGAAAATATTAGATTATTCCTGTTAGCTTTTGAAATTTTGATGTCATCTTTTTTTTTTTTTTTTTTTCACTATATAATTTAAGGAAATTACAACGTACTAGGATATACATTAAAATAAATTTTAATATATTTCAATATTTCGGCAATGTCACGTTGCCATTTTCAAGAACTTAAGTACAAGACACATGCATGTAGGCACAACAAAACAGTAAGTGATGAAGAAGTAGGAAGCTATTATTTCTCCTAAAGTCCTGATTGTGCCCTCTAGCGGGCAATGTTGGTATTCTTGGGCGATTGGGCTGAAGGTCTTCTGATGTAGGCTTCCCAAATTTGAGGAAGTCTCATGCAGCCAAATTTGTTGAGGTTTGGATCGTTTCTTAGGGCTGAAGCTGATTCCATGAAAAGCCTTTCATATCTGTATTTGCTATGGTGTATTATCCTAGCTTTCTTCCACCGTATTCTATGGCAGGTATCCAGCGCATGGTCAGCAAGACCAGAGTGGCTGTATTGGTGAAAATGGATGTAGTCCTTGTGTTCTGAAATTCTGATATTTGCTGTCCTGCCTGTTTGGCCAAGGAGGACAGCTGTAGGACACCTTACAGCTGCAAGGGACCTGGTATAGTGAAAATGCATAACCAACATCTAAGCCTTTCCATGAGAATTAAGATTATCCACGGAGATGTTATCGCACGTAAAGCACGCCATTATGGTACGTTGAAGCTATCAAGACAACTGAATCATCTCGCCTTCCTGAAGCGCTGCCAGGATAACCAGGTAATCCCTAACTGTGTGAAATTCAAGCACCGTTTCTCTTCGCAAAAGGCACTTCGTGTTTATAACCGTGCCAGCCAAGCCTTCAAATTGCCAGACAACAAATTGCCGCTACTCGCCGTTTCCTGAGTGAAGCTAACTCAGCTATACAGGTACTCGAAGATGACCTTTCAAGCACCTTAAACTACAAAATTTGGTTGATTTTATACGACATCTCCTGCACTGCAGCTTAAAAAGAATTTAAAATAGTACGAGAATGACACATCAAAAAAAAAAATTTGAAAATTTAAAAAAGTGATCTCGAAACCGCAACTTCCTACCAAAACGGTAGTTAACCTGTCGTCACTTAGTGTGAAACCTGAAGCGCTCGACGCCCTCGCACGTGGCCACAACTTCGCCATTGTGTCCAGAAGAATATCTGCTGAGGATATCATGATACGAATTGAACGCGGATTCGGCACCTTCCAAGCCACGTCGCCAACGATATTAGACTGGATGTAGCTTGTGTTCTGACCAAAGCTAAACTACCTAAAACCAACATGCCCAGTAAAGAAATTAAATCTCTATTATAATTAAAGAAAAACAAGAAAATAATAATCACCAAAGCTGACTAAGGGAATGCCACAGTATTGCTTAACCAAAAAGATTACACAGGTAAGCTGAAATCTCTATTGTTAGATCGGACCACTTACCTCCCTATCGAGTACAATCCCACCAACTCACAAATTAGAAAACTCCACAGGCTCCTTAAGAAGGTCACTTCTTGGCCTGTGGAAATCACTAACAAATTAAAACCATATAACTCCATATCTTTGCTGCGAGATATTGTTAAATAATTTTAAGTCATTTGATGAATAGGCTGCCTGCATATTTTATAAGCTTTATATTTATTCCATCTTCTACAGGGGATTTTCCTGTATTGCTTGTTGGATTTCTTGTAATGTTATTTCTTCCACTATATAGCTAATAGTTAGCATTATTTCAGTTTTAGATTCATTACTAACTTGCCTTAAGCTTTGGAAAAAAGTCCAGCAAGGTTTTCTCATTTATTATTATTTGAAGTTTGACTTTTACCTCCTTATTCATATTCCTTAGAATTTTGTATATATTTGGACTCTTCACTAAGATCTCTTTTGTATTTATAATCAATTTTTGCTTCTAGTGATTTTGTCTTTATCCATTGTTTATATGTTTTCTTGCCTTTTGATTATTGCTTCAAATTTTTATCCCAGTTTCTTATTCCCTTTCTCCTTTTCCATTTACTTTTTGTTCTGAGGCATTCTGTTGCTGCATTTATTAATATATTTTTTAAATTATTTGTTATACCTGAATCATCATCATCACACATATCAAGGATTTAGGCTGGTATGGCCTGTTCCGGCCTTAGAAGTCATCGTTTAAGAGGACGTCCTGGTTTTCTTTTTCCTAATGGCTTGTACTTTAACTTGAATACTTACTTGAATGCATTTGCTATCAAGAGCCTTGAAAAATTAATATAAGACCTAACACAGAAAGTTAGGGAAACAGAATTCTGATGGGAGGAATTGTAAGAATTTGTGTGTAGAGCGACTATGTTAGATAACTGTGTTAATGATGGGAACAGAGATCTGCAAGTTGTCGAACTGTGTCATGCAGTCCACAGACAAATGTATGTAAAATAACATGCAGGTAATTTATTATGTCTGTACATAAATGCTAGGTGTATCAGAAACAAAGGAGTAGTTTGTTGCCTTGGTTATAAATTGCAACCTCATGTAGGCATTAGTAAGACTTGGCTATCAGAAGCAGATGTTAACTGTATTGAGTGCAAAGAGTACGGTATTTTTAGGAAGGATACAGGATAGGAGAGAAGGGGGGGGGTGCTGCTAATGACATCGAATTTCTTAAATACAGTTAGTTGAGACCTCTGACTGCAATACTAGTAACAGTTTATCATGTGGCAGTGAGTTTAAGCCATCTGGTGTGAAGGAGGAGTCTAATCATTAAACACAGTGGGATGTTGTTACAGACCTGGTGGTTTGGTTGCTATTGACGTAGAAATGCATTAAATAAATACGATGGGTGCAAAAAGAGTAATCATAACGGGTGACTTTAATTATCAGAACGTTGATTGGGTAGTATGAAATCGCATGCGAAGAATGAAATTGAATTTATTGAGCTGTTGCGAGACAACTTCCTCAAGCGGCATGTGACAGAAGAAACTTGAGGTGAAAGAGTGTTAGATCTGATTATTATGTCAGAGGGGGTTTCAGATAAAGATGCAACTATTCTGCCTCCATTTGGTGACAGTGATCATACTTTATTCACTTGGGAAGTGGCTAAGTTTATGAATGTTCCATTCATCAAAGGTTACATGCTGAACTACAAAGCAGGAAATTATGACCACTTGATGGGTTCTGTGCCATGGTATCAGTTATTGGATGGGAAGAATATGACAGTGTGTGGGATGTGTTTAAAAAATACTTAAATGATGCGGTATCAGAATGTGTTCGAAGAATAGTTTAGTAGGAGTGAAATGGATATGTAATCTAATTAAGCAAGAAATTCATAAGAAAATGATGTGTAAGGATAATTATCGTAATTGATATCATGTATAAGGATGATGTCAATTACGATAATTATATAAAGATTGCCATATAATTATATGGCAATCTTTATTGCTTATGCTTACACTTGGATAAAAGATTAAACAAATTTTATATAATTTATGGCAATCTTTATGCTTGAAAAAAGTATTAGCAAATTTTAAGTCATGTGGAAAAATCTGTGTCCATTTCTATTGCATATTGTTTCACTGTTTGTTTCTATATTTGTACCTAGTGGAATGTTCCCTACTCTTGCATTGCAATCTCTTATTATTAAAAGATAATCATTTGGGTTTATTTTCTTTGTTTTTGGAAATCTGAATAAAAGGTGGTATCTTCCTCTTGGCATAGACATCAACAATAGCCAGGAGGCCACCGCTTATTTGTAATCTTAGTTCTAGAATTCTTTTGCTCCAGTGTTTGAAATGCGTAATATTTTTTTTAATTGATTTGTTAATAAAAATCATTATTCCTGCTTTTGCTCTTCCTTTTTGACTCCACTGTGGATATAGATGTAATTGTTTTCATCTGAACATCTGTTTTTTCTTTGTTTCTGTTATTACTGCTACTTTGATATTTCTTTCTATTAGGGTTTTGTCTAGATCTTGATATTTGTGATGGATACTCCTGACATTACAAGTAGCAGCATTCCAGATATTCCTGTTTATTTTCCTTCTTTTTCATTATTTGTATGACTTCTGCATTACTTCAACCTTGGTTTCCCTTCTGGGTCTGTCTCCCACTGATGAGACCTTAGTAGAGGTCCAAACAGATGTCTGGGTAGTGGCCCTTCCCACAATGCATAACACTGTACACCCAAAAGGATGCGTTTCTTGAATTATTGATTATTGGATGCTAAGGCAATTAACGTGAAGTCATTAGCCTCCATATACAAGTAGTGAAGTCATGAAGATACTTCACGTATAAACTTTATTTGCTTATATTTTAATTAAGGATTAAACTAAGGATATAATTTCTTGGCATCTTTAATTTATAACTTGCTTTTTTGTATAGCTGGGCCTAAGATAATTGTGCTGTTAAATTCCATAACATGGAATATTCGTAGAATCTAGATACACATGCCTCCCACATGTGTATATATACATGTATCATAGCACAATTGGAAGAGCAATTCTGACATTGTACCCTTCAATTGGAAAAGACCTGAATTCAGTTCTTGTCATGATGAGAGGCATCTTCATATCTTTTCAATTGAAGATGAGTTAACCAGTCTCATGGGAGGTAGCAGGGTTTTTTTCTCCTAGAAACTCGGATTTTTCATTCCCATTACAAACAAATTGGCTAAGAGAATGCTGTAATACACACACAAAAAAATAATAAATAATAATAATAAAATAACACGCACTTGAGGCCAGTTTGGTGAGGGTTGGAAAAGAATGTCCATTTTCTTTTATTGTCTTACAACAATACTTTTTAGTCGTTGTAACACTGTGTATACATATGTAGAAATGTAGTGATAGTTTTCACTTAAATATTAAAGTTTGAAATTTTAGAATTTTAAATAATTTTTTAAAATAAAATCATATATTCACAGCACATGTAAATGAGAGAAATTTTTGTAGAAATTGGATATGACATGAAATTTTCAGAACCAACATTATTACATGCCTCCAAGGAGTCCAGACTTGTTGAGAGAGGAAACCTACTGTCTCCACCACCTAATTATCCAACTACAGTGAACTGCCACTACCATCCTCACCTACACCAATGGCATCTGCTTCCCGCCACCACTAGTATTTTTTGCCTTTAAATTGCGTGCGTACTTGACGCCAATTTGTCTGTATGCAGGATGGAAAACCTGAGTTTCTGGGTGGGAAAAACCCTGCTGCCTCTCTGTGAGATCAGCTAACTCACCTTCAATTGAAAAAAAAAAAAAACATATATATTCTTCTTGTCATGACGAGAATCCAACTTTGGCCTTTTCCAATCGAAAGGTGCAATGTACTGTCGTTCTTCAATTGCACTACAGAGGTGTTCTGAAAATTTCTTTTCAGAACCGTATGTTATATTTAAAAATCTGGAAACATATGATTCCAAGATTATTTTTAAATCCTTAACCCACCTATACTATGAAAGACTTTTCAAACTGCAGAAGGAAATGAAAGCGCGCCTGAACATTGAATAAAGGTGTGATAAGAGGGGTATGATTTTTTTGGTTTTGCTTAGTGGGGTTGGGCATTTGGAGTGTAATCCCTGAGTATGAGGACTGTCAATAGCAATCTTTGTACAAACCCATTCAAAATCAAAAAGTGCTTGTACAATATCAATACAGTATGAAAAGCATTATGGTATTTTGAGTGTCCCTCTTTCCAGGGAGCTTTTTCTCTAAGAGATGCAATATGTTGATGAATAAGGAAATTAAGCAAGCACTAACATTCTTTTATAGTAATACTATTTGTTTATTATAGCATTTGAGCCTAGAACCATTTTCTGCACACTAGGTGTAACCTCTCTCTTTCTCCCTAATTTGCCATAAAAATTAAAAGGTCCAGTTGAAATGAGAAATTTTGAATTATGATTTGTAAATGTACTAAATTTCATTAAATTCCATTAAGGAGATTATCATTTGGCCAAAATAAAGAAAGAACAAATTTCATTTGTATCAGATAATAAAAAAAGGGAAAAAATATTTTGAATTGATGCCAGTAACAACAGTCCAGTCACATATAGTGCAATTTAAAATTTATTCAGCATTGAATATTTGATCATCATTATTTCCCATTTCTTTTCCTAAAAACTGATGGCGACGTAGTGATGGTGTAGTGATATAATAATATGCATGATATTATATCACTACAAGTAGTCCTGTTTGTAACCATAATAGAAAAATGTTTAATTCCATTTTTTCAATGTGAAGTTATCACTTTGAATCATTTTCTCATGAATAACATCCAATTGAAACAAAATCCGAATCTTATTAAATTCCAACCAGCTAAAGCAGAGTTATGAAAAGACATAAGTGTGATTGTTTTGCCCATGCACATACCTCCAGTTGAAACATTATGGCATAGATTTTGTAAGAATTCATAACACTCATCTAGAAATCTAGATTAGTTATTCTAGAAATCCAGCCAGCTTGATTTGAATAACATTGCATGTGAATTGGCAAAAACGAATATCCCACTGATACTTTCACATTTGTGAAATGCACCTAATAAGGATCCTTTATTACCCTTAGGTTCTTATTGTTATGAAATTAATAATAGTTAACACTTGGGAGGCGGGGGGGAATGAATACAAACTTTCTGTCTTCTTGGAAAGAAGTCAATGGACACCATAGTATGAGGAACAAACAGCCTTGGCATCTACCTTAAGATGTAGGACCTTCTTTCGCTGTGATGGCTGCAGCAATCCTACAGGGCATATGATAGCAATCAATGGGAATTTTCCTGTAGGCATGCAGTCACATCCTGTACTATTGAGGGGCGGTGGATGTCATTTGACCTCACCCAGCACTCCCATTCATCCCACAGTTGTTCAGTCAGTAGGGTTGAGATTGGGCTCTATGGAGGCCAGTCAAGTGTGGTGATCTCAAGCCACACATTTACAGCAACTGCCTTATGATGCATTGCATTGTCTTTGCTGAAAGAGACGATGGTCAGTTCTGTAGAAATGACACAAAGTAGGAAACATTGTCCAGAATGTTCAGATATCTCTTGCAGTTCAGTGTTCATAGCACCACAAAGGGCATAGGCCAAACCAGGAAAAACAGGACCATAAAATTACACTGTTACTTACCTCTGAATTTCATAATTGGGATTATGCACCCTGTATCTGCCACACCTGTCCATTGGTAGAGGGTATAGTATCATTCGTTTTTCCATAACACAGCTTTCCAAGCTTCTATGTCCCACTGAAGACGATGCTGCATGTTGGTTTTGGGTAATGTGGGAGATTGCAGATTCGTGTTCTAGTCTATGCCCAGAGCCATGCATTCGATGTATCAGCCAGTGAATGGTGGTTTTGCATATCTGTATGGTCACATTTTGTGAGTGTGGTGGGTCGTCTACTCCAGATAGTTGCAGTTAATTACTTGTGATGGCCCAATTTATCAACAATTTGCCAAACAGATAGGTCTGCAACACATCCTATCACTATACCTCTTTCAAACTCAGTCAGTTCTGTTCTTGCAGCCATTTCACCTGGAATGTTCAGTGCACTTACTTGGGAGCATTATGTTCTTCCAATTTATACCAGCTACAAATGTGACTTGCTACATGGTATGATGCACCTTGCCCTTGGGGATGTCCATTGACTTCTTTCTAAGCCATGTGTGTGTGTGTATCCTAATTTATGCTTGTGCATAGTAGACCCACACTTCATCATGCAGGCATTTGAAACCAAAATCTGGAGGGAATAAGTTGGTTAATCCTTATTCCAGGAGTGTCTTATGCTTGTATATGTGGGTATTGTTCATGTGGCTGGTTTGTTTTGTGGGGGCAAAAAACCTGAGTTTCCAGGAGAAAAAACCTCCACCTCCATATGAGACTGGCTAATTCATTTGATAAAGGTTCCTCGTGCATAGACAGTATTGAAAGCCATGTCTTTCCAACCAAAGGGCTTGTCTAAACCAACTGATGAAGGCTCAGGATATATGTATATGAAATCAATTTTTATTTTACAAGGACATCATCATCAGATAGAATAAAAGATCACTTTGCAATATTCAAAACTCACATGTTTTGCTACTAATATTTTACTACTCGTATCACAGCTGAATAAACAGAACACACTACTGGGGAGGGAGGAATACAAACGTTTCTGGGGTTACATAAAGCATTCAATTTAATTGTGAATATTTTCCAAAACTTAGGCGTGCAAATCAGGACAATGAAAATTGATTAATTTGGTGCAATTTGAGATAGCTAATTATGTGACTAGTGTCATTAGCATAAGTAATGCCAAACTTATTACTTTACAAGAATTTTGTGGTTGTGTTATTGGATTCTAGTCTGAGCATAATATTCATTCTGTCCAAAAGAAGTCTGCAGAAACAAGGCACTTGATAAACACCAGTCAAGGAAAGAGGTGGTAATAAAAAAGGGCATTTTCCAAAATGGTTTAAAGATGACACATTTAAGCCTAGGTTTTAATTTTTAAGTTAGGATGTGGTAACTCTTAATATTGTGTTAACTGCAGTCTGATATCAGTAATTCTCTGGATGAAGGCCTGGTGATATTCGTTAGTGGTCATGGGATTTTTATTTCGTTTTTATTCTTCAAACAGAAGGAAATCAATAGAACAGGTGCAGTGAGTTTGTGTTGGTTTTGTCTTTTCTTTTGTGATGGACAGTATGATGGATGTGTATCAAAAGCTTTTCCTCAGTAAAGGAAAGTTTTTGACTAAAACTGAATATTCCTTTAGAGGTGTCTAGAAAGGGATGGCTTGTTGTTGGGTACACATGCATCAGTGAACTTAATACAAGAGTACATAGTTTAGAAATTGTAATTCAGTCTGATTCGGTAGCATGCCATCTTCACTAAACTGTGAAGATGGCATGCTACCGAAAAATTCGATTTCCACATTTCACAAATCTGCCAAAGCTGGTGAGATAGGACTGTCAATAGCTGTTCCCTCAATTTTCTTGTATAACTTACTTTGCCAGGTGAGATGCCTATGTTAATGGTGAAATTTATGAGCTAACAGTATCCTCAGGGGGCTTGTAAAAATTTGTTTCTTGTGGTATGTTGCTGAATAGGTAAACTTCATCTAAAGAAATTTTGTTGTCAAGTAAAATGGCATTAATTTGATATTTGAAATCAGTGCTTCCATTAATGTAAGAATTAATGGCCAGTAAAGTGTTGAAGGAGAGTAGTTATATATTTAGCAAAATTGTACATGGGAACGTGAATACACTCAGCTATAGGACATAATGGATAATGTTTGTACATCTTGATAAGACTGTAGATAAATGGAAGACAACCATGATGAATTTGCATATTTATTAATAGTCATTGTATCTGAAGATTGTAGTCAGTCCAACAATTTAAATGGTTGCATTGGCTCTGAGTTGGAACCCTGCTAATTACACTATAGGTAGACTTGTCCTGAGTAAATATGAAGTTTATGGTTATACTCTGTAGTATTCATTAGAACAGTGGCATTACCTTTATCAGCTTTAGTGATATTGTTGTGCAAACAATGAAGAGCTTGTTGTTCTGGGAGAGGTATATTTATAAAGGTCTTGTTTTCTATAAAACTTGGGCAACTTCAAACTTTAATTTGTTTCATCTCTACCTATTCTCAGATGCCTTTTTCTGTACCTGCAATAATTTCTAAGTAGAGTATCTGTTGAGAGGTTAAAGCAAAATTGAGACCTTTTCATATGACATCTAATTTATTTCTGGAAATGGTCAATTTGTTAAATTTATAACCCACTTGTTAAGAGTGGAGATGGGTAATGGCTTAGCATTTGTTTTGTGGCTTCTTTGCTCTGATAATTCACATTTCCCAGTTAATCTATACTTGCATTTAAAGTGGAATTGTCTGGCTTAGTACTGAAATTAGACTAATCACTTCAGAAATGTTCCTGGTCAACAGTTTGTGAATGTGTTTTCAAGTTCATGTTTAAACTGTTTCTTGGTTAATGCAACTTTTTTTATTTTACTAAAACCTCATTTCTTTTTTGATAAATCCTGTACCAAGTGGTGGATTTGATGTTCTCCTTGGTTTTTACAGTAAGGAATAACATCAGCATTGTGACAGCACCAAAGGAACTGGAGCCTGTTTCATAAACTATCTTTTCAGATAACACCAAATGTTCTGATAGCTTTCCAGTATTCTTTGCTGTTGGTAACTAGACATTTTAAGGGAACATGTAGACACCATTATGAAATTAATAATGTTAAACACATTGGGGGAAAAAAATATTTTTTTTTACTACAGGAAGGGTATAAAAATTGGCTTTCCTGTTGACCCACAGCTGTATAAAAGAGGACATGCATCTTCATGTTAAGGTTCCCATATCTTAAAAGAACTTTTTAATGCTTCATATAATCCTGCATTGAATTATAAAACTAATAATTGTTACTGTTGAACTCTAGTGTGCTTTTCTTGTGTGGTCAGCTGAGACCTGTGACACTTGTAGTAAACACATACTATGTGACATGTCAATTTTGAATGTTAACTGATCTTTCATTTTTTCTCTCTCTCTCACATGCACACATTGCCTTGTAATAAGGAAGAAATATATAGGAGCTAATAAACTAATAAGCTCTATTTTATTATGAGCTTATATTGAAATAAATCAGCAAGAAGAGAGTCAGTATTCATCATTATTCATTAAGTTAAAAATATTTCAATAAAATCATCCATTATTTGGAAATTAATACAATGTTTACTCTGTATTCTATTACCAAATTTGTTAAGCTGTTAAATTTAAAACATTTCTTTCTTAGGTACTAAAGTGTGTGCTTGATTCTACTCTATGATGGGAAAAGATTATTACAAGATATTGGGCTTAAGCCGAGGTGCCTCAGATGAAGAAATTAAAAAAGCTTATAGGAAGTTAGCGCTCAAATTTCATCCAGATAAAAACAAATCCAAAGAAGCTGAGGAGAGGTTTAAAGAAATTGCCGAGGCTTATGAAGTCCTCAGTGATAAAAAGAAAAGAGAAGTTTATGATCAGTATGGTGAAGAAGGTCTAAAAGGTAGTGTTCCGGGAAGTGGAAGCGGACCTCAGTTTAGTTATAGTTTTCATGGTGATCCACGTGCCACATTTGCTCAGTTTTTTGGAACAGATAATCCATTCGAAACTTTCTTCCAGATGGGAGGTATCGGACCACATGGTCCAAGTTCAAATATGTTTTTCATGGATGATGAAATGGATGTTGACAATGACCCTTTTGTTTCTCACTTTGGTGGAAGGACAAATCCATTTCGCTCTCAGAGCTTTACTGCTGGTAGCCCAAATATTGCACGTGCAAAGCCAAAACAACAAGATCCACCAGTTGAGTATGATTTGTATGTTTCTTTGGAAGATATTTTGATAGGGTGCATTAAGAAAATGAAAATCAGTAGGAAAGTTTTAAATGCTGATGGAAAAAGTACAAGAAGAGAAGAAAAAGTTCTTAACATAACCATTAAACCTGGATGGAAAGCAGGAACTAAAATCACCTTTCAGAAAGAAGGAGATCAAGGGCCCAATACAATACCAGCAGATATTGTGTTCATTATCAGAGATAAACCACATCCTCTCTTTAAAAGAGAAGGTGCTGATATTAAATATACGGCTAAAATAACACTCAGAGAGGTAAGGTAACTTTATATTTTACATCCCTTTTACATGATGTGCATAACATGGCTTTACTATAACTTGAATAACATTCCAAGGAATATTATTTGATAATCATTCGATGCTTTTGGCACACTTACCCTCAATGAGTCTTTGGACTCCCTGGAGGTGTCACATAATAATAATAAAAAAACCTCTTGCTGATCTCAACCACTATTCATAGTTTTTCTGATAATTTGCTCCACTCTTACTCATTCCAAGCTTTTTGGTGCCTAAATTTAGCATTGATCTCCATGTTTTTTCAGTGGGTTGAGTATACGGTGCTACTAAAAGAGTTTTGTGCAAAAAAAAAAAAAAAAAAAATTAATTCACTTTCTCATACCTTTTTTTATTTCTAGACAACACCAAGTTTTTCTACTTCAATTGAAATTTCTTTAGTCCTGTCTGACAAAAACATGATTATGTATGATGGTGGTTCTTTCTATCACTAACTTTTCAGAGGTGATAGAAAGAAAACAATTGTCACTTTTCAACATAATCTCCATTTATTTCAACACACTTTTCACATCTTTGAATTAACATTTCTATGCCCTTGAAAAAATAGTCTGTACGTTTGTCTGCAAAAAGGTCTTTCTTCAGTTTTGAGAAGAGGTGGTAGTCACTGGGTTCTAGATCTGGGCTGTAGGGCAGATGTTCAATCTCCTGGAAGCTACAGTCCTTCACTGCAGTCTTTGCAACAATAGCTGTATGGACTGGAGCATTGTCATGAAGCAGGCGAGCACCATGACTCTATATTCCTCGTGTCTTCTCCTTTATAGCATCACACAGTTTGTGTGAAATCAATCAAGAGAATTCCCTGGCAATCCCAAAAGATTGTTGCCATGATCCTCTTGGTGTACTGAGTGACCTTAGCTTTTCTCGGTGGTGTTTCGCCTGGTTTGCCCCACTCCATGGATTCCCTTTATGAAAGGTGATCATAATAAAGGACCATGGTTTCATCCCTGGTGATTCTGCTGGATTTTGCAAAGCCATTTGACAGAATACCACATCGAACTCTTACACAAATTAGAACAAATGGGGATGAATATAACACTGGTTAAGTGGATAAGAGGATGGCTGCTAGACAGATATCAAAAAAGTGGTTTATGGAAGAGCAGAATCTAGGTGAAAACAGGAGACTAGTGGTGTGCCATAAGGTTCAGTGCTGGGACCATTGCTGTTTTTTGTACATAAATGATATAGGAAATAACCTGAAAGGAAATATTGAGCGGTTTGTGATGCAAAATTAGGTAGAGTTAGTGAAGTTATTGGGGAGAGCTTGCAGGATGATTTAAATAGACATTTAGTATGGGCAAAAGGTAATTGGGTCAGTTCAGTGAGGAGAAATGTATAGTTATGCATTTTGGGATAAACAGATTACAGACTGTGTATCACATTAATGGCATTGTACTCCATGAAATAGTGAAAGCTAAAGATTTAGGGGTAGTGTTAAAGCTTACAGGATATATTGCTAATTTTGCTAAGCTAGCCCATAAAATTACTTGGCTATTGAAGAATGCATTAACAAGTAGAGATAAGGAAGTTGTTATTCCTCTTTATAAGGCCTTGATACATATGCATGTATTACTGTGTTCAAGTCTGGTCCACCTGAGTTTCTTTGGGATGAAGCAGTGGAGAGGATTCAGAAGTGAGTGGCCTATGGAATATTCTCTGAGGATAGATTGCATAAGTTGGTTGATTGGAGAAAAAGAGGGGATATGATAGAAACATCTAAGTTGCTTAAAGAGTTTTATAGGATAGATGCAGTAGAACTGTTTCAGCACTTGGCTAGAGAGACCAGAACAATTGAATAAAGATGTGGTTAGTAGGGGTGCGAGGACTAGATTTTTTGCTTGGAGAGTTGTTTGTTGAGGTGGAATGGGTTGATGCCTTGATACATATGCATGTATTACTGTGTTCAAGTCTGGTCCACCTGAGTTTCTTTGGGATGAAGCAGTGGAGAGGATTCAGAAGTGAGTGGCCTATGGAATATTCTCTGAGGATAGATTGCATAAGTTGGTTGATTGGAGAAAAAGAGGGGATATGATAGAAACATCTAAGTTGCTTAAAGAGTTTTATAGGATAGATGCAGTAGAACTGTTTCAGCACTTGGCTAGAGAGACCAGAACAATTGAATAAAGATGTGGTTAGTAGGGGTGCGAGGACTAGATTTTTTGCTTGGAGAGTTGTTTGTTGAGGTGGAATGGGTTGCCGGAGTTTTGAGTGCTTAGTTTGTTAATGGGTTCAAGAAGAGGTATAGTAGATTGTGTGGATAATTTTGGGTCTCCTGCGATATCTTTGGACTCCATGAAGGTGCCTGTACAATAATAGAGTAGTTCTCCTTATCTGCAGGGGATACATTCCAATACTCTCAGTGGATACCTGAAACCACAGATAGTACCGAATCCTATATATATATATATATATATATATAATTTTTTTTTTATTTTTTTTTATTTTTATTTTTTTTTTTTGACCCTATAGTTACATACCTATTATTATAAATCTGAAATGTGGAATGCAGTAAGAGATTAACAATAATAACTAATAATAAAATAGAACAATTATAACAACATACTGTAAGAAAGGTAATCTGAATGCAATCTTACTATATTTTTTTTTTTTTTTCCTTTTTTTTATGAAGTCTAGCACTTTCATCTTTCACTTAAAGGAAGCTCTTTACGAACTTGCTTTGACATATCTGAATTGTCAGTATCACTGCTTTGGGCCATTAAGTAAAATAAGGGTTACTTGAACACAAGCTAATAACTGAAATGGCTACTAAGTGACTAATGTACTGGTAGCATATACAGTACAGTGTGGGTATGCTGGACAAAGGGATGATTCACGTAAAACTTTTGAATTTTTTTTTTTTTTTTTTTTCTGGAGTTTTCCATTTAATATTTTCAGTATGGTGTTGACTGTGGGGAAACTGAAACTGCAGATAAGGGGGGGGGGGAATACTACAGTAATAAATGTTTGAATTTTCTAGTGGACATCATGCACTTTGAAAAATGCTTGCTGTAGATTAATAAATTTATGGTACTCAACTATAAATATAAATAAATTTAGTTTAATCCTTTTCAACATCTTTCAATATAAATATAAAGTATGTACATCACTGCTTTTAATACTGACAGCAAATGATTAACTAATGGTTGAGTGTAGTAAATACTATACTTTTGATTAACAGGAATTTTTTGAAGAAAATCTCCATATAAAATAATGGATATAGTTTAAAATAACTATCAGTTTATTCCTAGCCGTCCTTATGAATATGTTAACTGAAATGACAATTGACATTTGATTCTGGTGTCAAGGCCAGCTGGTGAAGAGATGTACTGTCGGAGAGCTCCTGAAAGATTTGTGATTTTTGTTGATTTATTAAATATTTTGTTAGATTTAATTGTGCAATTTTAGTATATTATTGTAGTTTTATTAGTGCAGTTAGTGTGCTAAAGTGTTTTATAACATAATTTGTTGGGAAGTCGCTGCTAGAGGGATTCGTAGTGTAGCGTTCGTGAAAGCTCCTGATAAGATAAGCGTTATTTTCAGTTATCGTTGATAAATTTACTTTAATATTGCATAGTTTTGTTTGCCTTACGTATCTCAGTGCGTCTGTTTGTGAGTTTTTGGTGTTTATAATTTATAATTTGATAAAATACGTTACTAGTAAGTATGGCTCCAGTACGAAGAAAAATGGCGGCCAGTAATGATGGTTCGCCATCTTCTTTCAAGAACGGTAATGTAAAGGAGATGATTCAGTGTACTATCTGTGAAATGTACGCTTTTGGAGTGCGGTCAGAGTGTAGTTGGATGATAATAAAGGAGTGAATGTGTGTTGAAAATGTAGGTAGAATGAGGAATTGAAGTGTATTTCGGATCGTGAGTGTGATATTTTTGTCAAACTTCAGAATGAAGAAAATAGGGATATGACTAGAAACGGCGAGGTTGTACCAGAGAATCGTGAGCGTGTGAATGATAGTATTAATAGTTTTACCGAGAATAAAAAAGATGAGATGGATGCAGTGAGTGAGATCGCATTGTTGAAAGGTGCGATACAAAGGGCAAAACAGCAGCTAGAGCATATGAGCAAAAGTCGACTGATTGAACCAGCCAGTGATAAAAAGTATGACAGGAAAAATAGGCGTATGAGTGTGAACATGCACAAAATGAAGGATAGAGTGCTGTATGGAGATTCGTTAGTACGAGGTGTGTTAGCAGAGGACTTGACTAAATCGTACCAACCTGGTGCGACCATAAAGGATGTAACTGAGTCTATTAGACAGCAAAAGGAAAGGGTGAAAGAAATGATTGTTGTGGCAGGTACGAATGATTTGAAAGAAGATAAAATGGAAATGATAGAAGACCTGAATGAATTGTTTGAGGTAGCAAAAGAAAAGAGTGAGAGAGTTAGAATGATTAGTCTTTTTGCCACGGTATGACAGTGAAATGTTTAAAAGGAGGGCCATAATTGCGAATGACTTTATGCGTGAGTTATGTATGACGAGTAGTGTGGAATTTGTGGATGTGTGGAGTGAGTTTGATGGGCAAAAGGATCTATATAAGATGGATGGCTTGCATTTGAATGGTTACGGTGTAAGGAGACTTGAGAAAGTGTTACTGAATGTAGTGGATGTGCAAATTCAGGGAAACTAGATTTATTAAGGGGGGAGTAGATATACAGTCCTTAGGGAGGCAGTTGAATGTATGAATGAATATAATGTGCCCGAGCGAATAAGGACAACAAATCAGAGTGGGATAGTTAATATAAGGCATCAAGGTAGGGTTGGGGCTAATGGGGGAGTCTTAAATTCATGTACACTAATGCTAGGAGTATTAGGAACAAGAAGGAAGAGTTTTTGGCCATGGTTGGCACTTCCAGACCACAGGTTATTGGTATTAGTGAAACATGGCTGACTGTAGATGATATAGCTAGTGGGATTGAATGTGATGGATATAGTGTGTTCAGGAATGACAGGGAGAATAAAATGGGGGGAGGAGTATTGTTGATGATAGCTGATGAGCTGCAGCCAAGGAGAATAGAAATTGAATTGCAGGATAGAGAAAAGAGCACATTTGAAGCCATTTGGTGTGAGATTGTGGCTAGCAGAACTAAATATACAATTGGGTGCTGCTATTGACCAGGTGATGGAAAAGATGGTGGTGACAGCATGCACAAGCAAATAGAAGAAATGAGTAGAAGGAGGGTAATTATTATGGGAGATTTCAACTATGGTCGCATTGATTGGAGTGAGGAGAGGACACACGGGAGGAAGGAATTGGATTTTATGCGGTTATTAAGGGATAACTATCTACGACAGCATGTAATGGAAAATACTAGGGGTCAGAGAGTGCTTGGCCTAGTAATTACATCTGAGGATTTGTCTGTAACAAATATGACCACATTCTCACCAATTGGTGAGAGTGATCATAGGGTCTTGACTTGGGAGGTGGCTAAAGGTGTGGAATTTTCAATTAAGACAGGGTACATGTGGAATTATCAGGCTGGAAAGTATGACAAGCTTAGGAAGTTGATTGGTTCAGTGCCATGGCATGTACAACTGCAAGCACTGGAAGTTGATAGTGTATGGGAGGCAGTTAAGAAGTGTTTGCATGCAGCAATGGCTGACTGTATACCTAGAGTCCGAATAAGAAATCAAGTAGGGGTTAAATGGATGAATAACACCATTAAGCTAAAAAAAGAAACAACTATGGAGGGAATTTAAGGAGAAAGGTGACCTGCAGACACATGAACGGTATAAAGCGCAGGCCAGAAGGGTAACGAGTGGTAAGAAAAGCAAAAAAGGATTACGAAAGAACATTGGCCATGCAGGCTAAAGAGAATCCTAAACAGCTTTTTTAGATATGTAGCAAGTAAAAGGAAAAATGTACATGGCAGAATGATTTTAAAGAATGCCGATGGTAGGGAGGTAACTGAATCAGTTGATATAGTTGAGTTACTGAGTGAGCACTTTGCAAGTATATATCAACCAGGTGGTGACATTGCAGAAACGAATAAACCAGTAGATTATACAGGAATTGTGATAAATGAAGTGGAGGTGAGTAGTCTATTGCATAACTTCAATGTCAATACATCTGTAGGATTGGATGGTATACCAGCTCGTGTCGTATGAGAAGCAGCTAAAGAATTGTCAGTATCCTTGACCATTTTGTTTAATTTGAGTCTCGGGTCTGGGTTAGTCCCGAGGGGGTGGAAAGAGGGGAAAATAGTTCCACTGAATAAAGGTGGTTCCAAGACTGCTGTTGTAAATTACCGACCGATTAGCATATCAGGAATCATTGTCAAGGTCTTAGAGAAATTATTCAAGAAAAGAATACAGGATTGGATAGATGAAAATGGGATATTGTATGGGGGACAACATGGTTTTGTGAAGGGTAGATCGTGCCTCAGTAACTTGCTCACGTTTTATAACACAGTGACGGCTTAACTGGATAGGGTTAATGGGTTTACAGTGATACTACTGGACCTTGCCAAGGCCTTTGACAGGATACCACATGGAACCCTAATCAGTAAACTGGAGCAGATGGGGATAGATACAGGGTTGGTGAGATGGATAGGAGGGTGGTTGAAGGAGAGATACCAGAGAGTGGTTTATTCAGGAGTGGAGTGTAAAAGATGGCTTGTGACTAGTGGTGTGCCGCAGGGCTCTGTTCTTGGACCACTGCTTTTCAATTTGTTCATGAATGATATAGGAAAGGATTTGAGAGGAAGTGTTCACTTGTTTGCTGATGATGCAAAGTTGGGTAGAGCAATTGTGAGTGCACAGGATGTCAAAATGTTACAGGATGATTTGGATAGTTTGGAGGACTGAACTAGGAAAAATGGATGGCAATTTAATGTGGCAAAGTGTAAGGTTATGCACTTTGGGGTGAAAAAGAATAGCAGCAGTATATCGCATTGGTGGAACTGTACTCCAGGAGATTGAGGCCAGGGATTGGGGAGTGTTGGTGGATAGGGAATTGAAGTTTAGGGGGCACATTGCAAAAGTGACTAAATCAGCTCATCAAATCACTTGGCTTCTGAAAAATACTTTAACATGCAGAGACAAACAAGTTGTTGTTCCTCTGTATCGAGCCTTGATAAGACCCCATCTGGACTACTGTGCCCAGTTATGGGCACCAGGGTTTCTTCGTGATGGGGAGGAAGTGGAGAGGATCCAGAGACAAGTGACTAAGATGATAGAAGGTCTGTGGAATGAACCTTATGAGAATAGATTGAAGATTTGTGGGTTGCAGAGATTGGACGATAGGCGAAGGAGGGGTGATATGATTGAGACATTCAAATTACTGAAGGGTTTATACAGGATTGATCCAGAAGGTATTTTTGAAAATATGACTGGTGGTGGGAGGACTAGGGGCCATACATGGAAGCTGGGAAAGAGCGTGTTGACAAGGGTGTTAGAGCTAGGTTTTTTACTTGGAGAGTGGTGAATGAATGGAATAAGCTGCAAGAGTCTTTTGTGGGTGCTACGACCGTGAATGAGTTCAAGGCAAGGTATGATAGATACTGTGTCAATGTCGAATAGTTGTTCTTGACATGATGTTAGGACCTCCCTCTGAGTCTGTCGACTCCTTGGAGTTGCCCGGAACAAGAATAATAATAATAAATCATTATTGTAGTAAATACAAAGTGAAACTAGCAGGATTAAATTGCTTTCAGAGAGGAGGCATTGGACAAGTCTGGAATGATTAATTTTTCAAGTTTTGGAAAATTAATTAGTAGTTTTATATGAGCCTGTGTAGCTCAGTGGATGTGGCGTTTGCACACCACGGCGCTTGGCCGCACGAAGGAAGACTTGGTTTCCAGTCTAGTCGGTGACTAGAGAATTTTTCTAAGCCTTTTTTCGACCAGCTCTCGAGTTAGTCGATCTCTGGCATGGGTAAGCGGGTTTTTCCTCCCGTAAACTCAAGAAAATCGACTGTAGAACCCACATTATTTCAGACATTAAATATATTGTGTTAGGGTTAGGGATCACGAGATGGCTGCACATTTGAGCCGTCTCTCTTCTCTGTATACCGCTTAATTAGTGATAGCCTTGAGCCATCTATCTGTGATTGGTACCAGTGGAGATTGAACTGCCCACTCAGTCTCCGAAAGTTAGATAGGGCTAAATGGCCTCGCCTACTCCCCATATACGAGAATAAAAAGGCATTGGCTGATTTTATATATATATATATATATATATATATATATATATTTTGATGAATCTGTGTGCTTAAGATACCTGTTTGGGAGCAAATCTGAAATGTGGCATGCAAAAACAGATGCATTATCATTACCCCCTGAATTAATTGATCACTATCGAATCTCATTTGGGTCTTGCATAAAATTATCATAAAATGGTCTAACTGTTCTGATTTATTTATTCATAATTTCTATAGTCTGCACTTTTTTTTTTTTTCAAAACTTGTTGGTATTGAAGAGATTTGATAATATCACCATGATTCAAAAATATAAATAAATGCAGGCTGCTCTGTACTGTATTTCAAAACACAGGACTTCTGTAGACATTTTCAGTAATTTCACAAATGCTAGGCTTGCTAAATTAGTCTCACAAGGACTGCTTGGAACATGAAGTTACAGTACAACAGTACCCATGTGAAGGCAAGAGTTAAAGAACGGAACTTATTGCTATTTTTCTTAACCTGACTTGTAATTGTTGAACACTTCTTGAAGGCAGGTAGAATGAAAGGAAGGGAAGTAGTTTCAGTGAGACTGTAAAAGGTTGTCATCAGCTACTGCTTGTATTTTGACAGGCTTAGTCATGGGAGTGATGGATACTAGTTCACTGGAACACCAATGGAAATACTTTTAGAGATGTAAGGCTGAAATAGTTTTTGAGATAGCGAGGCCATGAAAGGATTATCGTTCAGACATAAATGAGTCTGAGCAACATTAGGAATTTTTTGGGAGGGTTCTAGGTTTGAATGGATTTGTAAAGAGTTAAAAGCAGGATAAAGGAAAAAGTAGTCTTAATTGTAAAAGATGCTAAGCTTTTAGTTTTTTATTCCTGAAAATGCTAGAGATAAAGGGATTTGATCCTGTCTGTATTATATTTTTTTATAAAAAAGCAGGGCTTTATTTTGATAGCATTGAAATCTCTAGGTTATTCTGGTAATTGAAAAATGGCATGAAGGCTTTAAGGCACTGATTACAGATCATGAAGGTGGGTGTTTTTGTACTGCAGAAATGCTTAAAGGAATGGAGTTACTGTCATCAGCAAAACTTTGGATAGGATTATTGATCATTGAAAGGTCATTTTATGTATAGTAAAAAAAGGATTGGCAATAGAACAGTCTGGGGACATTCATGCATTGAACAAAGAGAAAACTGGCTACTCATTTAAACAAACAAAAAAAACCCAAAAAACATAGTGATAGCATCCATATCTCAATCTTTCTATGGTGTCCACACGTGAGTAATGAAAATCAGGAGATTGGCTGTGTGCTTGGTTCCATACATAATCCACGCTGGAAATTCTTCAGGTAGTTCAGAAGTTGACACTTAACTTCCATGATTCGAACGTATTAAATGCAGGCTTGATTGTGTGTTGTTGCACAGACAGCTGAGTGAAGAGATAGATTGGTGATTTCAAGAGCACATTTCAGTAGCATTGTGGTACCATTAGGACTAGAAGATTTTTGGTATCATAGTTAAGATTCTTCTGATCATGACCACATTTACCATAAGGTGCATTAGGCACAAGCTGGGGCTTCTCTCTTTATGGGGCCACATCTTAAAACCTTAAGTTTGAAAATGGAGTGCTTAAGGGTTAAAGCTATATAACTGAGAGGAGACCTCCACATAGCCTTCAAAGGAATGTGGAGAACCGACCAGGGCTTTTGACCTAATGTCTAATCCTCACCTTTTCATGGTGCACCCTGTTAGGTATCTACCTGGATACTGAACGGACGAGGATGGGCTGGCAATTTGGGATTTAGCCGACCAAATTGTATTCTTATTGGCTTAAACCAAAATTTCAAATGATGGTACAACATGACAGAATTTCATGACAGCTGGGGCATCGCCTGGTTAAACAAGGTTCCCATTGTTTTTGCCAGGGCAAACAGCGAAAAGTCAGCTACCGGAACAAATCCTAAAACTTACCCGAACTCAACATCACCAGATTTCAAGATCGGTACTGTCAACATAAGAAGCCTGAATGGCAAAGAAATAGGTACCAGATAGGGGTGACTGAAACAAACAAAAAAAAAAAGACAGAAACTGGTGAGATCTTTCTGAGCAATAAATACAAAATGTTATATTCAGGCAATGACAATCAAGGAAAAGAAGTAGTAGCCATAGTATTCAACACTAAATACAAGGCTAATCTTCTTGAATGGCAGGCAGTCTCAAGTAGAGTGATGTGGGCAAATATGAGAATGGAGAACTGGACAATGAGATTTATTTGTGCCTATGGTCCCACAGAAGGTTCTACTAAGGTAGAAGTGGAGGAATTTTTTGAGGAGGCTTTAGAGAAAGCAACTGATACAATGAAAAAGGAAAAGTTGGTCCTTGTTAGAGATCTAAATAGCAGAGTAGGAAATGATCGTCACATATACAAAAATAATTTTGGAAAATTTGGAGAAAAGAGCAAAACCAATAATGGCAAATACCTGTTTTATTTCTGCTCAGGACATAGACTGGTTATTACTAACACAATGTTCCAACATAAAAATGTGCACAAATTCACATGGAGAGAAGAGGCAAGCAATAAGAAGAGTCTCATTGACTATATTATTGTTGATAGTGATCTTTTCTCCCTGGTGCAGGACACCAGAGTATGCAGAGGATTCGAAATTGGAAGTGATCACCATTTAGACTTTTGAGCAGGATAAAAGTGAATTTCATATTGAAAAGAACATGTAAGAAAGTTTTTTAAAGCGAATGAAAGTTGAGCAGCTCTCAAATGTGAAATGTAGACTAAAATACACAAATATTATTCAAGAAAAAATGAAAAGAGTTTAACAGGAACCAAACCTTGGAGATTCAGTGGCAAACCCTGAAGAAAACACTGATTGATTCAGCCAGAGAGGCATGTGGTAAGGTTGTGTGCAAGGATAGAAAAATCAGAACTCCATGGTGAACACAGGAAGTTAAAGAAGCAGTGAAGGAAAAGAAGAAAGCATATCAAATGTTCCTGGCAAATAAATCGGCTTGTGCTCTTAGAGAATACAGAGACATGTAAGAAAGCTAAACACTGTGTAAAACTGCCTAAACAAAAATCATGGGAGGACTTTGGCATGAACATAGAAAATAAATATCAAGAAGGTGGCAAGATATTCTGGAGGTTGTTGAAGCTCAGAAATGGAGGAAAAAGTGCTGTAAAAGGAATTAGAGATGATAAAGGTAACATAAAAACAGGAGAAAAAGATATCCTTGAAGTATGGAGTAATTACTTTGGAAAACTGCTAAATGAAACAAGCAATGATGACAGCACAGTGGTAAAATAACACTGACCAGGTATGCAGTCAGGAATACATATCCATACTCCATATCCATAAGTTGATAGTGCATTGGAGGCAGTTAAGAAGTGTTTGCATGAAGCAGTGGATGACTGTATACCTAGAGTCCGAATAATAAATCAAGTAGGGGTTAAATGGATGAATAACACCATTAAGCTTGAGCTGCAAAAAAAGAAACAACTATGGAGGGAATTTAAATAGAAAAGTGACCGACAGGCACATGAACGGTATGAAGCGCAGGCCTGAAGGGTAACGCGTGTGGTAAGGAAAGCAAAAAAGGATTACGAAAGAACATTGGCCATGCAGGCTAAAGAGAATCCTAAACAGTTTTTTTGATATGTTACAAGTAAAAGAAAAAATGTATATTGCAGAATGATTTTAAAGAATGCCGATGGTAGGGAGGTAACCTAATCAGTTGATATAGTTGAATTACTGAGCGAGCACTTTGCAAGAATATATCTTCCAGGTGGTGACATTGTGAAGGGTAGATCATGCCTCAGTAACTTGCTCATGTTTTATAACAGTGATGGCTGAACTCGATAAGGTTAATGGGTTTACAGTGATTTTACTGGACCTTGCCAAGCCCTTTGACAGGATAACACATGGAACTCTAATCAGTAAACTAGGGCAGATGGGGATGGATATAGGGTTCATGAGATGGATAGGAGGGTGGTTGAAGGAGAGATACCAGAGAGTGGTTTATTCAGGAGTGGAGTCCAAAAGATGGCTTGTGACGACTAGCGGTGTGCCGCAGGGTTCTGTTCTTGGACCACTACTTTTGAATTTGTTCATTAACGATATAGGAAAGGATCTGAGAGGAAGTGTTGACTTGTTTGCTGATGATGCAAAGTTGGGTAGAGCAATTGTGAGTGCACAGAATGTCAAAATTTTCAGGATGATTTGGATAGTTTGGAGGACTAGGCTAGGGAAAGTGGATGTCAATTTAATGTGGCAAAGTGTAAGGTTATGCATTTTGGAGTGAAAAGATTAGCAGCAGTATTCCCATTGGTGGAACCGTACTCCAGGAGATTGATGAGGCCAGGGATTTGGGAGTATTGGTGGATAGGGAGTTGAAGTTTAGGGAGCACATTGCAAAAGTGGCTAAATCAGCTCATCCAATCATTGGTTGCTGGAAAATACTTTAACAAGCAGAGACAAACAAGTTATTGTTCCACTATATCGAGCCTTGATAAAACCCCATCTAGACTACTGTGCCCAGATACTGGTGCCAGGGTTTCTTCTTGATGGGGAGGAGGTGGAGAGGATCCAGAGACGAGTGACCAAGATGGTGGCAGGTCTGTGAAATGAACCTTATGAGAACAGATTGAAGAGTTGTGGGGGCAAAAATTGGTTGTTATGCATAAAAGGGGTAATATGATTGAGACATTCATATTGCTGAAGGGTTTCTATAGGATTAATCCAGAAGATATTTTTGAGAATAGGACTGGTGGTGGGAGGACGGGCTATATCAAAACCGGGCAAGAATGTGGTTAGCAGGTGTGTTAGAGCTAGGTTTTTTACTTGGAAAGTGGTGAACGAATGGAATAAGCTGCAAGAGTCTGTTGTGGGTGCTATGACCGTGAATGAGTTCAAGGCGAGGTATGATAGATACTGTGTGAATGTCGAATAGTTGTTCTTGACATGATGTTTAAGGCCTCCCTCGAAGAGTCTGTCAACTCCTTGGAGTTGCCCGAAATAATAATACTTGAAGTAGAAAAAGCCATCAAAAGCCTGAAATGTGGAAAGACAGCAGGAGTAGGTGATATTCGACCAGAAATGCTCACGTATGGAGGTATAAATGTCGTACAGTAGCTGCACTGCATAGTTCAAAAGGCCTGGACAGAGGGACGAATTGCAGATGATTGGAGTAGAGCTCTCATACTACCTATATATAAATAGGGAATAAAACTGAATGTGAGAATTACAGAGGCATTTCATTACTGAGTGTATACCTGGTAAGATATATGCAAGTATACTTGAGAAAAATGGGTGAGAAGGATTGTGGAAGAGAAGCTTGGTGAAGAACAAGCTGGTTCAGGCCAAATAAAGGCTGTCTGGATCAGATTTTCACTTTATGACAGATAGTTGAGAAATCATGGGAATATAACAAAGATCCGTATTTAAGTTTTGTAGATCTGGAAAAGGCATTTGACAAGATGCCAAGAGAGAAGCTATAGTTATATGGTGTTAATGGAGCATTATATCAAGCTATATTTAGTCTCTATTTGAGTTGTAAGTCTGCAGTTAGAATTGAAGGAAGATAAAATTGGAGATGTTAATCTCAGATCTTTGCTTTATGCAGATGATGTTATACTTCTAAATAAATCCACTACAAGTCTGTAAGATTCTCTGACTAAATTGAATAACTGTTGTATTAGATATGGTATGAAGATCAGCAATAAAAAGACAAAGACAATGGAAATAGGCAGATTCATTGAAAATGTCAACTGCATTTTGAACAGAGAACCTGTGGAACAAGTGAAACATTTCATCTACTTAGGCGTGATTTTTAGTGAAGATGGTAAGTTATGGGTTAGGAGTAAAACACTTGATCAAAGACTAGAGACCGCAGATATGAGAGTCCTGAGTAAGATTAGTGGCATGAACAGATGGCATCAATGGCAATATATTAAAAACGAGGATATTAGGAAAGAACTTGATATTATCAGCATCCAGGATTTCATTAGCAGAGCCAGTCTCAGGTGATATGGTCACTTAAGCAGAATGGGAGAGGAAAGATTAGCAAACAAGTGTTCTCTGCCAAGTTGGCAGGAAAAAGACCCAGAGGAAGACCAAGATATAGGTGGATTGATACAGTAAAAAGTGCCTCAGAAGACAAAAATGTAAGACCTGATAATATTGTAGTCTTGACAAGTAACGGACTGATTTGGAGGAAAATTGTAGATAGGAAATTAGTAATGATGTAAATTTTTCATGTAGTACTGTCATATCCTGTACACCTCCTGAGGGTATATATGAAGAATTTGGTGATAAGTTTGAAAATTCGTGAAAAAAAAATTCTTCTATATTGTCAACAAAGTGAAAGAACATAAAATTGTCTTGTTCCGTTGCACTGATTTAAAGAATAAAAGACAGCAAATTTACTATTACTAAATAGATTCGTTGCAAAGACTGATCTTTATTTGTTTTAGGGTTGATTATTTTTGGGAAGAGAGACGATAAATAAATTGTGAAGCCAAAAAGGGTCAAATATCATGTAAGACAGCTGCTGTCTTACATGATATCATGTAAGACATACTGCTGTCTTACAATATCATGTAAGACAGCAGTATGGCTACTCATACTGCTGTCTTACATTAATTTTTTTGCAATTAATCAGATATTTTTCATTTTTGGGATGATTAAATGTTGACCGGGAACATTGTCCAGGAGGAGAAGCACTTGAAATGGGATTCCTTTCTCGGCACAATATTCCTTCACCTGGTGAACAAAGTGGTTATTGAACCAGTCTCTCAGCACACATGTAACCCAAGCCTTGGTGTTTTATTTCCAGATTACAGGCAGCATACTGGTGTCAATGTTCTTGAAGGCGCTCGCTCTCTGGGAATGGTACACTCTAAGTGGTTTAAGTTTTAAGTCCCCTGAAATGTTGCTGCCAATCATAACAGTGATCTGATCTTTTGCAACCTTGAATCCAGGCATAGATTTTCCTCTTTTGCAATAAATGTCTATGTTGGCATCCTCTTCCAAAACAGTCGTTTCATCGACATTAAATATTTGCTCAGACAAATATTCTCCCTCCTCAATTATTTCTGCCAGAAGTTCTGGAAATTGACTTGCCATGTTTGTATCTGTACTTGCTACCTCACCCGTGACATTGATCCCATGCAAATGTTTAAGTTTCTTGAATTGTTTGAACCATCCAACACTAGCTTTAAATGTACTCTCTGCATCTGTGATGCCGGCCTGCTCTTTTAAATCCTTATATAAGGACATAACCTTCTTCTGGATAATCAGTAAACTTAACGGTATCTGCTTCTGTCTCAGATCATTGATCTAGTGAGACAATTTCTCCATCTGTGATATTTGGCCCAGCCTCTTCTTGGTAATAATTGTGCCCTTCAATGCTACCGCACCTTTCGTGCTTCCAACAATGCAAACTTATCCTTCACTATTGTATTCACTGTCAAAATAGGTCAATTTATTTCCTGAGCTATTGTTGATAGAATTTTCCTGCCTTCATACATACAAATTATTTTCAACTTTTCTTCTAAAGTATAATAAAATTAGTTTAATCCTTTATCCAAGTGTGAGCAAACAAAGTTTGCACTTGAAAGTATCTTGAGGACTGGGATAAGGTGGTACAACACCAGGGCAACTCGTTGCAAAGGTGGAGCAAGCTACCAACACTCCTGTCTCAGTATCTCATATAATGCAAAACACATCTCCTTGTGGATATGTCTAATGTTATGCATTAAGGGAAGGGCCACTACCCAGACTAGTTTCGACCTTTATTGAGGTCTCTTCAGTGGGAGCCAGGCCCAAGCTGAGATACCAGGCAGAAGCATTTGCAGGTCATCTCTACCTATAGGAGCTGCCAAATGGTGTGCCACCCTTTTTTAATAAATTACTCTGGATTTAGAGAAAGATGTTGAAAGTTTATTTTTCACTTGGTTAGAGTATAATAAAATTAGTTGAATCCTTTATCCAAGTGTGAGCAAACAAAGTTTGCACCTGAAAGTATCTTCAGGACTGGGATAAGGTGGTACAACACCAGGGCAACTCGTTGCGAAGGTGGAGCAACTTCTAAAGTAATTGCAGACCTTTTTGTTTTTTACATTTATTACCAGCACATCCGGTTTTGCGTTTGCATTCCATTTTAAGGGTAAAAAAAAAAAACAACGTTGTGATAGTGATAACAGGTGACTGAGCTAACCGCATGCAGCATCTGCTACTGTTGCAATAAGGCTGTCAAAGACGCACCCGCACAAAGCCACAAACATGTTCATATGCTCTAGTAGATTTATTACGTAACTGTGAGTTTATTTAAGTCGCGTGTTGCATAACTCGGGGTGTAACTGTATTTGCAAAGCAGTATACAAGTGTATTTACGTAATTATATGGTTAAAGTAGTTGTCGCAGTTGGCAACAATATGTTTTTCAATGAATTTATTATTCTCATTTTACTGTTACTCGTTTATTTTAACAAAACCAAAATACTGCTGTTTCTATTTTTGTATTGTTTTAACTTTTAACGTAATTATTTTATTTATTTATGTTTATTTGGATTTAATATTGATTTCGCTTTTGATAGTATAATACACATGATGATGCCAAGGAAGTTGGAATCCAAAGCTAGTAAAAGAAAACGATTTGGATAAAAGGAAAAACAGCTAAATAGTCAAAAGGGGACAATTTTTGTTTTTCTTTCTTCTGAAAATGAAGTGAAGAATTTCACAGAACTGAAGTTATACCTTAAATTTCTCAGAATGAAAGTGAAATGTTGGTATCAGTATCAGGAGGAGACAAAAGTGAAAATGAAGAACATCAAAATAATGTAGAAAACATAGGAGGGAAAGGAGTAAATGAAAAAAAAATCAAGAGTTTTGAAGAAAATTTTCAATCAGTCTGTACTTACCAATAAGCAAGCTATCTCTTATCCTACCGCGATATAGCAGTGTGGCCAATTAGTATTAATGAACAATTTATCAAGCATCTTTTAATAAATATACCTTAGAATGTTAATAAAATCAAAAATTAAAAAAAAAAAAAAAAACACACAGAACGCAATAGAATATGTCAGAAATGTAAATGAATCTCATTTTTACTGTAAAAAGCTGAATGGTACAAAGGAGAAGCGAGGGTGGCAAATTTTTTCAGAAATCAGCAAAGCTTTGTTTGTAAATTGTTTTCCAAGTCAAATAATAGCTTAATGAAAGGTTTTAATGACTGGAAAAATATAACACAATCCTTATGTGATCACGAGCATACTACTGAGCATATATGAGCAATGTGCACATATTGCAAAAGAAAATCGTTCTGTAAATAGTCGAACTGATGAAACAAATACATTCTGAAGAAAATTATTGGAGAGAGGTTTTAAAAGAATAATAGCTACCATTAAGTTACTGAGTAAACTAGGGCTAGCATTTAGAGGCAATACTGTTATTATTTAGGCCTCCAAGGAGTCAAAAGACTCATTGCCGGAGGTCTTTCCTAGGAAACACAGTCTGTCATACCACTCCTTAAACTCATAGACCGTTCTCACTCTCACCACTATCAAGTAATGTATTCCACAGTTTAACCACTCTCCATGCAAAGAAACCACTCTTCACCCTCTTGCTCACAGTTTCCTTTTGTAATTTCCAGGGATGGCTCCTTGTCGTCACTCCCTGCTGTTCAACCAAGTGAAAGAACTCCCCAATGTCAACCCTGTAACCACCTCCCAACAGTTTAAAAGTCTCAATCATATCACCTCTCCTTCTATCCACCAAACTCTGCAGTCCACATTCCCTCAGCCAATCCTCATAACTGACATTGTACAGTCCTGAAACTATCTTTATCTGCCTTTTGTACCCTTTCCACAGTTAATTTATCCCCTTCAAATCCTTGGGACCAATCTGGAACAGTAGTCTAAGTGTGGTCTGATCAGGGCTTTATACAACAGAATGATAACTCTTTTATCTCTGCAGGTCAGCATCCTTCTCGTTATTGCAGCAATCCTCTGTGTTAACTTCACTACCTTTGCAATATGACCCTTGAATTTCAGGTTTCTGTCGATCATAAACCCCAGATCTCTTGTCTACCCTACTTCCTCCAGTATATCTCCTCCAATAGAGTATGCAGCATCCCATCGATATGTCCCAAACCTCAAGACCTTACATTCTGCTGCATTAAACTGACATCCCCATTCATTTGCCCATCTGTTTAGCTTATTCAAATCCTCTTGTATGAGTACCACATCTGCACTATTACTAATAACCCCTCCCAGCTTCACATCCGTAAACAACTGAATATCCCCCTGCAATCCACTGACAATGTCATTGATATAAAGGTTAAACAATATAGGTCCCAATACTGAAGCCTGTGGGACCCCACTTGTAACTCTTTGCCTCCTTGAAACTGCCCCACCATACACAACGCTGATACCTATCGGACAGCCAATCCTGAATCCAGTTGATCAACCTGATATCCAAACCCATGTGCTGCAAGTTAAATATCAGCTTATCATGTTGCACCCTGTCAAATGCCTTCGCTAAATCCAAGAAAATGGCAGTGTATGCATTTCCCTCATCTACTGCTCTTTTAACTTTATAATAAAAGGCTAGCATATTACTAAAACAAGAGTGCCCTCCTTCATAAATCCATGTTCACTCTCACAGATAAAGTTACCCTCATCTGCCCAATGTTGTATACGGTCCCCCAACTAATTTTTCCAAGATCTTAACAACTACTGATGACACACAAACTGGCCTATAATTAGACACTCCCAGTCTGCTACTGCCCTTATGCAATGGCACTATCTTACCTTCCATTCCCTAGGCACCTTTCCCATAGCCAGACTTTCATTGAAAAGCCAGGTCAAAGGAGCAGTCAGTTCCTTACCACATTATCTCAAAACTCATGGTGAAATACCATCCAGTCCCGCTTTACTGACATCCAGAGTACTCAGTATTTGAAACACATTCTCCTCCTGCACCTCTAAACCTCGAACCTGCCCTATCCCTTTTTAATATTAAAATTTATTCCTCCAGGATGAAATACACCAATAAAGTGTTCATTGAACAATTCCACTATGTCCTCTGCATCAGTCACTCTATTCCCATTTTTATCCCACAATGTCATTCTTCCACAATCATTTCTCCTCCTGCTGACCACATAGCTAAAAAAAATTCCCTAGGATTTTCTTTGGATCTTATGGCCAATCTCTTCTCATATTTCAGTTTTGCCTTCCTTACCATACTGGTTGCTCTCCTTGGTGTGTCTTATATTCCTCATGGATCTGCTCTTCACCTGTCTCCTTATATCTCTTCCTTAGCCTCTTTTTCACATGCAGTTCCCGTTTAATATTGTTTGTCATCCACTTTACACCAAATTGTGTCCTCTTCTTCACTTGTGGAATACGGCTTGCTATTGCTGCTAACAAATATTCCTTCACAATTTCCCAAGCACTAATGATATCCTGGCCTTCTAATTCCTCCCTCGATGAAACTTCCCCAAGTTGATGTCTAAGACTATTATAATCACCTGCCTTATAATTCCACATATGTTCCTGTCTCTTTGATACTCCTGCATATCTATTCATCTTCCAAGTCAAACCACATGGTCACTCTCTCCAACTGATGGGAGAGATGTCATCTCAGTTATTATCAACTCTTCTGATGCTGTGACCAAATCCAAAACTTTTGAACCTCTTGTTCCCTCTGGTACATGTTACATAGCACAAATGCCTAAGACATTTGTCCCTCAAGAATTCTAGAAATTCCATTCCCTTATTCCTACGTGCATCTTCCTCTCCCCAATTTATACTGCTGTAGTTAAAATCCATAACAATCATTCTTCTTGCACTTGCCAAGCTCAACTGTCCAAACATCTCCTGGTCCCCACCCTCTGTGCTCTGTGTATATCCCATCTTGCCTATCTCTACCTGACATCATATGATTTCAAAACCATTAATGTCACTGCCTTCCAAAGCCTCCACTCTTAGAGGACATAAGTCGTCACTTATCATAAGCAGTACTCCACCACCATGCTTTCTCTTCCTATCCTGCCGAAAAATGCTGTACCCAGCTACTTCTATTCCTGTTATTGTATCCTCTTCTGTCAACCATGTCTCAGTGATCCCAATAATCTTTGGCCATGTTAATGCTATCAGTGCCACCAATTCCTCTCCTTTATACTGGGTACTCCTGGTATTAGTATAAAGCATAAAAATGCCACTATTTCTATACCTAGCATTATCTCCTCTAGACTCTGTTGGGCTCAGCATTACCTGATGTTGTCCCCCTTCTCCCAAGTACCCTTTCCCACAAGAGGCCACCCCTGCTACCATCCACCTTGGGCATTCTAGAGTCCCTGCATTGACACACTGACTCATTCAGAATAGCAAATACAAATATTTTTTCTGTTTCTTGCAGAAATTATTTATCGTTTACATTATTTAAGTGAATTTGATTTTTAAAATATCACATGAAAATGTATGCCAACTGTGGTTCTGGCATATCAAATTATCTTTCTTACCACACTTGTGATGAATTCATAGCATTAATAGCTAATGAAACAAGAAATATTAATATTAGTAATTAAGGAATTTGCTTATTTTGAAATAATAATCACCTCGCCTACTTCCTATAGTGGAACGAAAAGGCGTTAACTTTTTTTTTTTTTATCGATACAATGCCAGGCATTGCCCATAATGACCAACTAGCTATTATATTTAGGTAACATTACTGCAAATTCTGACATCAGAGAAACATTTATCAGGTTCAGTATTACGCAACATAATTCCTTATGTTTAGAAGAGGTATTATTAAAAAAAATTAGAATTATCTTTGGAGATAAAAATGTGCAGAGGGCAAAGCTATCATAACACTGCCAGTATGAAAGGTGCTGTACAGGTTTACAAGCTAGGCTGAAAAAGCAGTCCCTCTGCACATTATATACCATGCTTTAGTCATTCCTTAAATTTAACTGGCAACTATGTCTTGAAGCAGTGCAGTATTTTTGTTTTATTCAAAATGCATGTAATTACTTTTGATCTTCAACAAGAAGATGGGATATACTCCTTAAACATTTAGGAAAAAAAATCTTTACCAGGTAAGACTAAATGAAACAAGGTGGTCTGCAAGAACTGATGCTATTTTGGTTTTGAAACATGGATATAAACAAATTACAGAGGCATTACTTGAACTGTCCATTTCTCCTCATGAAAACCTATTTCTAAATTAAAGAGCTCACCATTGGCTGAACATTTTGACAATTCAGAAACAGCAACTTGAAACAGTTGTGTGGGAAAAAATTTTACAATAAATAAATGCTACTAGTAAATCTCTACAAGATCCCAATATGGATTTGTTGTTAGCTAATATTTATTAGTCTTTAGTGGTTTTATTTTAGACATAAGAAATAGTTTTGCTGCTTTAAATTAAGAAGCGAATTTATTATCAGAAGAGACAGAATTTAAAGATGAGAAGGAAAGAATGAAAAAAGGGAAAAAAAAACTGTGACGAAGTTTTGAAATCTAACGATGAGATTATATTACATGGGAAAGAAAATTTCATTGTTAATACATTTAAAGTCAGGAAATTAATGAAAGAGTAAAAAGCTATTTAGACATATTAGATATGTTTGATATTTTTTTGAAAAAAAATATATACATCAAGACAACTACCAAGATTAGTATTAACAAAATTTTACAAACTTATGGGACTGATATTGACTTGGAAAAATTTGTTGAAGTGAAGTGATTTTTAATAATGATAAAAGAAGAAAATTCTTCAATTAAAAATATATACAGATTTATAAACGATGGGTTAAGGTCTACTTTTCCGAATGTAGAAATAATTTTTAAAATATTTTTGATGATGCCTATTTGAAATGCAAGTGCTAAATGCTCATTTTCAGCGTTGAAACAAATAAAAAAATTATTTAAGAAGCAACTTGCACCAAAATAAAACAAGTGAACTGTTTTAATTTAATCATCATCATCATACGTATCAAGGATTTAGGCCTAGCATGGCCTGTTCCGGCCTTAGGTCATCGTTTAAGAGGACATCCTGGTTTTCTTTTTCCTAATGGCTTGTATTTTAAGGCTTGTTTTGGTAATCTTTCTGTTTTCATTCTTTGAACGTGTTCCATCCATTGATGTTTATATTTTTTAATTTTTTCTATTACTGGTTCTTGATTTAATTCTTTCATAATATCTTCGTTTCTTTTGTGATCAAATAGGGTATACTTTGCAGTTTTTCTCATAAACTTCTTTTCTGCTGTTGTTAATCTTTGTCTTTTTGTTTTATTGTTCAGATTTCGCTTCCATACATTAAGACCGGTAAGGCTAATGTATTGTATACTTTTAGCTTGGTTTGTTTTTGAACTAGGTTTGGTTTAAATATAGAGTTAATTACACCTGTTATTTTTAAATATTTTGCAATTTTTACGTTTATATCTTTTTCATTTTCATATGTGATCATACATCCTAGGTAGTTAAATGAATTCACCTGTTCTAAGATCTTGTTATCTATTACTATTTTAGTTCTTGCTAGATCTTGTCCTTTAAAGGCCATAGTTTTTGATTTTTCTGTTGATATTATCATACCATAATCTTTTGGATATCTCATTTAGATTTAAAATAGCTTTCTGCAAGTTATCTTCAGAATTTGTAATTATTATTTGGTCGTCTGCAAAGAGGAGAGTGTTTAAGTTAACTGGAGGTGAAAGTTTAATTCCTTGATGTAAATTTTTACTCCATTTTATTATTATTTCATTTAAGTAGATATTAAAAAGAGTTGCTGAGAGGGGGACATCCCTGTCGTACCCCTTGGTTTATCTCTCTTGTATATGATAGCTCGTGATTTAATCTTATTTGTATTTGATTATTTCATATATACTTGTGATAGCCTTTAGGATATTATTTGGTATTTGTCTTTTTTTTAATATGTTAAATAATGTTTCTTTTAACTTTGTCAAATGCTTTTTCAAAGTCAATAAATGCAATATGTGTTTCTAAATTATATTCTCTTCTTTTCTCTATTATTAATTTTAGGCAAAAGGCTGGGTCTATACATGATCGTCCTTTTCTAAATCCATTCTGTATCTCTAGAATAAAGTTTTCAGAATATTTCATTAGTTTGTTATTTAAGATTCTGCTATATATTTTATAACAGGAATTTAGTATACTGATACCTCTATAGTTTTTAGGGTCATCTCTATTACCTTTCTTAAAGATAGGAATCACAATTACTTTTTTTCCATTCTATTGGGGGGGGGGGATACCAGTTGAGTAAATTTTATTTAAAAACGATAAGAGTCTTTATTATTATTTTTAATTTAAATTTGAACTGATTTATTTTTATACTTTTTGTAAATGCAAATATATGTATATCAATGTTATTTTTATTTTATTAAAATGAGTTATTATGGAAATGTTGACTTTTATTTCCACTAAACTAAAATAAAAAAAAATGTTTATGAATTTGAATAATTGAAATATCTTTTGAGGTCTCATAATGATGTTGAATTTAAGTCCTCCAAAACTATAAATGCAGCCCTGCTTCTTGATGTCTTTCTGTGAAGACAGCAGACGACATGTAGTGCACTATTTATGGTAAGAGGTGATGTGCTTTGGTGCAAGAATTTGAAAGAGTTGGAGGGAGAAGAATGATGCAGGGGAAGAAAGTGAGATGAAAGCGCAATTAGGAGTTATATTGGATGTTCCTTTGGAACAGAAAGCATGACTGCCATTTGCACAGGAAGAAAGTTCAATTACTTGAAGTCCTCTTCCATTGCATTCCATGTGCTAGAGCATGGATATGTGCCAGTAGAACAGTGCATTGTTCTTGGTTTTTGCCATTGTTATTGCTCTTTATCCTCTCCTTTGCTTTGTGATGCAGAAACTATGGCAAAAACCAAGAACAATGCACTTCTACTGAACACAGAATCCATGCTCTAGCACATGAAATGCAATGGAAGAGGAATTCAAAGTAATTCAAAGGACTTCACAAAGGCAGTGATTAATATAAGTGTTCAAGAGGTGGTTGTGCCACTGTAAAAAGCATTGGTCAGACCACATGTGGACTATTGTTCTCAGATATGGTCATCTGGTTTTCAGTGTGATGTGAAAATATTGGAGAGGGTCCAGAGATGAATGACTAATAAGCATCAGAACTTTGGAATGCTGGCTAGAGAGAGAGAGAGGTTGAGGAGATGTGGATTGCAGAATTAAGCGGGTAGGAGGGAAAGAGGTAATATGATAGAGGCATTTAACTTAGTGAGAGGATTTTATCGGATTAACCAGAAGGGATTTTAAGAAGAGTAGAAGGCAAGAGAGGAATAACCTGATGCCATCTCTGGAAGTTTTGTAAGAGTGGTGAAGAGGAGTATAAGGAGTAGATTTTTTACATGGAGAATTGTCAGAGAGTGGAACACATTACCAGAATATGTTGTTAATGCAAGGAGTGTTAAGGATTTTAAGATTTGGTATGATAAATATGTTGTCAGTTCAATGAGTCTGCTGACACATGCATCATGTGCATTTCAAATTGCACATCTGTAATAAAGAGTGAATATTAGGCAAATGTAAATGCACCTTCATTGAAAAACACTGACTTGAACCAGTGATTGGCAACCTTTCAGTTTGTCTGTGCATTATGAGTGGTGCACATGTATTGCAAGTTGTCAAAGGTTAATAAACTTTGTGCCACTGACAAGTATAAAATTGGTAAAATAGAAAAAATAACATCAGTGTGTACATAGCATTTGTGATAGGTGGCAAATTCATATTATAAATCACTTGACTTTTTAAATAAGTGATTTGGTATTATTAACTGTTTGAACATGCTAAGAGACTTGCATTATTCATAGATGAAAATTGCAGCATACTTGCCTGGTGTTATGGACTTGCTCAAGAAATTTAGCAACAAAAATCACATAAATTCTTAACTAATGAGATGTTTGTTTTTTCAATATTAATAAATATTTCTTTTTTTTTTTTAATGAAACTTCTTTCTACTCTATTTCCCTTTCCTTCCCCTCTCTCAGCTTGAGCTGAGATGTGAGGTGATTCTTCAGATTCTTTTTTAATTAGATCAAAAACTGCTCTTCATTTAAAAAAAAAAAAAAAAAAAAAAAAGAAGAAGGTCGCTGATCCCTGACTTAAATGCTGAAACAACTGTTAGTTTCTCAGGGCAAACCTATTGGACTAAATGCAACTTCTGGCACATCTTAGATGTCTAGTTGTTTAAATTCATATGATTTCAAAATTTGTTGTGGTTTTATTGTTCAGTTAATGGTGGTGTGATTTTCAAAATATTCCTACTGTTGGTTCTAGTTACCTTCCGATTAGGCTGTCTCTGTGCCTGGCGTTGTGACTACGTCATCCTTGAACTACTGCCGCACATGAACATGTTTCTGCCGTGTCTAAGGGGACTTTCTCTGATCCTTCCGATGATACGTTCAGTGATGACATGATTCTGCAAAGGCCGATAATTCATGAACGGCTCCGCTTGGAATCTCTTGGGCATCTCCAGGAAAAGGCACATTGTCCGACATCGCAGCACCTATGCTCCTCACTCTCACGAACCATCCATCAAAACTCACCAAGAAGGAACCAGGAAAAAGAAAGAAGACCCAAAGATAAGGATGACTAAACAAATACACATGTAATAACTACAGTAATAAGTTTTAATAAGTAAATATTTCATCCTAAGTATCTTAGGACATCTCCTAAGACTGACAATGCCCTAAGATACTTAGGATGAAATATTTAGTTATTAAAACTTATTATTGTGGTTATTACGTATGTTTGTTTAGTCATGAATTTTCCACAGGTTTCATTGTACAATGAAGATAAGGATGTCTCTGTAGTAATTACTTTGAAATGTTAAGTAAGCAGTGAGAACAGTGGTGTGATAGAGAAAATACCTAGGAAATAGTTATGAGAATCTTTTTAGTATTGGAGGTTAAAAAAAACTGTAATAGATTGGTATTTAACTAGAAATGCTCAGATATGAAGGTATAGAAGTTTTATTATGTGACACCTCCATGCAGTTTGAGGCTGTTTATAAACATGGTAACATTAACAACTGTTAATTGCATATTTTCTCTGTCCAGTTATGTTTTGCAAGTAAAAACCCTAGTTTCTGCAAGGGGAATCAAATATGAGATCTGCTAACTGACCTTCAGTTGTAAAAGTCCATGCAAAGATTCCTGTTATCTTAATGACTGTTCTAAAGAGGCCTTGCTTGTATAGTATTGTCCTGGTGCTTCAGGTAATATTCTTGCAGTCTGAACACCATTTAAAATGATTTTAAATTATGATTCTGAATGTGGGTCAGAAATAACTATTGCTTGAAGACTGGAAATCGCAGACAAGAGTTTTCTGAGAAAATTTAAGTGATAGGATCACTAAACATGAAGATATTAAAAAGGAACTTGACATTAGGTTTGTCCTCACATTTCTGAATGGTAATCTAAGGTAGATTAGCATTCAGCACTTAAACAACATGGGAAAGGTTAGTCAGATAAATGCTTTATGCTATTTATCCGGCAGTGGGAAAAAAACCAAGAGGACGAAGAACTAGGAGTTCTGCAGTTGTTAATCTCTTTAAGGGTATATACAGTTGTTCCTCACTTTCTCAGAACCCATTGAGACCACAGCAATTCATCACTTAAAAAATACACAAAAGGTTCGGTGTGATCAACCATTACAGTAATTGGTGTTTGGACTAATTCGTATAGAATAGCTGTGCAGAGATAGTTTTATGCCAGAAGAGAGCTCATATTGCAATTGATTAAATAAACAGTAGGAAATAGTATGCGCTGTATTGATGTATGGGATGACTGATGGGTGAAAGGATTTATACTTGAAGGTTTTGGAGTCATGTGTGCTTGGAGAAATTCTTTGGTGAATGAGTGAATGTTTTTATATTGAGCCCATACACAAGAGGTTGGTTGATCAACCTATAGTACTGTGTATGGGTCGTGGGTTGGGAAAGGAGAAACTTGTTTACGTTTGATTTAAAAGATTATATATTGCATTCCTTGGGAAACTCATCAAGGGGAAGACTGTTCTGCAATACAGTAGTAGCAGGGATAAAGGAGAAGGAAAAGAAACTTGTTCTGTGGGTGTACTGTGAAGGGATATTGGGCTGAAGCTGCATGTGTTCCAAGTACTAAGTGGGGGAATTATTGATACTATTTCACATAAACATTTGCCATGGAAATATTTATAGAATACACAAATTGTAAAAACCAAACTCACTCTTCCCACTGTCTCTGTGAGAAAGTGGGACGAGTGAGTTGGTAAGAGATGGGTCATTAATCAATCTAATTGCTCTCGTCAAGTCAAGGGAGTTCTTAGGGGAGCCCCACTCCAGATGTAAGAGCAATATTCAATAGCTGGGTGGATTTGTGATTTGGATAAGGTTAACAGCTATTTAGAGGTGAAGTAACGTCTTGAGTGAAAGAGAAATCCTAGTTTTTTAGAAGCTGAGGATGCAGTGGTTGTAATGTGTTTTATTCAGGAGAGAATGTCAGGGTGATTCCAAGAAGAGAAATCTCATCTTGTCTGAAAATTTTGAATATTGTCAAAAATAATACTGTGAAAAGATGGTTCTTTTTTGTGAGACATAAGACAGAACTGGGTTTTACTAGCATTGAAATTGAAGAGTTAATCTGAACCCCATTGGAGGATAGTTTGAAGATCAGAATTGAGGGCAGTGGTGGTGGTTGAGGTGAGTATGGGTAGAGTAAGGTTTATTAAATGAAAGGGAGGAGTGCAGTATGCTGTCATCTGCAAAACTATTGGGTTGGAGGTCAACTGAAGTAGGTCATTGATATATAGAAGGATTATATAGATGAATTGATATATAGATGTGTTTGAGAAGTTTTAAAATAGCATACAAGTTTTTGTTAATAGTTTCTCCATAATAAATTTAGTTTAATCCTTTATCCAAGTGTAAGCAAACAAAGTTTGCACCTGAAGTATCTTCAGAACTGAGGCAACTCGTGGTAAAGGTGGACCAAACATAGCATTATTCATGTGTGTAAGGAGACGTGCTTTGCATTATGGGAGATACTAAGACAAGGAGTGATGAGAGCTTGGTCCACCTTTACCACGAGTTGCCTCAGTCCTGAAGATACTTCAGAGAAAAATATTTTGCAATGTAACTGGCCATAGAAGTCAGCTGAGCAAGGGAAGCAGCAGAAGGATGTCAACTTGTCAGCAAAATGCTTACCGTATTTACTGGAATATAACTTGCACCTCTCATTTTACTTTATGAAAAAGACATTAAAATGTTTTGCATATACCTCCCAAACGAAAAATGTTTAAATATGTTCTCGTCGAGACGATAGTAACTCGCTCCTTTCAGTTAACAGCACGCCCTCCCCAACAGCCATTATACTGTAGATGCAAGAAAAACAAGTAGTTTTGTTGTATCCCTGAATTAGATACAGAGGTTTTTGCAGTCTGTGTAATATATTTCTCAACAAATTATGCAATTAGAGACAGCTGGAATAAAAATGGTGCTAACTAATGAATCGTATGTCCCCTCTCACAGAAACTATGCTGTATAGACTCAAGCAAAACCATATGTTGCACCGGAAACACAGTATCTAACTAAAACCTATTGTCCAATTTTTCAATTACATGAAATAACTCTTTATTTCATTGCATTTGAAATTCTCGATGTCATTATGGCAGATCACGTTGTGATCTGCCATAATGACATTGAGAGTTTCATAACAGTTGATAATCGTCATAACATGCATGTTATGACGATTACATCTGAACTCTTGATAATTTTTTTTGTTGTTTTTTTTCTCTTTTTCTTGTAGCAAGTTAGCTAGTGTTGTATGCACGTGGCAGGGTTTTGAACCATCAAGAACATATGCAATAACAGACATCATATACTTTGTAACTTTATTAACTTTATTCTCATAGACAAGCTTACATGTTGGTTATGCATTACTAAATCACTTAAGGAATTGACAACGTATATAAGAATATAAATTAAATGACACTTTAATAGATATTTCGGCAACGTCACGATGCCATCTTCAAAAGGAACTTACAAAAAAGGCACGTGCACATAGACACTACAACACAGTAGCTGAGAATGAAGTGAGGAAGCTATTCTCCTAAAAGTCCTGATGGTGCCCCCTAGCGGGCTATGTAGGTGTTCTTGGCCGTTGGGCTGAAGGTCTGCTGATGTAAGCCTCCCAAATTTGGGGCATTCTCATGCAACCAAATTTGTTGAGGTTTGGAGAGTTTCTTAGGGCTGAGGCTGATTCCATGAATAGTCTTTCGAATTTGAACTTGCTACGGTGTATTGTTGTAGCTTTCTTCCACCATATTCTGTGGTGTGTATCCATAGCATGGGCTGCAAGACCCAAGTGGCTGTACTTGTGAAACCAGATGTAGTCCTTGTGTTCCGAAATTCTGATTTTCGCTGTCCTGCCTGTTTGGCCAAAGTAAGACAGTTTACAGCTACAAGGGACCTGGTATACACCAGGTAGGTCTAGGGGAAGTGGTTGATCTTTAGTGGAGCGGATAAGGGATGCCAATTTTCAGTTTGGTCTGTAACAGGAGGTCAAGTCATGTTTTTTTAAGATTTTGGTAATTTTTTCTGAGGTGCCTCGGATGTAGGGAGTGGTGATGGATTTAGAGTAATCCTTGTTGTGAGGGGGGGGTGTCAATATTTTTTGGATTTTATGGGAGGTGTAGCCATTGGTCGAGGATGTGATTTAGTTCAGTGTTTAGGGCCTTGTCATTTGAACAGATTAGTTTAGCCCTGTTGTATAGTATTTTCACCACTCCATATTGTTCTGTGGAGGGGGGGGTTGGTGAATGTACCTGCCTGTATGGGTGGGTTTTCTATAAACTGAGAAAACCAAGTCAGGTTGGCAGGTGACTAGTGTGTCTAGGAAAGGGAGGCTGTTGTTTTCCTCTTTTTCCAGAATGAACTTGATTCTGGGGTGTTGGTTGTTTAAGTGTGTTAAGGAGACTCCTCTCCTTAACAGAGCCATGTGGACAAATAGCAGACACGTCTCTCTCTGATTAGTCATAATTCATCAGACATATGTGCAACATGGAAACACAATGCTATTCATTAACTTTTTTTTTTCTCAATCGAACTTTAATTACATGATTTTGATTTCTTTCTCAAATATTTGATTTTAACTGTATGGTATTTGCAAATAGTAACCAGCATATATTTGATACTCGTTTTCCCAGTTTTTTGCTTTCTTATTGCTTTGTGTGTGTTTTTATCGTTTAATGAGTGCAAGGAAGACTTATTTTTTCTAAGCAACAAATAGATGGAATGAAAGTGGGTGAGAAATTGATATAGTAAGTTTGAAGCTGAACTGTATATATCATTAACCACCAGCTGCTTGTTTTTTTGCATGCATAGAAATAAGCTGATAATGGAGGTTAGTTCAGTGGTAATAGCTCCCATGGAATATCAAATAGAAAACAGAAATCTGAGTGACTGAAGGTTGTCAGATGGCTCTTACTTGCATGTATTTGCAAGTCATGACAGATTAATTTATTCATTCACTTGTTCATATATATATATATATATTATTTTTCACACTTATCAAATCTTCAAACCACTAGAAATTTTAAATTAAAGATGCTAAGAAATTATATTCTTGGTTTAATCCTTTATCTAATATAAGCATAGTAATGTAATTACTATGTAGGCAAACAAAGTTTGCTCCTGAAGTATTTTCAGAACTGGGCAACTCATATACAGAAGATAAAGACTTCACATCACTTCTCTTAGTATTCCATAATGCAAAGCACATATCCTTATGGACATGTATAATGCTGTGCATTATGGGAAGAAGTGATGTGAAGTCATTAGCTTCTATATATGAGTTGCCCAGTTCTGAAAATACGTCAGGTGCAAACTTTGTTTACACTTGAATAAAGGATTAAACCTAGAATATAATTTCTTGTCATCTTTAATTTATATCATAGCTAAGTGGGAAAACTCCCAACATCAAACCACTAGGCCTCAATTCTGTGGTATATTGCTTTTTCAGTTTTTTGTCTTTTATTTTGACTTTCTAGATTTTCTGACTACTTTTCAGTACTTCATCAGGGCCTGAAGAAGTTTACAAGAAACCAATGCAAGACTACTATTTTAATAAAATAGTAGTCTTGCATCGATTTCTTGTAATTGGATTTGCAGTTAATTCTTTGGTACTTGAAAGTGGAACAAACTTAATAGCATGTGGAATTTTCACATACTAAATTGGCTCATTTACAATAAGGGCAGATTTACTCATTTGTTTTCTGTTAATTGATTAAATGCTGTTGTAATTCTTCTGGAACACTTCCATGCACTTGTTGCTGATATGATTAATCTGGTTTTTATTATTGGAAAATGTGCTTCTGTGTTTTCAATAAGAAAACATTTCCAAATTTATAACTAGTGTTGAATGCAATATATGTAGGTATTATTTATTGAAATCATCCCTCTTTATTTTAGGCACTATGTGGAACCAAAATAGAGATTCCAACTATAACAGGGGAAAAGAAAACTTTGAGGATAAGTGATATTGTGAAGCCAAATACCATTCAGAGGGTACAGGGTCAAGGACTGCCACATCCAAAGGAACCATCAAAAAGAGGAGATCTGATTATAACATTTGACATAAAGTTTCCAGATATCCTTACAGAAACAACAAAACAAATCCTGTGGGACTGTTTACCATAAAATAAAAATAAAAAAACGCTATGGCTACATTTTACTTGTAGCTGCATTTACAGAGCTGTAGTTAAACTTCTTGTATACTTTGTTGTAATCAGAATGGTGTAGCACTTGTAAAATGCAAATGTCCAGAAACGGGTCAGCTTGTTTCATGTTAGGATGCATCCCATATATGATTGATTTATTTAATACTGCAATTTGTGGAAGCTTTCAGTAAGTGGCTTGTGTATATGTAAATATTTTGTAAATAAATACTTTGGTTATTAACAGCTGATTTTTCAGCTAAGTTAAAATTTCATTAAAATTCTCTAATTGTATTTTTAAGTAACTGAAAAAAAAAGTAGATTTTGAACTTCTATTTTTTTTTTGGGAAGGCAAGAAGACAAGCATCTTTCTGAATCACTAAATGTATTCTAGCATCTATACATCTCCCTTTCAGAAATTTCCTAGTAGATTTTGTGAAATGAATTATTTTAATGCAGTACCTATTCCTTCAGTATGCAAAGCATGTTTTGTTTGCTGTAATTGTTTATATGATGAGAGATTCCTTATTTGTCAATAACCAGATCTAATTATGTCTAATTTGTGCTGTTTTGAAATTGAACTGCTACATTTAATCTGATCAGCCTAAGACACAAAACATTAAAACAAACAGAATACTGCAGTGTTATTTTAATTTTCATCCAAAACTTTACACATCTTATAAACACATTTACTCTATATTTTTGCTCATTAGGGTACTTTCAAGTATCTAGTTCTTGTATGAACTTCCCATAATGCATCTACATTCCTTGGTGGACAATTGCATAACTTTACAGTCACCAACTATTCTCTAAAACTGCATACATGCCTTTACTATATTTATAAGAACTGTGATGGGGAAAATTTATTGTTGCTAATTGAAGTAAATAGTTACCTTCATGGCAGCTAAACCTTTATAACAGGAATGAGTGAGGGCAGCATCTATCACCAGCCGGAATGGATTTCATGAATAGCATGAATAATAGTAGGTACATATTATGCTTGTTTGTCCGAGACATAATAGTGTATGATTATCCTATACTAAATCACAAGTAAAATTGTGGTCTGCATTTTAGGATAAAGGTATTTAAAATGGACTGATATATATATATATATATATATATATATATATATATATATATCCCACTTCTCCATTGTATTCAGAAATTTCTGAGAGGGATGTGTTTATATACGTGTATTGTAATGAGTTTATTCCTCTGATTTTAAATAAAAGATCCTCCTGAGTACTCAAATGTCTTAATATTCAGTTGATATTTGGTATATATTCAAAATTTGTTTAGGTTCAACCTTCATTTTGTATCTACTTGTACATCAAATATTATTAAATGAATCCAACATTGGATCCAGTCTTGTTCTTATCATAAACCAGTTTTTACACCTAAAGAATTTTCTTTAATTGTCCTCAAAACAATATTGTGATAATTATAGCCAAATGTTAGTCATGAAATGAATGGGTGGCCTAGACAGTTGATAACTAATTGTGCCAAGCTTGATCATCTCTTTGTGTCGTGTAGTGTATATCTAGTCCTCGCCCCCCCGTTCTTAGCAGCATTCATTCTCAGCTTTCAAGGATGCCCTCTTGTCCTTTCCTCAACCTCCATAAATTGAAAAATTCCATCAACTGAAATCCTGTATGACCCTTTCAGAAGTTTCAAAGTATTAATCATATCATTCCTGTTTGTTAGTATCTGCAGTCTATAAATTCTCAATCTGTTCATAATCAGTATTCCACAGTCCTAATATCTTTAACTCTCCACTATATCAGATCACAATGGAGGCCAGACTTGTGCACAATAGTCCAAGTGAAGTCTTATCAAAGCCTTTTACAGAGGTAAAATGACATCCTTATCTTTACATGTGAACATTTCAGTATTGGAATTATCTTTTGATAATTGCAGTCATGCACACTTGCAGAGAAGAGCATACAAAAGAACATATTGACCAAAGCAATAAACTACTCTTTTGTTCACGAATGCTAGAATCAACGGAGTAGAGAACTCATTAACCCATCATATTGCCTTGGTCAATATGATGGGTTAATGAGTTCCCATTCTGTTAACCATCAACTTGGTGTATGCAACATTGAGCTCACTGTTACCTCTTCACTTGATAAAGAAACTCAAGTGTATGAGGACAAGGTATTAGAGTTGTTGCACAAACTGAATAAGAATTCAGCAATAGGGACTGATGGGATATCAACACGTGAGGTAAGAGTCAGTTCAGCTGTTATCGAGTGTAAAGCGTATACAGTATTTTTAGGAAGAATAGGAGAGGAGGGGGCATGCTGCGAATATTGGATGACTTGAATCCAGTTAGAGTTGAGACCTATGATTGTAAAACTACTAATTTCGTGGGGTGGTGAGTTTGAAGCCATCTGGTGTGAAGTGGAATCTAACAAGATCAATTACATAGAGGGGTGTTCAGACTTGGTGAATCCGTTGCTAATGATAAAGAAAAGCATCACCAAATAGAAAAGACGGGTGTTAAAGAGTAATCATACTGGGAGACTAATCGAAATATTGATTGGGTAGCACAAAAATCTCGTACCAGACAACTTCAAGTAGCATGTGACTGAGGGAAGCAGGGATCAAAGGGCGTTTGATTTGATTATAGCGTCAGAGGGCGTTTCAGTTAAAGATGTAACTATTCTGCCTCCAGTTGGTGAGTGATCATGGGGTACTCACTTGGGAAGAGTAAGTTTATGAAAGTTCCATTCAGAAAAGGTTACATGATTATAAATTAAAGATACCAAGAAATAATATACAGGGTGGCTATAAAATAACTCCATCTTTGGAGGCATCTGAAGTTAAAACCAATAAACGAAATGAGACCAAATTTTATATATATATTGAGACTTTTGAAGGCAGGGGGCGATGATTTCCGCGAAAAAAAAGATTTAGTACCAAAAGTCGCCGATAGGGGAATTTTTGTGCTGGTCAGAGCAGAAAACAAGCAGATAATTGTTAAAAGTCTGCAATTGGTGAAGGAGTGTCCTGGGTTCGATTCCTGTCGCTAACTTGATCTTCCTCTGCCATAGACGAGTTAGCCAATCTTGGGCATGGACAGCAGGGTTTTTCATCCCACAAACCGGTCCCGTGAACACAGATCTACAGTCGTATATACTTAATCCCCCCATGAGGGCGTGCTCAAATCGCCCCAAAAGGGATGGGGGAAAAACTCCATATAAATAAATTACATTAAAAGCAGATCAAATGGAATAACATTTCGTTGGTGTTAGCAACAGCTGCGTCACTCATCCCAGCTGGATGTGTGCCGTGTTACAACGATAGCCAGCATTTCAGTAATGAGAGGATTATCAGTAAGTTCTTTCTGACTGCATGGCTGCCTCGCTCCCTGGACATCACTCCATGTGACTTTTGGTTGTGGGGATATTTGAAATCCGTTGTGTATGTTGGTGACGTTCCCAACTTGCATGTCTTGAAAGAGAACATGAAATCGACTGTTATGATCATCCAATCTGACTCATTATGCTTAGCTGTAGAGCATGTCGTGCACCGGATGCAATTTGTTGTACAAAAGAAAGGTCACCACATTGAAAAATCGTGTATGTGGTCCAGGGTGGGGGTGGATTCTGATGAATAAAACATTTCCTGAGTTCAATCACGACATTAATTTCTGTCTCTTTAATTATTTAATGAAATAATTAAAATATCGCCTACACCGTCGAAATGTTATTCCATTTTATCTACCTTTAATGTAATTATCTGCTTGTTTTCGGTTCCGCCAGCACCAAAATTTCCCATATCGGCGACTTTTTTTCTCGGAAATCATCTCCCTGCACATTCAAAAGTCTCAAAATAATTTTGGTCTCTTCCGTTTATTGGTTTTAGCTACAGATACCTCCAAAGAGGAAAAAGTTATTTTATGGGCACCCTGTACTCGGTTTAATCCTTTATCCAAGTGTAAGCAAATCTGAAGTATTTTCAGGACTGGGGAAACTCATAAGGAATCTAAGACCACATCACTTGCCTTACTATCCCATAATTCAAAGCACATCTTGCAGATGCTATAATGCTGTGCATTATGGGAAGGGTCGTTACCCAGGCCTGTTTCAACCTTTGAGGTATCTTGAGTGGGAGCTAGCCCCCAGAGGTGATACTAGGGTTGAAGTAATGCAGAATCATATTTTTCATATACGGGGTGTCCCAAAATTCACGCAAGACAAGATTTAAATTTAGCGCCATTTGTGCGGTAAAGTGTTGCCAACGAGAAAATAAAGACAGCGTGACAGCTGACAATTCAGGGTTATTAAAAATGGAGCGCTACACGAAAGAACGCATTTTCATTGTTGAGCAATATTTTAAAAATAATGAAGGTGGATGCTTATTTTTCGAATAAACTCATCTTCAGCGATGAGGCTCATTTTCATCTTGATGGCTTCGTTAATCGACAAAATTGTCGCATTTGGGGTTCAGAAAATCCACGAGTGATTGTTGAGAAACAAATGCATCCACAGCGTGTCATTGGTGCGGATTTTGGGCTGGAGGCATCATCGGTCCATTCTTCGAAAATGTGGCTGATAAGGTAATAACAGTTAATGGTGCTCGCTATCGCGACATATAATCCAGTTTTTTGTGTCTAAATTGCAAGATATGGATGTGGACGACATGTGGTTTCAATAAGACGGTGTCACATGCCATACAGCCCGAGAAACAATTGAATTATGCATGTCATTTCCTGGTGGTGTAATTTCCCGTTTTGGTGATCAGAATTGGCTGCCCAGATCATGTGACTTAACGCCGTTGGACCTTTTTCTTTGGAGTTTTTTTGAAGTCTAAGGTTTATGCCAACAAGCCCACGCCTTGAAGGAGGAAATTGAGCGCTGTATCAACGAAATTCAGCCACATTTATGAAAAACGGTCATGGAAAATTTCGACAAAAGAGTGCGTATATGTGCCAGCAAATACGTGGAAGCCATTTACCTGATATGCTATTCCATGCATAACCCTATACTGTATACTTTATGAATCAATAAGAAATTACAATTTTTAATTAACCTGTGTTTTCTATCAAAATTACTTCTTGCCTGAATTTTGGGACACCCTCTATATATATATACATTTTTACATTCCTGAAAATACTTCAGGTGCAAACTTTGTTTGCTTACGCTTGAATAAAGGATTAAACCAAGTATATATAACTTCTTGGTATTTTTAATTTATAGTATAACCAAATGAAAAAACTTACTTCCAACAAAAGATTACATGCTGAACTACAAAGTAGGAAATTATTACCAACAGGAGTATACAGTGGAATGGGATCATTTGTTGGATGGGAAGAATATCGACAGTGCATGGGAAGCATTTAAACAATACTTGAATGATGCCATATCAGAATGTGTCCCGAGAGATCGAAGAATAAATGGGGTAGGATTCAAATGGATGCGTAATCATATTAAGCAGGAGATTCGTTAAGAAAAGGATGTGACGAATACTGTGCATAAGGATGTCAGTTATGAAACTTAAGTAGCAGGTTGGAATAGTCGCAACTGTTCAATAGAAAGCCAAGTCTGAGTATGAAAAGAAAATGGCTCTGTATGTTAAAGACAACCCACAAGAATTCTATCGATATGCTGCAAGTAAAAGAATGCATATGAAAAAATAACTTCTAAATGCAAGTGGTGGGACGGTTACAGATGAAGAGATTGTTCAAATAATGAGTGCCCATTCTGTTAAAACTATCAGCTGGGTGTATGCAACATTGAGCTCACTGCTACCTCTTCACTGGATGAAGAAACTCAATTGTATGAGGACAAGGTATTAGAACTGTTGCAGAAACTGAATAAGAATTCAGCTATAAAGACTGACGGGATATCAACACGTGAGCTAAAAGAGCCAGGAAAAGTGCTGTTCCTTTGATAACGATGTTTAATAAGTCTTGGAAAAGGGAAGATCTTGCAGGAATTGAAAGAATATGGTAATTCCATTGCACAAGGGTGGTGCAAAGACGTGTATCCAACTGTCAACCAATTAATATCTCAGTAGTGGTGAAGATTTTGAAAAAATAGGTTAGAGTTTGCATTCAGAAATGGGTTGACAGTGAATCCCTACTTTGCAATAAATAGAGGGAGGGGTGATATGATTGAGACTTAAAAAAACTTCTGAAAGGGTCATACAGAATTTCAATTTATGGAGGGTGGGGAAAGGACGACAGGCCATCCTTCGAAGTTGAGAAGGGAGTGAGGGATAGATTTTTTATCATAGGGTTGTGCGCATCTTGGAATGAATTGCCACTGGATGTTGCGAGTGAAACCAGTGTGAATGAATTCAAGAATAAGTATGATAACTGGTGCAACTAATATGTGGCCTCCCTCAATGAGTCTGACTCGCTGGAAGTCTTAATAATTTTGTTAGACAGTCACATAGGGTCTCAGCATTTAGGAACAAAACCCAATTAAAGTGCCAGCTGTTAATTGAAACGATACAGTATCAAACCATTCATGCCTTAAAAAGATTTATTCTGCAAAACGAACGATGATAATCCACAAACCATTAAGCTCCACAACCTACCAAGATTTGGCTTACAGAATCGTAATATTAGATTAGAATAAGGCAGTGGTTAAATTCTAAACGAATAATTTCCTGGGCCCTGTACAAAGTAACCAATTGTATTTACCTTTGAATGCTATTTACCTTTGAATATTACCAGGGAAGCTCCAAACCTCCCCCCTCCCTTTCATCACACGTTCATAACCAGGCGGCTGTTGATGTTGACTTTATATATACATTTAAAACTGTACACAATTGTTAAATAATAATACAATAATATAGGCATAATTATAAAGAAAGAAAAGTCGCAAAACAGAGAAATGTTCCTACAAGCGAGCCTGGTTGGCCGAGTGGTTAGCATATCCACTCTTCGGCGAAAAGGCTGCGGGTTCGAATCCCGCCGTGGGCTTGGATGTTTGTGATTGTCCCTGAAAGTACTAGTGGGAGTGGTGGGCTGTAGATGGCGTTGGTGTAGTTGTGGTTCATTGCGGGTGGTGGAGATGGAGAGTTGTAGAGTAGGTGCCCTCCCTTGATGAGTCTTTGGACTCCCTGGAGGTGTCAACTAATAATAATAATAAAATAACCAATTGTATTTACCTTTGAATGCGATCCACTGGTCGAGTGTCCAGAAAGTCAGCAAATCTTTCATTTCGTTCAGCGTATTAATATTATTATGGCATTGCATCTAATGGGAATTCTGCATTTCTGTCGATTTGTTACAGACTTTTCTCTTCAGAAACTACACACAAACTGTCATTACAAACTCGTTTTGTATTATCAGTCATCCGTGCTATTTTTCCGTTTAAAGAAGGTACCAATGTACTTATCTATAGTAGAAATACCATACTTACTCGAATATATAACTCGACCCCCTGATTTTACTTTTCGAAAAAAGAAATTAAAAAGTTTCGAACATACCTCGCACATGAAAAAAAAAAGCTTAAATAAATATATATACATTCACGTCTGGCGGTAACTCGCTTGCAGTGGTAAACAACACACCCTCCCCAACAGGCACTATACTGCAGAGGCAAGAAAAACAAGTACTTTAGCGTTTTTCCATGTGCGAGATATAAGCGAAACTTTTTAATTCTGTCAGTGAATAAGGTATGAGCAGTCTGTGTAATATATATTTCCTCAACAAATAGTGCAATTATTACGGACAATTCCAAGGAGTCCTTAGACTCATCGAGGGAGGCCCTAAACATCATGTCAAGAACAACTATTCAACATTCACACAGTATCTATCATACTTTGCCTTGAACTCATTCACAGTCATGGCACTCACAACAGACTTGCAGCTTATTCCAATCATTCACCACTCTCCAAGTAAAAAACTTAGTTCTGATACCCTTGCTAACCACACTCTTTCCCAGTTTCCATCGATGCCCCCCCCCTAGTCCTCCCACCACCACCAGTCCTGTTCTGAAAAATATCCTTTGAAATAATCTGAATCCTTTGAAATTACTGAAGAAATCCTTCAGTAATTTCAATGTCTCAATCATATCACCCCTTTTCTGCCTATCAACCAATGTCTGCAGCCCACAAATCTTCAACCTATTTTCCTAAGGTTCATTCCACAGACCTGCTATCATCATGGTCACTCACCTCTGAATCCTCTCCACCTTCCCATCAAGAAGAAACCCTGGCGCCCAGATCTGGGCAGAGTAGTCAAAATGGGGTCTTATCAAGGCTCGATACAGAGGAACATGACTTGCTTGTCTGCTCTTCAAAGTATTCTTCAGTAACCAAGTGATTTGATGAGCTGATTTAGTCACTTTTGCAATGTGCCCCTAAACTTTAACTCCCTATCCAGCAACACTCCCAAATCCCTGGCCTCGTCAATCTCTTGGAGTACAGTTCCACCAATGTGGTATCCCGCTGCTAATCTTTTCACCCCAAAATGCATAACCTTACACTTTGCCAGATTAAATTGACATCCAATTTCCTTAGCCCAGTCCTCCAATCTATCCAAATCATCCTGCAAAATTTTGACATCACATGCATTCACTATGGCTCTACCCAACTTTGCATCATCAGCAAACAAATGAACAATTCCTCTCAGATCCTTTCCGATATTTAATGAACAAATTAAATAGTGGTGGTCCAAGAACAGGAATCTGCAACACACCAATTGTCATAGGCCATCTTTTGGACTCTACTCCTGAATAAACTATTCTCTGATATCTCTTCATCAACCACCCTCCTATCCATCTCACTATATCCATACCTATATGCTGCAGTTTAGTGATTAGAATTCCATGAACTTGCAGATTCTAAATGATTTTAAGTAGTGGTACTATACACTTTGTGGTCTTTAATGATGACCTCCCATGATGAGTCTTGTGACTTCATGGGGGGATAGGAAAATAATAATACAGATTGTTAGTTCCACTCAACTTTTAAGGATTATGTCAAAAAAACAAGACTATGATTGACTCTATTTCTTAAAAAAGACACATTAATCTCATCAAGTGCTGTATATTATATTGTATTACATATCAGTTGTAAAAAAAAAATCAGCTAACACCTTTTTGTTCCCGTATGTATTGGGAAGTAGGTATCAGTTGTTATTCTTTGAAATGAAAAGTTTTAAACTTTTTGTTTAAAACTTTCCTTTTCCCATTTCTATATCCTACTTCTCAACAATCTCTCCACTATCTTCACAACTCCAGATTGGCCTACAATTTGAGTCTAATCACCACTTTTATGCAGTGGAACAATTTTACCCTCCTTTCACTCCCTTTGGAATTGTGCTGCTTCAAGATTTATTTAACAAGCATGCTACACAGCCAATTCCCTGGAATATTCCCTTAAGACATGGTGATATGCCATCAAATTCTATCACCTTATTGACATCAAGCTATTTATTATTATTACATGACACCTCCAGGGGAGTCCAAGACTCAGTGAGGGAGGGCACCTACTCTACAACTCTCTGTAACCACTATCCAGTCCACCAACTACAGCGAATCACAACTACCATTATCTACACGAACGTCATCTACCGCCCACCACTAGTATTTTCACAGACAATCACAAACATCCATACCCAAGCAGGATTCGAATTCGCAGCCCTTATGGCTGAAGAGCCAAACCTTAACCACTCGGCCAACCAGGCCGACAAATTTATTTCCTCAAATACTTCCTGCTCACTCACAATTAAGCCATCCTTACCTATGTCCTCTACATTTGAGTTCCTCACGATTCCACCCTGATCAGAATAAAATACCCTTATAAATCGATCACTAAATACCTCAATGTCTTCTGTAGCAATTACCATTCTACCATTTTCATCCCTTAACATTATCTTACCATAATCATTCTGCCTTCTACTTGCCACATATCTAAAAAACAGGCTTTTCTTTACTGATTTGCCAATGTCTGCTCATACTACACTTTTATTTTCCTTACTGAGTCACTCTCCTGGTTTATTCTTATACTTTTCATGTAATCGATTATTATCAATATTCATCTTGTACTGCCTTCAAAGTACCTTCTTCCAGATTTCACACTTAAGCTCCTTCGTAGCGCAATTGGAAGAACGACGGTACATTGCGCCCTTCGATTGGAACAGGCCTAAGCTCGATTCTCGTCGCGACGGGAGGAATCTTTATCTGGACGATTTTGCTTTAATGTTTCGCTTTAACATTCCTCGCTCGAGTGGAGTTGTATTCTGCGTGGCCATCGATGATTTTGTGGGGAGATGAGGCTCACTTTCACCTGAACGAAGGCGTGAATTCCCACAATTGCCGGGAATTCAAACCTGCATGCATTCCAACAAATTCCTTTGCATTCACCTAAAGTTATTCTCTGATGCGGGTTAACAGTCTCGTTTATCATTGGATTCTTTAACATTTGGAATTCTAAAAATATTTGGAATCAGCAAAAACATATGTTCGTTTCTGGCTGCTGCCATGAAATCATGGAAAACAACTTTAATAGTGAATAATGAACGATTCGGATATACATTAGCATTAAACGTCGAATTTTCCAAAGTGATTCCTTGTCACCATTGCACTTCAACATTTCTTTGAAACCCTTGCCTATGATTCTGAAGAAAACAAAACTTGGATATGAAATTCCTAAATGGAATATTAAAATTTCCCATCTGTTGTACAGGGATGACTTGAAGTTATATGGAAAATCGGCCCGGCAAATAGACTCTTTATTGAACACAGTTCGTATTTTCAGTCAGGACATCAAAATAGAATTTGGTTTAGATAAATGCGCAATTTTATCTATTAAACGAGGAAAAATTAATGACACCTAGCAATTTTAATTTTGTTCAAGAGAAATATATAAAAGGAATTTCAGCTGATGAACACTATGAATACCAAGGAATATTAGAAGCCAATGATATTCTCCACTCTAAAATTAAACAACAGGCAGCATCAGAATACATTAACTCCTTAACATACAAAGACGTCTGTGACATGTCTTTTGTTTATTGCACCAAATTTGATTTTGAATTTTGGTTTCACATATAAATACAACCGAATATAGACACTAGACAATCTTGTGCCTATTTCCTTTCATCCGAGAAAAGTTGCCAACGGCGTGTATCGGCTATTTCGTTTGCGTTTGCACAAATTCATCATTATTTTTCAAATAATGATGAATTTGATCCAGCAAATCACCCTCGCCCAAAAAATTGGCAGAAAAACGACCGCTTTCTGATTTTTAATTGGTACGTTAAGGGATAGAAATATTAAAATTTAGAAATTTAGAAATATTAAAATTAAAAAAGAGATAGAAATATTCTGAAAAAAAAATAATAAATGGATTAAACATAATTAGAGCAATGACTTCTTGGGCTATACCAGTGATCCGATACACAACTGGCATAATAGATTGAATAAAAGAAGACCTAGACAAACTGGACCGCAAAACTGGCATTACATCCACGAAGTGATGTTGACCGGTTGTACCTACCGAGGAGAATAGATGGACGGATCTGCTGCTGTGGAAGAAGAAGAAATTAGTTTAAGAAGTTACATCGACAACAGCTCTGAGCCAATGCTTCAAGCAATTACACAAGAGGGCGTTCTAAAAGCAACAGGAAACAAATCCGATTACAAAAAGAAACAACAAAATAACCGATCTGTGCTCTGGAAAAATAAACCCTTTCATGACCAATTTCTTCGAGATACTGAAGACAAAATTGATGTGAACAAGACGTCGCAATGTCTATAATACGGATACATTAAAAAGAAACAGAAGGATTTATTCTAGCAGCTCAAGAACAGGCATTACAAACTAATGCAATCAAAAGCAACAATTTTGAACATCAATAATAACAGCAAATGCAGATTATGCTATCAGAAAGATGAGACTGTAGAACAGCTAATCAGTACCTGCAGCAAAATAGCTCAAACTGACTATAAATGCCGCCATGATCAAGTGGCCAAAATAATTCATTGGCATGTATACAAAAAATATGGCTTCCCTACTTCTGATAACTGGTGGCAGCCAGTGTTGCCAATTTAGCTCTTTTGGAGCTAGATCTAGCTCTTTTTTTTTTATTCTCTAGCTCCAAAAAGTTTAATCTGGCATCTAGTTCCAAATCTAGCTCCTTTCAGAACTAGTTTCACCTCTTTTTAGTTGTTTTTATAACTTACTGTTAAAGAAATTGTTTTAAAAGTTTATGTTCGCATTTGATATTGAATTGTATTGTACGTTTGGTGTGAGCATCGTGCACGTTTCAAACGCATGATGACGTCAGTCACGTGGCCCAACACTCTGGCATTTTGTCGCCTTAAAGTTGATAGCACCACTACAATTTAGTCTTTGCACAGTGTTCTGGTTGGTAGTTACGATAGCGAGTGGGAAATTTTCAAAGACTGATCGCAATTCATTGCAGTAAAGAGTCGTATACCCGCCTTTAAAAATGAGCAAAGAGGAAAATAAAGCTTACAAGCAAACATTTAGGAGGGAGTGGTTGCAAATGGGAATGTTTAGTAAATGATTGTGTGAAGTTCCTGGTGACGCTAAAAAAGGCTGTAAGTTTTGCAGATGTGATATAGCTGCTAAATATTGTCAGCTTATAAAGCATAGCGAAACTAAGAAACATCTTGCTGCAGTTACATATAAGGCTGTTCCTATTACAAATATGCTTATGAAAAAATCCGATGAGACCGCGAAGTTTGAAGGTTAGCATTATTTCTTTGTTGACTCTCATCATTCAACAGTTGCGATCATCTAGCAGATCTTTGCAAAAATATCATCCCAGACAGTCAAATTATGCCAAAGGTAAAAATGAACCGAACTGTGCTCTGCAATTGTAAAGAATATTCTAAGTGAGCATTTTGAAGAAGATCTAATTGCGGACATTGGAGATGAAAATTTCAGCTTGCTAATAGACGAATCGAATGATATCACAGTGAATAAGATTTTAGGAATGGCCATTATTTATTATAGCAAGAAATTCAAACAAAATTATTCATATATTTCTGAGCATGGTGGTTCTAGAAAAGTGTGACGCTAGTGGTATTGTGGCTGCACTGAAAAAAAAGCTCTTGACCAAGAAACTGGACATTAAAAATCTCACTGCAATTGGTACAGACAACGCCATTGTTATGGTTGGTGCCAATAATGGTGTTTATAAACAACTGAAGGCATATATTCCCTCCTTAATTTTAATTAGATGTGTACGCCATTCATTACGACTGGAAATGTCTCGCACTTGTGCAGAATCTCTCCCAAGAAAATTAGAATTTTTAGTTGCCGAAACGTATAAGTGGTTTTCACATTCTTCTTCAAGACAAGCAGCATACAATGAGCTGTATCAAACTATCAACGAAAATGATGCTCCTCTGAAAATTGTAAGCAATTGTGCAACAAGGTGGCTCTCCATTGAACCTGCAGTAGACAGAATTTTCAACCAGCGGTTGGAATTAAAAATTCACTTCGAAGTCGTGAATATGACTGAAAAATGTTACAAAGCTCAAATTTTGTGGGAGATGTACAAAGATGAAAGGAATGTGTTCACCTTTTATTTTTGCATCCTGTTCTAGTTCAAGTTCAGAAAGTTAACAAAATTTTCGAATCTAACAGTGCGGATAAGATGCAATTATTTGAAGACCTTTCTCGTTTGATTCGCTCTATTGCTAATATGTTAGTGCTACCATCATCCACAGTCGACCCTCTAGAGTCAGAGATTGATGACTATTTGGATCCCAATCCAAATCTTGGTTGTAGATTTGAAAGAAAAATTTCAGAATTGATGATACCAAAGAACATAACGCAAAATGATGAGAGAAATCTTAGAAGTAGAGCAAGACAGTTTCTTCTTGGTCTCGGGCAACCTTTGCTTAAGCAAAGGTTGCCTGAAAACTTGAGTATTTTAAGGATGATGTCTTCTTTTTCTGTTGACAATATCCTAAAACATATAAAAGAACCGGTTACTCCCATCTTAGAAATAATGCTGAAAACAGAAAAAGATGTTGCTGCTGCTGAATACCAGTACAATACTATACACTTAAATAAATAGACAAATATAGAAAACACTGAGCTATTCTGGACTGAAGTACGAGAATATAAAGATGCATCTGGAATGAATCCATTTAAAGAAATTACTCAGTGTGCAATAAATTTATTAATACTGCCAAATTCTAATGCGGAAATTGAACGAATATCTAGTTCCATGAATGTAGTTAAAACTAAATTAAGAAACAAGATGGAATCGCCAATGCTGACAGCTATTTTGTCAGTCAAGTATGGCATCAGGCGTAAACAAGTGCTGTACAGACTATCATTTACACTGAGTAATATTGGAATGTTGGCCATAAAATAAAGCTGAAAACCTAAGTGAAAACGCAGGTGAATTAAAAGCAGAAGACCACATGGAAGATGTATTTAGCCACTTATATACAGTATCACTTTAACTTAAATAAAGAAAGTAACTTAAAATTATCAGCTACCACTTTTAAAATTTTAGCTTCAAATTTTTATTTTTAACTCCTTTTTAGCTCTTTTTTTTAAGATAGCTGTTTTTAGTAATTTTCATTTTGCAACACTAAACACTAGTAGCAGCATAAAATAGAGACAGTACTGGAAAACGAAACAGCAAAAATTCTGTGGGACTTTAGAATACAAACTAATTGGCATTTGGAACACAATAGACCTGACATCACAATTATCGAACATCGACAGGTTTGGATTATTGATATCGCAGTACCCAGTGATAACAACATTAACAACAAAGAACTGGAAAAAATTATTAAATATCGAGATCTGGCGATCGAAGTTGGCCGACTGTGGCTTAAACACACCAAAATCATCCAAATAGTTATCGGTGAACTTAGTGTAATTTCAAAGAAGCTCTCCAACTATTTACAGCAATTAAATATCAAGGAAGTGACCCCATATGACAGTGGTGTTCAACCTTTTTTACTACGCGAGCTACTTTTCTATAAAAAGTTATTCGGCGATCTACTCTCTTATATAGATCACGTTCCCCCAACCTGATATCTGATTACGCACAAATAAACAATTAAAAAAAATACACAACTAAAAACTTTATTTGTGTATTTAAAAAATTATTTATCACTTTTAATTATTTTAATACAACAAATATTTTAATACAACAACAACAAAAAAATAATATATATATATATATATATATATACATTGGAATAAAATATTTATTTCTCTATTTTCGAAAACCAAAGTTAGAAAAAACAATAGATTGATTACAAATTTACAAGTTACATGAAATGCTGGTTGATGAAAAAAAAAAAAAAGTTAATGTGAAATTTGGCATTGTTTGGACCTCGCAATATTTTCATATTCAAGTTGATATGAAGAAGTGGCCAATCGCAGATAATAATCCAAATGATCATTTGTAATTTGGTTTCTTAATTGATTTTTTATGACGGTCATATTTGAAAAAGCGGATTCTGACAAGTATGTCGATCCGAGACACGACAGAATTTTTCGCGCAATATCAGTTAATATTGAGAATTTTTCATGTGCATACTTCCAAATGACTTCATTGTTTATTGATTTCAAATGTAAACTATTCTGAATGTTTATTGATTTCAAATGTAAACTATTCTGAATGTTTATTATCTCAAGTTCTACTTCAGCTTGGTTTATATCAAACAGCCACTAATTTTATTTGAAATTTCTGTGATGTTCAAGTTTTCTTGAAATGGATTATTGATAAAAGATACAATCATTTCAGTTTTATTAAAATCTTTAAATCTTGAATTTATTTCTTCCTTAACTAATTCTATTTCACGAATAAATTCTTTTAAATCATAGCGAAGCATTTCTTGATTTTGTTCAAAATATTTTAATAAATATGGGAGATGTCTAAAGTCGCTGTCATTTATATTTTCTTTAATAAAAGTAAGTATTGTTGGAAAGTTTTTATTGAACTTAACATGTCAATTAAATTTTTATCTCTACCTTGTAACTCTAAATTTAAATTGCTTAATTTCGTACAGAAATCTACTAAAAATGATAAGTGTAACAACCATCTTTTATCACTCAATTGTGGATAAATATCTCCTTTATCATCAAGAAAAATTTTATATCGTTAATTAATACAAGAAATCTTTCTAAAAATTGACTTCTGCTGAGCCAGCGAACATTATTGTACAACAGACGTTCCCTATCATCATCTGCCTGTAATTTAAATAACCGCCGTTGCAGGGATTTTCCTCGAACAGAATTTACAATTTTAAATGTAATATCCAAAATATCTTTTGTGCTTAATCTTTTACTACACAGTACTTGTTGATAAATAATACAGTGGTATGTTAAAAAATCTGGATATTTGTCATCATTTTTACATAATGAAATGAAGCCTGATTTATTACCTATCATTGCAGGAGCACCATCAGTAGTAATAGACACAAGTTTAAAAAGCGGAAGTTTGTGTTGTTTCACAAATTCATCAAATGCCGAAAAAATGTCTTCTCCCCTAGTCCTTCCCAATAATGGTATAATTTTCAAAAGTTCTTCTTCACTTGAATAATCTTGAAATACCATTAACTGAGCAATATCAGTGAAGTAGTTTGATTCATCAAATTGTAATGAAAACGCAACACACTGGTGAATGTTTGACATTAACCTGGCATGGAAACTTTTCTCCGGCAATTGGAACTCTTCCTTTCGGCAATTTAAAACCTTGTCTGCGGCCTAGAAGTAGTCTCTCTCTCTCTCTCTCTAGCGACGTCTCGAACCGAGAAGCTCCTTTCTGGAAGTGGGAAACTCCTCTCTCAAGCAACGTGGATCCGAGCAGTCCCTCTGACGGCGACTCTGGACAGGGCGGCCTCCTCTCTGACAGCAATTCTGGAACCGGGACCCCTTCTGCTTGCTTCAGTCCCTTTTTATTAGACCTCCTCTGAGACCTCGCATGAAGTTTGACAACCCCACTTTCTAATGTCGCCATGTACAGCTTCGCCGACAAAAACATTGCTTTTGTTTTTAACACTCTAACATATTCTTATTAAAGCAGTATACACAGTTAGCTTCAAAAGAGTTATTTACAAAAACATCTAATACAAACTATACCGAGACAAACAATGTTTGGCTCGCTGTTTGACTTCCACTGATCCAAATTAATTCATTTACCCGGACTTATAAGAAAATTACTGATTTGACAATTTTAACGAAAAATAAATAAACAATAGCAATACACTTAAAGCGAATTAAAAATAATACAAAATAATGATAAATAAAATATTATGTTTTCAGTTTTAATTAAATTTGTAAGTAAGGAGGAATACACAAGAAATCGACCAAAAATCGCTCCGCGATCGACGGGTTGAACACCCCTGCCATATGACCTACAAAAAACAGCATTACTTGGAACAGTACATATTTTATGACGCTACCTAACGGACTATTCTTAGATTCATGGGTAGAATCTGAATTGTTCTGTATCACCAGTCAAATTGTTGTTTAAATGATATCTTGTTTTGACTGTGTATCAATTATGTGGATAATAATAATAATAATAATAATAATAATAATAATAATAATAATAATAATAATAATAATAATAATAATAATAATAATAATAATGTTTTTGCTTTGTTATTCTGAAAATATTAAATTTGTAATGCTTGATCAGTTGAATTACTGAGTGGAGAGTTAGTCTGTTTTGCTAGTTAAAATGTCTAAAAAGTTATTTCAAATTTTTCTCCTCTGTTCTTTTCTAGGAACGTTTATACAGACATTCTTGAAGCATATGTTTAGCTCATCTTATGATGATAATGGATGCCTTGTTTGTTTATTTGTTTATTTATCTGTTTTTCTAGTGGGGAGGTGAGAATTTATTTTTCTACAGTCTCCTGAATAACAAGAGAGCATGCAGAAAATCCCCCTCCTGAGATCCAGCATAGTAGTCTTTTAAGCCACTTTGTGCCTCCAATTAACAAGAATGTGCGTTCTCAGGCAGGTTAATTAAATTCATCTACCACTTAAAAATGATGCCTCAAGCTTTTACTAACATTTTGAGATTTTCACCTTTTGACTCGCATACCGTACTTGATAAAACTTTTAAAGTATAGATCAGTTAGATGGCCTGATAAGGTGGTGGCAGGATTTTTTTCAGTAAACAGACAAACCGGCAGGAAAATACACGCAATTAGCTGATACAATACACTGCTGTTATGCCTCTTTGTAATGAATACATTCTTAAAAAAAAAAAAAAGGGAAGAATCGGAAATTAACATGGCGAAGTGTTTAATGAAAGAAATTATTTTTAATCAACAAAAAATATATTGCCCAAGACGCAGATATAATAAATATTTTCAGCACGAGTAGTATAGAAATTACAGTATTTAAATACTACTCATATTGCACAGATTAGTAAGATCGAATATTATTATCAACAAAAGATGGAAAAGACAGAAACTGATTAAAAGTAAAAGATTTTTCTCTTTCTCTTTCTCTCTCTATTATTTTATCAAATCTGGATAAAGGCGTTCTTCCAAAAAAAAAAAAAAATAGAAGAAAGTTTTAGAATATTGATATAAATGAAGACTTGGATAAAAACAATCAAGTAATAACAGAAACCCCTATTAAATAATGCTAGGCATTATTTAGAGAGATCAGTGGAATTAACAGAAAGAGCGATGAAAGAACGTTATCAGAAGAACCCCAAACCTTCTCAGAAAGAGAAAAGAAATAAAACGAGGTTCCGACAGCATAAGTAGAATGGAATTCTCGGAATTGTGTAAAAAGGATGACACAAGAAATTAAAAACTTCAGAACAAGGAAAGTCAGAATTACAATAGAAAACAATATGAGTCTAGTGATGTGAGAAGAGAGTTGTCCATAGGTCAAAATAAATTAATAGCCCTTAAAGATGAAACTGGAGTTCTAATTAAAGACAAAGAACAGATCGTAAGAACAATATAATCATTCTATGCCAAATTATATGATGATTCCCAAGACTTAAACTAATTTGAAAACAAAAATATAATATCCCAAATGGAAGAGGAAGATATATGTCCTGATATTTTAAAAGAAGTTCAGTATGTAATAGATAGCATGAGTTGTGGGATAATACCAGGCAAAGATGAGATATCGATAAAGTTCTGAACGCAGGTGGTGAACCGGTTATAACTGTGTTAAGGAAATTTTATTCATCTTGCCTAAGACAGAAGAGAATACCAAAGAGTTGGAATGATGCTATCCTTATTATAGTTTTTTTTTTTTTTTTTTTAAAGCAGGCAGAGAGGATATTAAGAATTACTGCCCTATCAATCTCCTTTCAACAATATACAAATTTATTGCAAAAATCATTAGCAACAGAATACAAAACAAGTTACATTTTTTGCAAACCTCCAGGAAAAAAATTACAGCATATGGATCATATATATATTTATAATTATGTAATAAGACAAAGCATTGAAAAGACAAATGAATACCAAAAATTATTTAGGTCTGGCATTTATTGATTTTGAAAAAGTATTTGATTCCATCTCAACGTCAGCTATTTTAGAAGCCCTAAAAATCAAAAAATCTGGATTGGTAAAATAAAGGAATTGCAGTAAATGAGAAAGAGAGAGAGAGAGAGAGAGAGAGAGAGAGAGAGAGAACTAATCTGCGATTTGCTGATGACAGTATTCTTTTGTGAAACTCTGCATTGTTCAACAAATGATCAATGAAGTTAATAAAGAAAGCAAAAAGAATGAATTAAATATAAACAGACAAAACAAAAAAAAATGCATAAGTACATAACCAAAAGTTCAGTACTGAACACTGGAAATTTGATGTAGCATCCTTGTATGTTTACTTAGGACAAAAGGTCACAGTAGGAGAGGCTGTGAAGAAGAAATTTCAACTTGGTTGGATAACTTTTGTCGAATATCATAAAACAATTCAAAGGAGACACCCCAATCTGCCTTAAAAGAATATTAGACAGTTGTGCACTTCCGATCTTGACACATATGGAAGTGAAACGTGGACTTTCAATATTACAAAACGTGGACTATAAAAAATTGGCTCACAAGTTGAGGACTACCCAGAAGAAAATGGAAAGACCATTGCTCGGTACTATCATTCAAGACAGAAAGCGTAATACTTGGACGAGAGCTCAAACTAGGGTAAGAGACATTATTATAACAGCCATTAACACGTTCATTGCCAAGCTGAAAATTGGAATTTCGTGTGGTGGCCAATTTTTTTTAATTTTTTATTTAGTTCGCGACGTCCACGCGATAACGCGTGATCGACCGCCCGGTGAGAAGTCTCAACACGCGATATCGCGTGATTGGGAATGAACGTGTTAGAAGATCCAAAAGATAATGAGTAGGTCATAATGAAAGAAGTAACACTCAAAATGGATATATACGAATGGTATCACAGAAATTGAAAGAATGCTACAGGAAGACCAAAGAGACGGTGGGATGATGAGATTAAAGAGATAGCTGGAACTCAGTGGCATAGAAGAGCTCAAGATAGGATTTTGGGGGAGGCCCTCTTTCAGCAATGGACAGAAAATGACTAATGATGATGAATGATGATGATGAATACACTGGTCTCATAGCCATACTTGCATCGGATATAATTCCAATCCAGCCGAAAGAAATCTTGCAGCGTGTTACTAATGCTGGGAAAATACCCAACAAACATCAAACTGGACCACGAAATAAGACTCTTCTCTAATAATAGAAGAGTCTTATTTCGTCTTATTATTATTATTATTATTATTATTATTATTATTATTATTATTATTAAATGATTTGATATAATGAAATATTTTAACTTAAACTAAGCTCTTCTATAATACTAATGATATAACAAAAAGTGAAACATAAATTAACTTTTGCCATATTTATTACGAAAATAATCACCAGTTCGTAATTACTTATTAAAGAAAATGTACTTAAAATCTATTAATTAATATTGTTACCGTGCATTATATTACATTCAGGTGCAAGATTTCTTGTCAGTTAAGTGCATGAGTGTTTTTATTTATTTTTTTTTATATTTATTTATAACCTCACTTTACCTCATTGACGTTCTAGAAAGACATATTTTCATCAAAGGCAATGTAACCCACGCTTAAAGCAAATGTGGGATTTCACAGATTAGTTTTTCTTTCTAGATGTTTCTTCGAGACCTTGACGATAGTGATTCTATTAGTAAAGTGGAGGTAGCAAGTCATGGGCACCGTTTTCCTTGACCTACAACACACAGCTTCTTGATTTGGAGTAGACTAACTATTAGCAGTCTTTGCAAATTAATATGAATATTGCCTTGTTACTTCGTCAGTATATTTGTAAAATAACCACAACAATGATATTTTAATTTATGAATGAATGAATTTATTTAATTTTTATCAGGACACTTCTCATTGCTTTAATCGCAGTTAAAATAATTATATAAGTATTTAACATTTTGAACCAAACGTTGAAATTCTTTCTGTTTTATCAATTAGAATATTGCCGACATCTGCATTTACTAAATTGACACAAATGTTTCCTGACCCTTCTGCATTCAAGAGGAGAGCATAACCCGAATAGACATGCAATGGCATTGATATTATTATCACACAATAATTACATTTATCATTAAGCATTGCAAAACTCATCGTAGGATATGTTTGTATATCTATTTTACGCTTACGCGTTTTCTCACTACCATTGCCGAACGTAGGTGCACGAGGCTCTAGCTGGGGCCCCGAAAAATTAGGTTCAATTTAAGGACACCAAACAATGAGATTTAAAATTGAAGAATTAAAAGTATAAATAATTAAAACTGAACATAAAAAAATTATGCCTGTTTTCTGTTAATTTCCTATCACTATAATATATATATATTAATTTTATACATTCAAGATACCAAGTAATTTTATATAAACTTGGTTTTAATCCTATTTCCCAAGTAAGCAAACAGACAAAAAAGTCAAGTTTGTGCCTGCAAGTCCAAGGCAACTAATGATAATGCCAGTCAAGGCAACTCGTGGTAAAGGTGGATTAAGTTCTGATCACTTTTCTTAGTATTTTCCCCTTAATATAAAGCACATCCCCTTGCGGAGATGTATAATGCTAAACATTAAAGGCAATGGTCACTACCCATACCGGTTTCGACCTTTATTGAGGTCTCGTCAGTGGGAGCCAGACCTGAAAATGCTAAGGATGAAGTAATGCAGAGCTCATATGTATTTTACCAAAACAAGTTGCCAGAAGGTGCTTTGACCTTATAAATATAAAATCTCAGGATGAGAGATAGATGTAGAAAGTTTTTTAACTTGGGTATATAATGTATTCAATATACCAAGTAATTTTATATAAACTTGGTTTTAATCCTATTTCTCAAGTAAGCAAACAGACAAGAAAGTCAAGTTTGCGCCTGCAAGTAGTGCAAGTCCAATTCTACATCTATCTCTCATCCTGAGATTTTATATTTATAAAGTCAAAGCACCTTCTGGCAACTTGTTTTGGTGAAATACATATGAGCTCTGCATTACTCTTCATCCTTAGCATTTTCAGGTCTGGCTGCCACTGACGAGACCTCAATAAAGGAGTGACCATTGCCTTTAATGTTTAGCATCATACATCTCCGCAAGGGGATGTGCTTTACATTAAGGGGAAAATAGTAAGAAAAGTGATCAGATCTTTATCCACATTTACCAGTTGCCTTGACTGGCACTACCATGAGTTGACTTAGACTTGCACTACTTGAAGGCGCAAACTTGACTTTCTTGTCTGTTTGCTTACTTGGGAAATAGGATTAAAACCAAGTTTATATAAAATTACTTGGTATCTTGAATACATAATATACCCAAGTTACAGTAGTATCTCGATAATCCGAACTAATAAAATCCGTGATCGTTCGGATTAGCGAATTTTCCCCAAGAGACAACAATAACTAGCGTTTAAGACAAAAATAATCAGATTCTAATGGTACATCAATTTAATTCTGTAAATAAATGAAGTAACTGACAAAAATAAAGCTACCGTACTGTAATGTAAAACTTAAAAAAATAATACAAGTTTAGTTTAGTAAAAAATTTAGTTTATATATATCTGTATTGTTGAGGATTCTGATTTAATAAAATTGCATTCCGATTTTAATTTGCGTAAAAAAAAATCAATTTCTTGTACACAACATACAAAAAAAGTTTCACAAAATAACACACAATAAAGTTTTTTTTTTTATTTCTCTAAAAAATCACTGATTTTCTTTTGCTTCTTGGAAGGTAAACTTTTCCCGAATGCTTCTTCTCCGAGCTGCATTAGCAATAATATTTTGTGGAATGGCGTATCATTCTGCTTAATCCATTCTATATACATATTAAAACTGTCAACTGCCTCTTCATGTTTTACTTTTTTTTCTTCTAGTTCTTTATCGTCATCATCGTCTTCTAATTAATTCTGTATCGTCATATTTATAATTTCAGCATCTGATTTGATTTCGAATTCACTTTCGGTTCTACCTGTAATACATTCCTTAACATCTGTTTGTGAAATATCAACATCTGGATTTATATTTTTAACTAAATTGTGCGCGTTTTGAATTTCTTCTTTTTGTATATCTCGGTAAAATTCTAGAAGGGCACAGTTTTTTTTCATGACGCTCGAATTGCTTCAGGTTTGAGGATTCCCAAGCAACATTAATTGAGAATGCTACATCCTTCAAATTTATATTTTTTTATTGATGTGGTAACGTCATAATTTTGGGAAATTACTTTTAAAACCAGGTCTTTACGATCTTTTAATTTAATGGATTGTATTATGTTCTGATCCATTGGTTGCAAGTTGCAACAATGGAGTACAGTTTGGAGGCAAAATAACAGTACACAAAATAATAATGCGTAATAAATAAAAATATTTTTCTTTCAAACCGCAGTTCGGATTACTGGAGAGTTCGGACTAAAGAGGTTCGGATTAGCGAGATACCACTGTATATATAGCTAATAAAAAGGGTGTCGTTGCTTCAAGTCAATATCATCTTCTAAATAGATCATACGGCTTAAAAAAAAATGCAAATACTATTTATTTCATATATTCTTTTGTGTCCATGACCTGTTTGCGGTCATACCACATACAGGTAACGTTCATTTTCTGTTCTTAAAAGGGCAAAAAATTATTTACGAAACTCTTTGCATCAGGATAAAAATGTCAAAATTTTCACTATTATTTATCGAAAATGATGTGAATAATTTGAATTATGATGATATTATTGATACTACGAAAGAAAAGTTTAGGAAAAAAACATGTGTAGTGGCTTTACTTAGCATGTCTTTACTTAGCATAATTTTTTTTAATAAATAATAAATTTTTTTTGTATATATTACTTATTTTTATTTGTCTTTATTGTGTAAGGGGGGAAGGTCCGGAAAACTCTAGCACCTCGGGCTCCGCCCTCTAGGGGAAAAGTGTAAGTACGGCCATGCCCACTACCATGTAACGTTTCGAAATCAGATCCGAAATATTGGGTGGATTTTTCTGGCCAGTTTGCCTCTTCTGCGAGATTTAAAAAAAAACAAAAAAAAAACTAGTTTCTAGGAGAAAAAAGTCTGCTACTCCCTAGGTATGAGGCCGGTTGTCCCTCCTTCAACTGAAAAGTTCAGATAAACGTGTCCTACAGGAGATTCGAACCCAGGATATGATACATTGAAAAAATCTCAGTTTTTCTACTATTTGAATTTTATGGGATAGATGTTCTTATCTCCTGAAAGAAGAAGAAGCAGGGGAAGAACACTTCAATCTAGATTGAAAATATTTATAGTTTATGACATCTATATTTATAATTTATTATAATTGATGAAACCACTATGTTATAATGGCACTATATACTATATTTTAATGCTAGTTTTGAGGGAAACTTGTGCCATAGTATCATAAATTATCTACACGTAAACTAAATGGCTTCTCCGAAAGAACTACACACCGTCTTCTTGACTCCTATAAATCCAATCAATATAACAAAGAACCCATACGTCGAGTTCCAATCCCATACATCACCGGCATTTCAGAGCCTATTTCAAGAAATCTGAGAAATATGATTTAATAGCTACTTATATTCCCATTAATAAACTATCCACGTATTTCCCATCGTCTCAAGATAAACTCTCAACTATGTCTCTTCTTGGTGTATATCAAGTTCATGTGACTGCCAGCTTTCCTACTTTGGACAAACCGGACGTTCACTAGAAAAAAGAATACAAGAACATCAATCTTATATTCTTCACAACAAATCCGATAAGTCTGGATTGGTGCAACACTGAATAGAGGCAAACCACAACATTCTCTGGTTTGAAATTTGCCTTCTACACAGATGGTATAAATTCGAAAGCCTATTTAAAGTGCTGAGACCTTACTTCACCGTCCTAACTTGAATCGGAACGACTGCCTACCTTGTTAAAAATATGGGAAAGTTTGATCCAAATAACACATTTAAAAAAAAAAAAAATTAAGGCAAATAATGATATTTACAAAGATAGAAGATCCTAAGCAACCACTGGATACTACATCTATCCAATGATCTATTTAATACGATATTATAAATTAATTTTTCTTTTTTTATGATAATATAAATTATATAATTATTTTATAATTATATAATTATAAAATATTTATATAATCATTTTATATAATTATTAATTTAATAAATTAATAATTAAATAATAAATAATGTTAAATTATATTATTAAATAATAACTTAATAATAAAAGGTTAATCACTTTTGTGATTAACCTTTTCTTCAGTGAAGCATAGCGCCTGATGTTAAATCGCTATTAGCGATTTAACATCAGGCGGCTCGTACTATTTGGAATAATTCAATTGTTTGCATTCTACCTTGTAAAAAATGTTGTTCAGGCCACTGATGATAACTTGTTAGTTTCAAACTGAAATATTTGGCAGTATATTTACAAAGTCATTATCATTATTATTATTATTATTATTATTATTATTATTATTATTATTATTATTATTATTATTATAACGGTGTCTCCATGGAGTCAAAAGACTCATCGCTGGAGACCCTACATTGACACACACTAACCATTATTCACACAATACCTGTCATACTTCTCCTTAAATTCATTCACAGACGAAGCATTCACAACCACCTCTGGCAACGCATTCCACCCACTCACAACCCTCCAAGCAAAAAATCTAGTCCTAACACCCTTGTTAACCACACTCTTACATAATCTCCAGGGATGGTTCCTCGTTCTCTCCCTTCCTGCACTGGTCTTGGAATTGTCATCAATATCAATCCTATAAAAGTCCTTTAATAATTTAAATGCCTCTATCATATCTCCACTCCTACGTCTATCAACTAGTTTTTGGAGCCCACAGATCTTCAATCTATCCTCGTATTCCACAGCTGCAACAATCTTTGTACTTGCCTCTGAATCCTCTCCATCATTTCTTCTTCACCAAGAAATCCAGGCGACCAGATCTGTGCGCAATAATCCAAATGCGGTCTTATATAACGCCTTATAAAGTGGAACAATAACTTCCTTATCCCTGCTTGTTACTGTGTTCTTCAACAACCATGTAATTTGATGTGATGTTTTGGCAATCTTTGCAATATGCCCTTTAAACTTAAGTTTTCTGTCCACAATAACTCTCAAGTCCCTTGTCTCGTCATCTTCTTGCAGTTCAGTTCCGTCAATATAGTAAACAGCATGTGATATCACCGAAGTGCGTCACCTTACACTTAGCTACGTTAAATTGACAGCCATTTACCTTGATCCATACAGTCAGCCTATTTAAGTCATCCTGCAAGATATCTACATCATCTGAATTCACTATCGCTCTTCCTAATTTTACATCATCAGCAAACAAATGGATATTTCCTTTCAAAGTATCCCCAATATCATTGATGTACAAATTAAACAATAGAGGACCAAGCACACCACTAGTACACCAGGTACACCACTAGTCACCTGCCTTCTCCTGGACTCAGCTCCTCCATAAACTACTCTTTGATATCTGTTCACCAGCCACTCTCTAATCCAAATCACCAGCTTCGGATCCATACCCATTTGTTCTAATTTATCCAAGAGAGTTCCGTGTGGAATCCTGTCAATAATAAAGCAGGTTAACATTAATTATATGAAACAACTAGTTTGATACCGACTACGACTACATAGAATAACAGATACCTTCATAATAACTGTCTTATTGTATCTTTAATTGAAGAATCAATTAAACTCAAACTGTAAAAAATATTCAGGCAATGTCTTTAATCTATTTTTGACTCTGTTATTGACAATAAGACAAACATGATTTCCAGCAGCGAAAGTGATAAATATTTTATTCAGGTTTCCTGGAAATTCCATGAATTACGAGAGGAAGAAATTCTAGAAAACCTGTAAAGTAATGAACGGGATATTAGCAAACATATTTCTGACGACTTTCATGCAGTAAATAAATCAACTTTCAAACATTTTCTTTCGCTAATAAATGTTTAATAAACTATACGGAAATTAAAACTCGAAAATCTTTTTACAAACTTGGTAGTTGCTTTAAGGTTATTCTGCACCATACCGGTAACAGTGGTTGAAATAACTGAAGAACACTTTTTTCAGCTGTTTTTCTGGAATAAAAGACGTCTTAAGGTATACAATGGTCCTAAACAGACTGCCAGATTTGGGTTCAGAACTGAATTAGCGACAGAGTATAATTTTCCTGACGTTAATGATCAACTGATAAATATGATACAGAAAATTTCGCAAAATTTTTTTTTTTTTGGTTATTGTGACTTCCATTTAAATTTTTCTATATATGTTTTTTAAGAATAAAGATTCTCTTTTCTTTTTCATGTATCATTTTAGCTTTTAGCTGGTCCGCCTTTGCTGGTAGGGGATGATTTTTTATTTTTTTCCCTCCACTAGGACAGTAATCCCTCTCTTGGCAGCCCTGTATCCTGTAAAAAGTTCAATAGTAATAAAGAAAAAAAAAAAAAGAAGAGAATATTTAAATTTTTTTTTCACCATTATTATTAGATAGTACCTCTAGAGGAGTCCAAAGACTTATCGAGGGAGGGCACCTACTCTACAACTCTCCGTCTCCATCAACCGCAACTATCTTCATCTGCACCGAAGCCATCTGCCGCCGACTACCATCATTTTCACAAACCTCCATGCATATGGCGGGATTCGAACCCGCAGCTTTTTCGCGGGAGAGTGGTTTACGCTAACCACTCGGCCAACCAGGATTTAATCGTCAGAGTATTTTTCAGAATATTTCAGAATATCGTTATGTCTTAATCCATATTAAAAAAAAAAAAAAAATCAGCTAACGCCTTTTTATTCCCGTATACGAGAGTAGGCGAGGCCATTTAGCCCTATCTAACTTTTGGAGACTGAGTGGGCAGTTCAATCTCCACTGGTACAAATCAGAGATAGATGGCCCAAGGCTATCACTAATTAAGCGGTACGCAGTGAAGAGAGACGGCTCAAATGTGCCGCCATCTCGTGGTCCCTAACCTTAACACAATATATTTAATGTCTGAAAATAATGTGGGTTCTGCGGTCGATTTTCTTGAGTTTACGGGACGAAAAACCCGAGTTTCCGGGAGGAAAAACCCGCTTGCCCGTGCCAGAGATCGACTAACCCGGGAACCGGTCGAAAAAAGGCTTAGAAAAATTTCCTCTAGTCGGCGACTAGATTTGAACCACCAAACCCTTTCTTCGTGCGGTCAAGCGCTGTAGAGTGCAAACGCCACTTCTACTGAGCTACACAGGCTCTTAATAATACACAGGCTCTTAATCCATATTAAGGCCATAATATTTCAGATGATGAGGCTCATCATCTGAAATCTCAAGACGCTTGGGCCTACGAAATTATCAGTAGCAGCACAAATGCTTTCCTCTTCTTCGATTTACCCTTTACCACCCTAGGATGGATTGATACCCCCCCCACACACACACACATACACATACTGCCTGGTGTGGTGGCAATGTAATTCGTTTTTGGTATTTGATTATTGGTCTTATGATAAAACAAAAACATGTCTGATTTTTCTTAGATATTTCATTAATCCGAAATAAATCCGATATCCTTTCCATGAATTTTTAAATGAGCTTGATTAACAAAACTCTCAGGTTCGCCTAAATGCAGGCTTCGTGGGCAGGGTGGACAGTATTTCCCCTCTCAAATCAACAAGCTGTGAATGTCTTTCAAGCGAACCTCATTGTAGGCATGAGTATTTGGGAATGTTTTTATGATCGCCAGGTTTGAAACTACCACCACTTTGCTTAATAAAGACCTGAAGCTTGAACAACTTCTATAGTTGGTCTGAAGATCAGGTTTCTAGATTATCTTATTCTTAGCCCACCCACGATATATTACGGAGAATTTGATAAATAGAAGGGTATGAACAATCACCGAGAATTATGAATAATCGCTAAACGTATTGGAGAATATGGTAAAAATTTGTGAATTTATCAAAATCGCCTTCCATTATGTATAATCTCCAATACTAAACGGTTAATTTGATTAATGAATATGTTTTGACCGGTAGGTAGGAGTTTGTAACGTGATGTCCTGATTATGTCACATCGTGCATATATAATATTATGTGATAACTTCGATATCGCTTAAGCAGTAGAACTGTGACCACATCGGTATTCACTGTTGCTTTCAAAATGGGCGTAACTAAAGTAGAACAAATGAAACAGTAATTTAATGCAATGCTAGACACACACTAATCTCAGAAAAGGCTTCGAAGACCGGTTTTCTATCGAGAGAAAGGTATTTAGAAATAAGAACTGAGATAACACAACTTAAACAACAATAACAAAAACTGGTAAACGCAAGTAGATTATCAAAAATTAAAACCGGTTTGGTGTAATCAAAGTAAAAGATAATTGAAAAACTAATTTATCCAGTTTGGATAAGTCAAATATAAAATACTTTCACCATGGATGAACTTTTCAATATCATTTATTGAAAAATGACATCTCCCAACTGAACGCGGAGAAAGAAACAGAATGATAAAAGAAATGAATAAATATAAAAATGTGACTGCAGAAACCATTATGCTTTATCGGCTTTATGTGAAGCTTACCCAAAATATTAAATGTTCCGAAATAAGGAATGTTATTTAGAATCAATGAAATGGAATGAACAGTCGATGTCAAGTCAACTTAATCGACGTGCAGATCCACATTTCAATTTTATCCACGTTTATATTGACGAAATTTATACAACTGCGGCCATTAAAAACAAAAAAGCTGAAGGAATTGCCTACAAACCTTTTAATATATTTACAATATTTGGAACACCAAATGTTTGTCCATGGAAAACCGTCGCAGTGAAAGTCAAGGATCAGTGGAACTAAGTAATTAGTGGAACTACGTAATTTGAGTTTTTCTAAATAAAAAAAAAAAATTAAACAGATAGTTGATTATTTTTGAGAAATCCGTTTTTTTGATAAATATTTTTTAATTGTATAAATTTTTGTGCAATTAAATTTTTGGAACAGAATTGTTTTTTTTTATTATTATGTCACTTCATCGAGTTAATGTCCGCGCAGTTAGCCTAGTGGCTGTGCGCTTCGCAACCATATGACTGGGGAAGGAGTGTTCCAGGTTCGATTCCCGTCGAAGACGTGAGGGACTTCAGGATCTTCCTCAGCCATAGCCAAGTTAGCCAGTCTTGGGCGTGGACAGCAGGGTTTTTCATCCTGCAAGCAGGCAAACCAGCCCCATGAACACACACGGATCTACAGCCATAAATACTTAACCCCCCATGAGGGGGATCAACTAGCCCCAATAGGGACGGGGGAGAAAAAGGGAGGAAACTCCATACGAATAAATAAAAAATAAAATAAATCGAGTTAATAAATTTGTCTTAACTATTTGACACTTTATTAATAAATTACATTTTATCCGATGATTACTTATTAAATTTTTATCTCCATAATTTTATCTTATTTGGTATTTCAAATAAGATAAAATTAATTATTTTATTAAATAATTAAGAGCCTCCGTAGCTCAGTCGGTATAGGCGAAGCCCTTTGGGCGGAAAGATCTGGGTTCGATTTCCGTCCGTGACGCGAGGAACTTTTATCTGGTCTCTCTGGACGAAAGGTGAGCTAGTGGGAGACTCGGGTTTTTCGTCCTCCAGAACAGGCAGACCGGCCCCGTGAACACACAGATTACAGTCAGGAATATTTCAGACCCAGTCATAGACCTGATTCATCAGCTATGCTGGTCCCGAGCATGGATAAAATTAGGGGAGATTGAGATGGTCCGTACCTTCTCGTAAAGGGGGGGGGAATCACAGCCGTTGTATCATCATACAAAATAAAAAATCCTAATAATAATAAGTTCATCGTGAAAGCAGTGCAATTTTTATGATTATTTATTTAATTTTTATATTTATCTTATGTGGATTATATTTATCATACTAAGCAGTAATCATTGGAAATTATGCATAATCACTGGCGATTTTGATAAATAGTAAGGTTTTGTTTTTTACTTAGCATGGTTTACAGTCTTTAAGAATTTTTAATTTGACCTAGTATTATCGGTTTGCAAAAGATGAGCATAAAATATCTTTCCTACTGTCGAGAAGGATAAAATAAATGTTTGTTAAAAACAAAAATATACAATTATCTCACAGGAAACCATAAGGAATAACTGATTGCACTGTACTTCTGGACACTGTAGGTAATCTACTGAGTAGAACCAAGTTACCTTATGCTGTTGAGAGCCCGCATGGCTGTAATTCCTAAGCTAATTTCAGCGTGTGCGTGTGTGCGTTTGTGCTGCATAATCTCTTTAAAGAGCAGTTAAAAATGCACGTCGATGTCTCACCGTAGACTCCGCGTAGAAAATCATCACGCCGTCTCCGTACTTCGACTGCAACGCTCGTCTTATCTCATTTATGGTCACACTCTCTGAATGTTTCGATATTTGTAACAGTTCACGACTATTCATTTCAAATAAATAATTGATCAAAAATTATTTCTTAATGTATTTTACGGATGTGCGGCGCACACTTAGTACATCCATAATATACGTCCCTAAATTACACATTCTACCTCTGTGTGTGTTTTCTAACAGACATTTATTTTATAAAAAGGCTTTTCGTGAGCCTGGTGCATGTAAGAAGTTTATTTAGCCGATGCGAGCGTGCATCCTCCAGATCACAAAATATTTTTGTCTTCTTTCTGTGAAACGTCATCATTACGCAATACAACGAGGTCATGACGTTTTACCTCTCGTCTTTCACTCAAGAAGAAGGATAGCTTTATTTTAAATTGAGCAATCAGTCTGACGCGAAAAGTAGAGAATCTGAGGAAAGACTTGGCGTTGTAGCTTCCTTTGAGCAGGAAGTGATTCAAAGCTTTTTTTAAGTAATAGAAAGCGTTGATAAAAATTACGCCTATTTATTCGTCCAGAAGATAATTCATATCTGATATTCATTCGATACTAGTTTACTTTTCTAAAATGAGTTTTTGAAATCGTTTAAGCGTTTGCTTTGTTATTAAGGATCAAGTAATCATCTCTGTTCCGTATTCGTCATCCAGACACAACAGAGCCCATTCATATTATTACAGCGTTCTTGAAGTATGTCCTATAATCGCTTACAGGAAATTATTTTCCTTTGGTTTGTTGGAGGGAGGGTTATAATTTGATGAATATTTAGGACAACAGGGAGGAAAGGGGGGAGGAATGAAATACATATCATGTAAAAGAAAATGTATCTCATTTTATCAAACTAAAAAAAAAAAAAAAAGTTATATTTGTTTATCTAACACGAACACGAAGATATTATTAATAATGCATTAAGCAAAAACTAGAACACTTTAAGAATTCTTTTCTTCGGAAGCTTCCTTTCACTTATATTATCTACCGTGTATTACATGTCAACTGAAAAAAAAAAATATAAAAAAAAAAAAATAAAAAAATAAAAAAATAATAAAAAAAAAAAATATATATATATATATATAAAAGTAAAATTAGAAAATTTGTTAAAAACACGTCTTCGGAAGGTATATAACTGACACAAAACCATTTATTAAAACATTCCAACTTCAAAATTATCAAAGCAACTTCCAACACAATCGTCAGTCAGTTTTCAGTGTTTCCAAGTATTTGAAAAATATAAGTGAACACCGATGAAATGAAATTATCGATTTTTGCTACTAAAATATGAAATTTATAATAATAATTTGGGAAACTTGTGCAGTAATGAATCATGACAGTAATGAAGTTGGAAGAATGGAGTGACAGACGTTTCGATATTGAAAATACCTGGTTTCATCTACAGTAGCATGAAGTAAGTTCTCTTACAATGAATCCTGGGAGTGCACGGAGGTACCAAGTGATAATAAGAGATATTTGGTTTCGTGGATTTCGATTCTTAATGTGACTTGCTGCGGCGCGGCTGCTACCTTCTCTTAGTTCAGTCTATCAGTAACAATCATGTCAGTTATAAAAATAATTACACAGTTTATAAAGAATAATATATTATATTATTATTTAATAAATTAATGTATTAATTCTTGGATATTTCATAATATATTAAATCATTAATAATTAAACATATTTATAAAAATCGAATAAAACTGTATTCTTCTCTACATATTCAGACATTTCACAGTATTGTAAAATTATTATTAAGATTGTTTCTGTCAATGTTTTGTAATGTTACTAACCAGTTTCATATTTCTACTAGCTACTCAATTGCCAATTTAAATGTCAAAACGCACTTATAATATCAATGGAATAGTTATTGCACATCTCTGAATACTATCATGAACTTCATGTTAATGTACCCTTAGTGCAAGAATCTATGTAGTTCTAAATATTTTACAATATCAGTAAAGAGCATTCTTCTTAAAAATGCACTCTGATACCAAATAATCAAAGTGAATATAAGTTTAATAAAGAAATTGAAAATTTGTCCACATAACAAAACGAAGAGGAATTTAAATGCATGAATGTAATTAATACTCCTGAAAATCCGTAATAATAATAATAATAATAATAATAATAATTTTTTTTTAACATTTTATTATGTCTCAGATAAATTACATACATAGGAACAATAATAGTTGTACACACACACACACACACACACATATATATATAAAATGTTTATAATACATTACATTTGCGAATAACAGATACTTGCGAGTTAATAATATTTTAAAATAACAATAATATTTTTTAATAAATAATATTTTTGTTCATTTCTAAAATATTTACACATATATATACAATAGTAATCTTGAGTATAATTTTATAAAATTTTTCTACATTGGATTTCAGTTAAGAATTTTAATAACACCTTTTGCCTCTGTATTGTTCATTGACAATGAGTGTTCTAATATTAACAGTGATGATTATACAGATTTTTTTTTTTTTTTTTTTGGAGTGAGTAACTAATATAATAATGATAGTTTGGGAGGCATTTCTGATTTCTTCCTCGCAGCTTTGCAGAGCTTATCTGAGGAAGATAATAGATGATGGTGGTTTCGTAATTATGTTTCTATACTGATCGCAAGCCAGTTGTTCATTTTACTGTTTGTTGATACGTGTTTTTAAGGTTTCAACTGCTGTTACACAGTTTAGCTTTTTTTTTTTTTTTTTGCAAGTAGGATTGGATTTGGACATGGTGTGTTTGTTTGTGTCCTTGCAGTGGTATTTTTTGAGAGGGAGGCTTGTCATAGATTTTCTGTGCCTGTGTTTGTGTGTGAATAATAATAATAATAATAATAATAATAATAATAATAATAATAATATATTTTTTTTAACATTTTATTATGTCTCAGTATAAATTACATACAATAATAATATTTATAATATTTACAATAAGGTTTATACAGAATTTTTGAATTTAGAATATAATAATAATAATAATAATAATAATAATTTTTTTTTTTTTTTATAAACGACTTATTTGTTTTTGTTTTTACAATGAAAATGATAAGGTTTACTATCACACAGAGTATCTGCACACACACAATGAAAAACATATTATCTTTTCTGTACAGTGCGAAAATTCGATATACAAAATGCAGAGTACATTTTATAAATATGAATATACATTTTTTTAAACTAGCTAAATATGGATTGGCACCAATGTGCACACAATTCACGATACAATGCAGTAATGCAGCATACACACACAATTCAATAATAATAATAATACTTTTTTTTTTTTACATTTTATTATGTCTCAGTATAAGTTACATACAATAATAATATTTACAGTATTTACAATAAGGTTTATACAGAATTTTTTTTTTTTTTTTTTTATGTCTCAGATGAATTGCATACATAGTTGCTGTAGTAATTATATGTATATAATATTTATAACGCATTACAAGTGTGTATAACAGATACTTGCAAGTTAGTAATTTTCTTCCTCGAAGCTTAGCAGAGCTTATCTGAGGAAGATAATAGATGACAGGGGGTGGTGGTTTCATGGTTGTGTTCCTATAGTGGTTACAAGCCAGGTGTTGATTTTACTGTTTGTTGGTACGTGCTTGAAAGACTTCGACTGCTATTACAGTTTAACTTTTTTTTTTTTTTTTTGTGCAAATAGGGTTGGATTTAGACATGGTGTGTTTGTTTCTTTGTGTTCTTGTAGTGGTAGTTTTTTGAGAGGGGGGGGGGTTGTCGTAGGTTTGTGTGTGTGTGTATGTGTGGTGGGGGAGAGAGAAACAGGAATTGCTCTAATTTTCATTCTCGCTATAATATTTATATAGTGCCTGTTTCAGCTCTCTGTATATTCCTAAGTTTCTGTTGTCGAACGGCAGTTTGTTTATCATGTCAGGTACGTAGAATAATATTAATAATAATAATTGAATAATAATAATAATAATAATAATAATAATAATAATAATAATAATAATAATAATAATAATAATAATAATAATAATAATAATAACGACATATTTCGTCTCTGTGTTGCCTAAAAGCCTCATGATTTTGTATGAAATCAACTTCGCCACTAACACAAAATAAACCTACGAACCTAAGAAAAGAAGATAAAAAAATCCAAGGGTGTTTATGGGGAAAACAAAGAAACAAAATATCATCTTCAATTAGTAGTTGTCACGAATTATACGATAAACTTGATAGTACTCTTCCCATAACTTAAAGACATTAAATTTAAGAAATTCATAAATAATTACAACAGTTATAAACAGGGGCGACTCGTGCATAGGCACTGCGGAACTGCAGCACCCCCAATTTTTCTCGATATATAAATATATTTATTGATTTATTTATATTTGATTGTAATATTTACTTTTATCATCAACAACCCTATACAATTCTCTTATTTTGTAAAAAAATAAAAAAAAATAGTAAAAATCCATCTTGTAGCACTTAGGAGGGCGAAGGACGCTAAGCGACACTGTGTTTTCCACAGTGTCATATTGCTACGCGCTCAAGCGTATGCACGTCATAGTCACATGCGAGCTATTAGCGTAATGCGGTACTGTCCGTCGGCAGTTCCACTGTAATATGCAGCTTTCGCCAGTTCGTAGTGCTTATCGCGTTTACTCCGTCTCTTTAAATATTTGGACATTACAATTAAAGACATAACATTTGTTATAACTTATAACAAATTTATAACAAAATTACTTAAAAATTTAGTAATTTTTAAGTCATTTTGATATAATTTTATCGATAATAAACAATATTTTTTTCATGAAACAAAACAAGAATATATTTTATTTTTAAGTAATTTTGAATTATACCAAACTGTAAATTTTATCGATAATAAAAATTTTTTTTCATGTTTAATTTTTTTAAAAATTTTTACCATAATTTTGATATTTTATCCAAACACGTATACACTGTACTTACAGTGTGTAAAGTTGCAGCATCCCCACGATTTCAAGCCACGAGCTGCCACTGGTTATAAAATAAAGATATACTCAAATATGAAACGTAGTTGTTCGTAGCGATTTCATATTTGCTATTGTCATCTGAGACGATTAATTATCTTTGACTGTTTGTGACGGAATAGGATCTAAAAAGAAAAAAAAAGAAAAAAGTACAACTTATGAACGAGCTCATAATACGTGACTACGCTTGGCTTCTGCTATCATAGAGTATGTTACAGTGCGCAGATACACAGACAGCATTCTTTGAGTTCCAACCTCAGAAAGCTACCCGAATAGTCAGGAGCGGTGGTCCAACTCTAGGATCTTACTGCAAGATGGAAAGGAAAATCCTCTACTACATTATTCAGTAGGAAGTTAAAATTCATTTCAGTGTTTTTAACAAAATAAATTGAGTCTTGAATAACTATTTTCTTTAACCTAGTCAAATTTATTTCATTATTTAACCGATAATGAAATAAATTGGACTAGGATGACACACATTTACATAAAAATAATTCAACTGTAAATTTGATAAATATGGCACTATCAGCGTTGCATTTTCTCCGAGACTAGAGCGTAGGTGAAATACACCTACATACACTTTCAGCAAGGAATTACGTGCAATTGTAATTTTGTTGACGTCACAGTTGCGAGCAAATTTTTCCTCGTATGAAGCTGAGTAAATCTATCCTATAATATAAAATGATAAGCTTTTTTTTTTTGTAACATTTTTGTGTCACGTTTTTTGTCAAGTTATTTGAAACGTTTTGAAACCCTGAGTATCGAGTCTTCAAAATTCGAGTCATCAGAATTCAAGGAGAACCGGCCTACCAGTCCGGAACTCAAAGGGGTTGGGCGCCATAGGCTTCAGGGGGGCGGAGCCCCCTAGTACCATATAAAAATTGAAAATTCTAAAAGATGACGCTGTCATTTTCTGCTTACTGAGAATATATACAACCCGAAGCGTCGTCTGGATATTTACTTACTGTAATACACTGAAGTAAATGGTTACTATTATACAGTATATGGTTATATTGAATTTTAATAAAATATTTTGATTAATCATTTTCCTCCCGTAATATTGCCATTCGGATATCCTGCTCTGTCACTTGGTTCTGGACACGGATAATGCGGCCTCCAATCGTGTAGATTGTATCCTATGGAAATGAAAAAGGCCTTGGAAAGCTTTTTAAAGAAATAAAAATAATCTATTCCGTTGATTTTTCTTTTCATCTTGGAATGTATTATCGAAACAAAATCTGAATAGTGCATGTATTCTGAACAATATATGTGTGATATATTTCATATTAATCATCTCAATCACCGATGTTAGCTTTTGTCAGGAGCAACAACTAGTCTTTCCTCTTCACATCCACCTACCCACCCACGCACAGGTATTCATTTGTGCCTTTGTGTGTAATACAACAATGTGTTTCACTTAACAGCGAAACACATTGTGGTGAAGGGTTAATTTCGCTGTCAGATAAAGCTATGGTTGATGTTAACCTTAAGTGTTTTTTCCCTCCCCCCCTCTACTTCTCTACATATAGACATTGACTCATGTTATGTATTGCGTCTAGGAATTACGTATGTGTTCTAAATGTCAAAATGTCAGTTTGTTTTGTTTTATATGATAAAAAAGTGGACTTTTCAGGTGAACAATCATACATCCTGCTAAGACAGGCTAGATGATAACCCCCCCCCCCCCGGAAACATTCCTGTAGTCGTCAACAGCATTTGAGGTGTAGACGTTTACTTAGCTAGATCGCGTCAATTATGCTAGAAATAAACTTACCGGAAACTAAAAAGGCTTTCCTCATGCGTCAAACAACTTACATTTAGATTTCTGACTATTACTATTGCGATCCCTCGATGAGTCTTTGGATTCCTTGGAAGTGTCAAGTAATAATAATAATAATTAGCTGAGTAATTACTTTGTTAGTTATACCCATAGCTTTAAGAAAAACGTAGAAACAGTTTTGCAATATTAAGTAGTGCATGCCGACGTTTTCTTCCCCTCCATTTTTCCTCCCCCCCACTACGCTTGGTTTGCGGTCATCAACTAATAAACTCTAAATATTAAAAGATGTCCCTTTTTTTTTCTTTTTTTTTTTTGTATCCTTCTCTTTACCAGTGTGTATTTTTACTCTGGGAAGAGAGAGAGAGAGAGAGAGAGAGAGAGAGAAATTGTTTTGCTTTTAAATTTTTCAAAAAGAATTATTTATTATTTTTCAGCAGCTACACACATAATCATATTCACACTACGAATTTATAGTAGTGTAATTTTTTTAATAATGTTTTTTTTAAATAATTAATTATTGAAATGTCAAGATGCTGAATTGTTTATATGAAATATCGTATATTAAAATTATTTACAAGTCAAAATTTCTCAAATTCAGTGCTTCTGCTTCTTATTGGCACAGCACCATCCCAACCAGCGTATGTCTTCCTTTAATTATGACCCCTCCCCCTATGGCTGATATACCGTATACAAGTGTATGGTATATAAATTTTGTATAGCATATAAGTAACTAATTATTAGTATCGATCACGCGTCTCCTCCATAGAATCAAGCCACATTCATGGGAGACCTAAAATAAGAATTATTCAAACGGTGTCTTCCATACCTTCTTTAAACTCATTTACTGAAAATGCAATTACATCTGCCTCTGACAAGTCATTCCACTTATTCATCACTCAGTTTCTAGGAAAAAGCATAACTTGCATAATTTGCATCTCTTGTTCTTTTCTCTCTTACCATGTGTCGTGAATTTCCCCAACATTAAATCAAACCTTAGTAACGTGTGTTTCTATCATAATCCATCTATTCCGATTTTTGTGACCCACAAACCTTCACTTTATCTTCATACTAAGCATGCCATAAATCAAACACGGTTTTGATCACCCACTTCTGAATCCTTTTCGCCACATCCTCGTCCCTAAGAAACTCAGGTTACCAAGTCCAGAAATGCAGTAAGTACAGTAATTCAGATGTAGTCTTATCAGAGCTTCATAAAGAGAGATAATAACACCCCAGTTCACTATCACTCCCTAATCACTAGCCTCATCAATTTCTAGCAGTGCTATGCCATCAATATCATAGCTAGAAATCTTCTTTTTTTTTTTTTTTTTATCACAAAGCACACTTTGACACATTGAACTGTTAACTATTATTCTCTGCTAACAATGTTTAAATTCAAGTTTATTCAAGTCACTGCAGGGTATCACTATATCACTTTTATTTACTATTGCCCTCCATCACCAGCAAAATAATTAAATATTGCTTTTCAAATCATTTCCAATATTATTAATATACAATTAGATATCAGTGTAACAAAGTACTGAGCCTTATGGCACACCAATAGTTACTTTTCTTCACTAGCTTGTGCTCTAATATATGTTATTCTTTAACGTTTGTATGACATCCGCCGTCTGTCCTTTGCCAGCTTCATATTTTTCCCCATTTGCTTCAGTTTTCTTAACAAATTACCCTGTCAAATGCCTTTGTAAAGTCCAACAGGATCATACTCTTGACCAGTGTTTCTCAAACTTTTTTCGACTTCACAAATCCTAAAATTTTTACGGAACACCTTGGTTATTTTGTAATGTATAAATTAATAATTAATTGGTAATTTAGCTGATTTTTTATTATTAATCAATAACTGATAATTATTATTAATTAATAATTAATTAAACATAAATTAAACCATCATTAAATTAATTTGTCAGCACAAATTAATTTAAAAACGACAAATTCCAGAACTTCTCGCGGAACACCTATTCACTTTGCGCGGAACACCAGTGTTCCGGGGAACACCGGTTAAGAACTACTGCTCTAGACATTCTCATTATCCATCTGGAGATGTCTGTATACCTTGCCAATTACGTTTGTTCCTTTAACTCTAGACTGCCCATAAACCGTTATCGATTCAACTGTATTCGCCGACAAGAAAACGTTTTTTCTAGGTATTTCTTTGATCAGTTCTCGAGTAGTCGATCTCTGGCACATACAAGATTATATCCGCTAGATGGCGACAGTTGTCTGCCATAATCTCTCACCTGAACACCTTAAATTCACTGAAATCTTGCACTCATGATCAGTCAGTATTTACCGAAGAGTAGAGATCTGCTACCCTCTGATCTTAAAAAAAAAAAAAAAAGGTCTCAAGAAACTTGCCCAGCCTGGCTGGCCGAGTGGTTAGCATGTCCGCTCCCCGGTCAAGAGGCTGCGGGTTCGAATCCCGCCGTGGGCATGGATATTTGTGATTGTCTGTGGAAATACCAGTGGTGGCGGTCGGCGGTAGACGGCGTTGGTGTAGTTGCGGTCAATTGGTGGATTGTGAGTGGTGGAAGCAGAGTTGCAGAGTAGATGTCCTCCCTCGATGAGTCTTTGGACTCCCTGGAAGTGACAAATAATAATAATAAGAAGAAGCCTTCCCTCCTTCTCCTCGAAATAAATAATGGCATTAAAGGAAATGGATTGTTACCAAACTAAAAAGTGAGTATTCCACTCAGAATATCACATCCATTCCTGGATTCTGACCTTAACCAACCTTTTCAAAGCTTTAATTTCCACTTTTGAGATACTGATAAGTCTATAATTTGTAATTCTGCGCAATGAAACGATCTTACCTTCCTCCATTCTATTGGGACCTTGCCAGCCCTGAAACCTAATTAAAAAGACTGGTTATAGTTCGTCCTTTTTCTCTTGCAAATTCTCGTAAAACAAGGGCCTGATTCCCCTCAGGCCCAACGCGACTATTTATTTTTTCCCGAAACCCTGAGATATGAGCCTTTAAGTGTTTAAAGTCACTTCGAATCTCCAATTTGCATTGCTGGATTCGAATTCTCTACATGTTGGTTAGATAGTGGATATAGCAGATACCACACGGTCAAAATAGACTGGCAAAAAAAAAAAAATTATATTATGTCACTACTTCAAATCACTTTCTAAGTTTTTCATGAAAACTTGCTGTGTAGTTCCACATATAGCCTTTCTGTATACTGAAAATTCTATGCTTAGTTATCTCCAACATCAGGACTACATAATCACTCTTTATAATCAGAGACAAAATGGCAGTGTGATATTTCTGAATTTTAAATTGATTATATGCGTGTTCACCTTGAAATAAAAGTTTTTATTTATCATATTATCTGTTATCACATTATCAAAGTGAAAGCGGAATACACATGCTGTCATGCTGTTTATGACACACGCTGTATTGTATGTTATCTTTTCATCTAAGATAATAACTTCATACTGATAAAATTTCTAGATATTACTAAAAGGTATTGCTTAGAATTCCGCCCAAAGCAACCAAAGCTGTGAAATTGCGCTTATATGTTCTCTGATAAGTTTGTCGTGACGCAGAATCCGCATTTCCGCGAGGGAAAAAAAAAACAAAAACAAAAAAAAACGCTTAACCTCCTAATGAGATCTGTTAATAATCTTCACCTGAAATATCCTTATAAAGAGTGAATTTCAACCAGGTCTTTCTAGTTATATATACACACCCCAACACGAGAGGTCGCAAAGGCTATAACAAATCAGTGCCACGAGTAAATAGACAAGAAAAAGTTATCTGTTGATATTCCTTTTAAAAATTCCTAGTCTGTGGGGAATACCTCACGGCATAGGCTGCTCCACAGAACCGAAATAGATGGAACGAAAAATGAACGGGAGTAGTAGGTTCGATGAGTCAGCAAATGAACTGTAAAAGGATGTTGAGCAGTTGTTGCTTGTGTTACTATAAGTTTAGCAGGAATGTGGATGGAGAAGAATGATGAATGACATTTCTGCTGAACAGGACATGGAAATATCTGTTGAAGAGACACAATGCGGAAACTAACCATCTCTTAGGTTGTGGATGGAAAGAGTCTCGTGTGTGTGTGTGTGTGTGTGTGTGTGTGTGTGTGTGTGTGTGTGTGTGTGTGTGTGTGTGTGTGTGTGTGTGTGTGTGTGTGTGTGTGTGTGTGTGTGAGAGAGAGAGAGAGAGAGAGAGAGAGAGAGAGAGAGAGAGAGAGAGGGGGGGGTCGTCAGTTAGCCGAATTGTCTTCTTCTGAACAGCAGTAAGAATTTTTAGAGGACTTAGGTGCATCAAAAGTGTGTAAGCAGTATTCTATAGTTGGCCGGATTTGTAATTTATACAGAATTAGTAGTCGGACAGATGAAGAGTAACAACTGAGCGAAAAAGGATGTCAAGTTTTTTGGAAGTTCAGAATGCTATAGCAGGGATGTAGTAATTTGTCAAAAAAAGGCTAGGAGTAAAATGTTAGTCCAAAAAGCGAGATCTAATCTTAGCTGTTAAGATGAACATTATCAAAGAGGAAAAAAAAGACAATTATCTTTTTTTTCAAGGGAAAAAAAGAGAAAAGTGTGTTTTGAAAGCATTGAAGATGACCATGTTATTATCATCCATTGAAGAATGATATGGAAATCAATGTTTAGGGCACTGATAGTATATGATCTTGAAGCTTGTGATATTTGAGCACTGCAAGGTTTGTCATATGAACAGGAGGAATGGAGAGTACTATCAACAGAGTGCTGACGAACACCTGCATCAATAAAAAAAATCTGATGAGACAGCATCCACTATTACCCACATTGAGCGATCCAAGAGATAATTGACAATCCAATTATAAAGGATAAAGGCTGACCAGAAAATGGCAATTTTCAAAGTCCTTGAAGCCAAACACTATCAAAGATCTCGAAAATGTCAAGTGCGTTTCTAACAAATTTTTTCATGCCAAAGTTAGAAGTCGGTGATGTAGAAGAAGCGATCTGATCTGAATCTTCTTTATTTATCAGTTAGTTACGTATATATGAACTTCCTTCCACATTGTGAGACACTGGCTGATTATAATGTAGTGTGGATATGAAAAAAGGATAGGGTAGTTTAGGAGAACAGTTGACTTCTTAGTATTCCGGTTGTTTAAAATCATTCTTATGACTTTCTAGTGGAAGACCATAGTAAGCATGCCATGCTTCCGTGTAAATTTGGGGGTAATATGTCTTGGTAATCCATGCAGGAATGTAAAGAGAATGTGGCAGAAGGTCTTTTTCTTTATCTTTTTTAACTTTATCTTTTAGTGATTTGCAATACTGCCATCTATGTATATATGAGAGAGAGAGAGAGAGAGAGAGAGAGAGAGAGGAGTACAGGTGAACAGAAAATATACGCAGTTTTTGAAAGGAACCAGAAGGCACAACTATCATTTGCAGAGGCGACTAGCATTCTACATTTATTTCTTTCATAGCCAGATCCCTGTTAATGATTGTTTTGCAAGTGTTAATGGCTTTAGTGTGTAGATGGAATTTTTGTCTCAAGCCACGCTTATGATATGATCCTGGTAAACCTCTAGGAAAACCATGGCTTGATTGCAAGGCGAGAATTATGAAAAAAAAGTGAAGCATGAAGACCTCCATTCCAGTATGGATAATTTCTGTCACACCAAGAATCAGGATTGAGAAGAGAAACTGTAGTTTGACCAAGGAGAGAAGTAGAAAGTCAGAAAGTCTCGGAGCTATTTCCACTTGCTATTGTTATAGTGCCAACGGATACGAAGTTGTTGAACGTCTGGAGAGTGGGGAGAGACGAAGTTTCACTACAGATGAAACGTGTGAAGTTATGGTCTGAATAACAAAGAAGAGGGGTCACCTAAACCAGTTCGGATCATTTCTTAACCAATTCGTCTTCCAGTGTACCTGAAAGGAGAAATGATTAAGGAAAGATCCTGAGTGTTGAGTGAGTGGAGAGAAGACAGGTAGTTGAACAAATATCTCGGCTTCTCTTCCAGCTTAGTCAGTGGAATTAGTGCTATTCGAAATTGTGAAGATTATAGTGAAGTTATTTACATAACTTCACTGTTAGAACAGTTGGAGTGAAGGAAATGGAGCTTCAAGGATAAGAATTCAAAGAACTCCGAATGATTTTCAGAACTTGTGAAAAGAAGAGACAGCAGGTGAATGATACGTGATGAGGCAAAGAAATATTAAGTCCCAGAGAGATTCAAGATTAGGCATCCTCTGTGAATATCAGATTGTACAAAAGCACAAGTACCACCCAGGTAGAGGAAGAAATCAAATGAACATAGTTTTGGACAATTAAGAATGACTGTGGTTGTTGTGGCAGTACTTTGAGGGTGAAACACCTGAGATCGGATTTGGATATCTATAGGTGAAGGTACACATAATTATGTTGGTATTTATATCACGAATGCTGGCGAAGTGAATGTGAAGATTTTTTTTTTCTGTAATGATTTTTAAGTTTTTAAATTTTTTTTTTCTTTTGAGGAAGTTTTTTATTTATTTTTATTTTAACCGCACTGACACTATATCTGTTTGAATTTGTAGTCATTATGGTATTTAAGTAATGAAGAAGAAAACAAAAGAGCAGGGAAACATGCAGTGTGTGTGTGTGGGGGGGGGGGGGGGAGGTATAGACTCTCAGCATCCGTCCTTCACTTACGACACTCTTTGTAGAATTTCATTCAGTATCTGACTGTATTAATATTTCTGCTTTTTCACTATTCAAAGTTTATTTTTGTTCAAACAGTAGGAAGTTACATTTCTACTAGCCAAATAAAATACTTCACATTTTGCTTAATTAAATCACTTAATATGAATACACCTGAACTGAAAAGAGACTCAAGGACCAGAAATGAATTGTGTATTGTTGGCTCGTACTTCCTTGTTTTTGATCCGCCATCTTGTTTTAACTCTGTTCTTAAACAAGTAATAAGTTGCTGGTTGATTGCTAATTTAAATATAGAGAAATTTATATTTTTAGACTGCGCCACTCTATATCTAGATTAGTCTAATGAAATGTAAAACCAACCATCAACTAAATTTATATCAATATTATTTCTTACGTAGACCGAGTTTATCTCTTATGTTTGAAGCTCCCGCTAGGTCCGATAATTTCATGAACGGTGCAATAAAGGAGATTCAGGCAAACACAATTTTAAAACCATCAAACAAAACATTTAATTCTGGGTTATATATTATACATATAAACTCAATTCTGAGAACAAGATAATATAAATGTCTTAGCTTAACTGGTCATAACATCTTACAAATTCAGTCTTGGGCATTCTGCTATCAGATTTATAGCTTTCACAATATTAAAATAACTTTTAATAGAGTTCAATATCACAAAATCTCTTAGTAACAAATTTTACTATTATCACACAGTCAGTAAAGTCTCAATACATTAATGGTGGCAACAACTGCTTCATGAGTATACACTTTCATACTTCATACTCCGGCTGATTTCAGCAAAAAAACGTTATAGTTAATGTGGGGAATAAGAGGAGGAATTACACATATATCTCTGCACTGAAGTAATATAAAATTGGACAGTTCTTACCGGATAAATCCTTTGCTCATGGTATCACTGAGGCACACTTAAAACTTTAGTTAACTATCACACTAGAGCTACACATTTCAAAAGTAATCTTCTTTAAACTAACTTAATCATTAATCTCTGCGCATCACAAATGTAGACACACTTTCACTAGAAAATTCACTTGTTCCTCATTTACTACTTTGCAATAAAATCAGCTTTTTACAAATCTTCCTTAAAAGCTCTGGAATTCGTCTAACTTTAGAATTCCTTATCAATATTCTGAATTGCCAATTTACATCCCGATCCTTCGTAATCTAATTACAGCACTTAATTCCTATTATTACGGCCTCTTACTTTACTCCGTGTTGCTAATAAGCTATCTCCTCATTTCTTCTTAATCTAATTACAGCACCTAATTCCTATTACTACAGCCTCTTACTTTACTCCGTGCTGCCATGAGTGTTCCCTGCTTCCCGCCTCTCCGCACTGTCCTGAGTGCTTCCCCCCCCCCTTTCTTCACCGCACTATCGTGAATACTCCTGGTCTACTGATCCCCTGTACTTTGAACTTAATTGGTTGATGGACTGAGTCCTTGACTCTTTATCCCTTCATCTGGATTTTAGATTGTGGGTGATGAGATTATTGTGGGTAATTTACCCGCTCATTGTGAGCATTGAGGCTGTATCAGCTTTCTCTTGGGATGGAGAATTTCGGTTTTTTATGTTTGAAACGATCTGAGGGCTTGTAGTCCGCTGCCTGTCGAACTAGCTGATTTGGGTGATTATCCGTGATTGTGAAGAATTTCTCCGCAATGCTTGTCATGTAGGCCAATCTTCCAGATATTAAGACCTACATGACAAGCATTGCGGAGAAATTCTTCACAATCACGGATAATCACCCAAATCAGCTAGTTCGACAGGCAGCGGACTACAAGCCCTTCTTGATGTAACTGGATGTTTCTGATGAACCATGGGGCATTAAACGCCATTCTTAGGCATTTATTCTGTATTATCCGAAGTCTGTTGATGTTGCTTTTAGTCGTGTGACCCCAGGTTGGAGAGGCGTAAGTTAGTTGCGGTCTGATTACCGATTTGAAAAGGAGGATTTTGTTGCTTGCTTAGGAAGCTGTTCCTATTCAAAAGTGGATATAGCTGTGCTATAGTCTGACTTGCCTTAGTGGGAACACTATCCATATATGACTTGAAGTTTAGACGTCTATCAAGATGAACTCCCAGATATTTGGTAGAATTGCTCCAAGGGATGATTTTACCAAACATCTGTATGCTTATATGCGGTTCTGCTTTACGTCTGGTGAAAAGTACTGCAGAGCTTTTGTTTGGATTAATTGCGATACGCCACTTGGTGTACTAATCCTCCAATTCACTGACTGCTCTCTGCAGCTTGATTGTGGCCAGGTGTAGCAGATTTCCACACTGTGGACAGTAAGGAATGTTATTCCGCCAGATTTCATTCAGATGAACCTTAGAAACCAACTGTTATCAAAGTCGTACATCGGTTGAAGAGAAAATAATGTTATCAACACCCACACCCTGCTTTTATTTATTCGTATGGAGTTCCCCCCTCTTTCCCTCTCCGTCCCTTTGGAGGCAGGTTGAGCCCTCCAATGAGGGATTAAGTATATGTGTCTTATGACTGTGTGTTCACGGGACTGGTTTGCCTATTTTGAGGGACGAAAAACCCGTTTCTGGTTAAAAAAAACTTCGTATGAGATTAGCTAACTCACCTTTAGTCGAAAGAGACCAGTTAAAGGTTTCTCACGTCATGGACGGGAATCGAACGCTGGTCTTTCCGACCAAAGGACTTCGTCTGTACCGACTGAGCTACGGAGTCTCCACACCCTATTCAATCATTCAATCACTAGTAATGTCAGCCATTGTGCATGAGTGCGCTTGCGCTCGTTCTCTGTGTGATTAAAATTTTAAGACCCATTAAAGCTTCTGAGGACACAAGAAAAGTTCAAGTGATCGAAAGAAACCCTGAAAACCTGTTTTGCTGCAGGCTAATTCAGCATAAGATCTACTTATTTTAGTTTCGAAATCAGTTACTAATCCTCTCTGTATTCTAGACCTGTGAGAGGTGTTTTTGCTTTTCAGATTTTCTCTCTCTTCGTTGAGATAAGCTTCTAAATGTGCATTCCTAAAGAAACATATTAGTATTCCAATTTATCTGAAATTTTATCCCAAAGTCATCACTCTTTCCACCACAAAGACAACCCCACGTCCATATTAGCAAACTCATAATAAACTTTAATGGAATGAATACAGCACAAATAAATAATTAAATATTGCTACTATGGTTTTTTTATTATTATTTTTAATAATCCCTCCACAAAAGATTGTGAACCTATAATGCTGTAGTGAGTTAGGGGTTAGATAAAGCAGAAGCTGTTCTGAAGACAAAACATGCAATTTTTTAAAGCCGTTCATTCCACCAATAAGCGGGGTAGCGTTCTCACATCAGATGATAAAAATCATCTACCACTTAAGGACATTTTGAGACATCCATACCGTAATAGGATTCGAATTCAAAGCCTGTTCATTCGTGATGGGAGGAGAGACGCTATCTACTGAATCATGTAGTTCATTCTCTCAGTAAATATTATAGATATTAAAATTATCCGCAGTTTCTCTTCTTTGATTGGTTAACGAGTGGTTAACGTACCTGCTATCCAACCAACATGCTGCTGCTTCGAATTCCACCGTGAGCGTGAATGTTTGTGATTGTCTTTAGGTGAGAGACGAATTTCATAGCTCGGGGTGAGACCTCCTTCCCTCTTATTGGAGGCTTGAAGTGGCTTGACTTTTCACATCCTTTAGCTTCGCTCCAAACATATCTTAAGTAAAATTCTTATGGTCACTCCAACTTAAAATAATATCAGGCATTGCGGAAATTTTCTTAAGTATCTTTTACACTTTTAGAGAGTACACATATTCACAATTTGAGGATCCATATTTAGGATACGATTGCTTTTTCGCTGTCTTCCATATTCGTTGCAGATTTTTTTTTTCGTTCTTAAAATAACATTTTAACTTTCATAGAATTAAATATTTCGCCTTTAGGCTTGTTGTCTTTTTCTTCCACAAAAAGGAAGCCTCTGGGTCGAGCTCCTAACTATTAAACCGATGCGCCACTCAATTACATTGAAAGTCCAAATTTAGTTTACATTGAAGAATGCCAGTAGATTCAGTTCGATTCCACTTTCAAGAGAAATGGTGAACGAAGTTACAAATGTGCAAATAATTTGGGATTGTTCAATTGAAGAGCTGGGTGCATTGCCATTGCTATGCTGGTATTTTTAAGAAAGCGACGACAACGTTGATGATAGACTAATTAAAATATTTTAATTAATACTTGGAATATCTCGCTTGTGCAGGGCTTGATTGCTTCTCTTGATATTTGAACGATATGAGCGTTTCCCAGATTAGAAGTAGTTTCATCCATATTTGTTGCGATTATTGTAATTAAAGAGATGGCCGGAACTCAGTGGCATAGTAAAGCTGAGGAATGAAAGGAAGACGTTTTTTTTTTTTTGGGGGGGGGGGGGGGGGGCTCGTCCAGCAGTGGACAAAAAATGGCTGCTGATAAAGTTGCTCGTATTTGCTATGGAAATAAGGTGTTTTCCAAAAAATCTTGTGACAGGCATCGAAGCCATTTTCTTCTACGAGTCCATATACCTTTGCTTGGAGATTCTAATACTGAACTGCAGGGTGTTAACGTTTTTCCGAATGGAGATTGTAGTCTTTGGCTGTGTTTTGTATGTACTTAAATTCAGTAGTGACGGTATTATAATCAAAACAAATGGGTTTTGCCCTATTGAAAAATATTTTTTATAATGTCATACTATTGGAAGGGGTAGTGGTGTGAGTAATGGTAAATACATGTGTACTCTATGTGTATGAGTGGAGGGGTCTGTAAAGAGGGAATTCCAAGGATATCAGGTTGGCTATAATCAAATTATCTAGGAAGTGAAAACACTTTTATTTTTCTTTCTTAAAAGGAATTGAATCTGGCATGTTGGTTGTGTAGATACGTTGGAAAAGTGATGAGAGAGTCAGAATCATGTGACCATGATGATGGACAACATAATCTACACATCATAGCCAGACGGTGGGTATCTGGGGGGGGGGGCGGAGTTTAAAACTTTGTCATTAAATATTTCTAAATAATAATAATTAGCTGGAGGATGGGGGTAAGCGGAGAGCTCAGAGCTGTCCTCTCTATTTAGTTTTTAGAATTTTTTTTGGCCGAAAGAAATAGTCAGAGTCGGTGGTGAACTGAAATAAAGTTGACAAATGGAAGGAAATGCATCTTGGATTATGTTCAAGGCATCTTTAGGATTGGTGAACTAAGAAAAGTCGTCAAAACCCACCATTATGTGCAGTCGAGAGTGAGATTTTCTATACTGTATTTAAAGCGAGCAGTTTTTTTTTTTAAATTTTTTTTTATTATTTTATGTGTGTGAAGAGGTGTTGTCAGTATACTGAAAGTGCACTTGGGCGAATTTGTATGCGGGTAAATCAACGTCATTCATATTTGGGTAATGGCACATTTTATCTAAAATTTTTTTTTTGCAGCCACTATATCCGGATGGAAGTCAAGAATTATGATTTTAATTTATTGGTAGCTGGTACTGGCAAGGAGCTGAGTTTTTTTGAGAGGCCGTAAAGGGGTCCATCTACCGATTGGTAGGATCCAAATCCTAAACACGGTAGGTGGAGAGTGGTTAGTTTATGTGTGTGTGTGTAATCATATGATTTAGAACTCCATTAGTTACGCTTACTTACTCGCTTTGTTTATTATTTCTTATTTGTTTGTTTCTTGTTTTTCAATTCTACTAACGCCTCAGTTTTTTTTTTCTCTCAAGGAGAGGTTATGATTAAGCAGTTTTGCTTAAGTTTGCTACTAGAGATCTGTAATGCCTTCAACAACCAAGAAATTACTAAAAATAAAGAATATCATACCCATAAAATTTTCTTTTAAGCCTAACCCCCCCCCCCCAATGTTGTAGTGAACCTATCTTCAAAGTAGAAGCCATTGGCATCCTGAGTCGCGGCCATAACTGCGTAGTCACTCAAATGACTTCATGATCCAAATTGAATGAGAGATCTACAGCTTTTCTACTCATATTGCTAACAATATGAGGTTTCATTGTGATATATATATATATATATATATATATAATGATATCACTGAGACATTTCAAAAACATGCAATTTACATAAAAACTGTTTTAAAAAGTTTAGTTTATAGACATCTTCCGTTCTTGTCACATTTGTTATTGTATACATATTATGGAAAAAATTCTCCTATCACAAGTTTTATTAGGTCAATAATTATTTCGTAAATGCCTTAGGCATTTACTCGGGAGGGAGGGAGAGAGAGAGAGATTGATGAACCCAATGAAAGAAACCAAAATCTAACAGTACAAGTGGGGAGTGAGAAAGGAAAGAGTATGACAGGTTAACTACCTCCAGTACCATCGATAGGGTGTAGCACAGAGGCAGCCTGCCTCACGGCGCCGCTTAATTAAGGGCGCTCGTTCAGCCATATTGCGGTAGGCACCGTATTAGGGCAACAAGATATTTTACAACATCTGATGTAGATGCAATAGATTTATTTGAAGAATTAAAAATTCTCTCAAAAATAATACAAGAGAAAAGTGGTCCTTACCAAATTTTATCACATATATTTATATAACCAAAATCTTGTAGAAATTTATCCCAACGTAATCACCGCCCTAAGAATTTGTTAATTTGTTAAGGAGTTGTTAACAATTCCTGCTAGTGTAGCAAGAGAGGAAAGAAGTTTTTCCAAGCTTAAACTGATTAAAAATTATTTGCGAACAGCAAAGACCAAAGAAAGATGGGTTGGTCTAGCAGCTATAGCGATAGAGGCGGATATAGTTTATAATTTAAATTTAGAAGAGCTGATAAACAGTTTTATTGTGCGATATCCCCGTAGAACAAACATTTAATTAAAGGCTGAAACCGGTCTGGGTAGTGACCTTCCACCATAATGTAATAACAGCATACATTTCCTAGGAAATGTGTTTTTACATTATGGGAAATACCTAAGAATAGCGATCAGAACTTCACCACCTTTGCTACGAGTTGTCCGGTATTGTACTACGTACTAGGGTCACTTGCATTAGCTCACGCTAGTGGTCGCCGATACTTTATAGTTTACTATATTCGGCAAGAAACTCTCTGATTCCAATCTTTGAGTTTCTTATTCGGTTTTAAAACAATGTGGGATTTAATATCCCCTTAATTTAAATAACATTTAATTAATATTATTATGTAATTGTTTTGCATTAATATTTCTGTTGTAATAAAAATGAAACAGCATTTGGAGATTTTCTTATATTTTTGTCTTATAATTCATCAGGGGAGATATTCAATTGTTTGCTTCAGGGCGCGATTTAATCTAGCGACGACCCTGACTACCTCGGAAGCCTACTCATCAAGGGAGTAGAGCCAAACCCAACAGTAGACACATTTTACTTACCATATAATATACAATAGTATAAACTATATTTTCAAACATATGAATGTGTGCTTATACAAGAGGTATATGATAAATGCTACTCTTCGTATTATTCTTAATAATAACGTTGAAGCAGCATTTTTCGGCTCTGCTCCAGGCGCCAAGGTTCTTTGCCATACTACACCTCTCCTGTCTCATGTCAACGATGTCATAGGAGCGGTGACGTAACTACATACTCCTCAGTGTGCGTTGGGTGGGGAGGTTGAAGTTCAACGGGCTCAGTAAAAGTGCATAAGATGGGCAGGATTGTGGAAACTTTTCGCGTGGGAGAACTGCCGTTACGTCACGGGTTACGCGTGGGTAATGAATGGCAGAGTTTTTAACAAACTAAGACACAAAATCCCAAAACTGGGATTTTGTGTCTTAGTTTGAATTTAGTTGGGATGCTGGATTAAATCAATGAAATAAAAGCAAACCAGACATATAAGAAGATTTGTACTTGAAAAATTCTGTGCATTTTTTTTTTTTTAGTTTACTGTTCAGATTTTTTCGTCACTTTATTTTTGTACTACGTCTGCTTGTTCCGTCAGAACGAAATTCTTAAGAGTAAGTTTCCGCTTTGTAGGAAGTATCTGTCTGTTTCATATTTTATTTTATTCATTTTTATTTTTTTATATTACATACATATTCTTTCTTCTTATGCTTAAATGACATATTTCAAAACGCGTGTAGTTCTTGTCGTAGCTATAGTAAAAGAACTAAGTGGGTAAAACAGCTTAATTTTAGATGACCTGTTTCTTTACAAACGAAGTATATGTATTACGGTTCCATAACCAAAAATAACGTGTTATTTTCGTATTGGAGGATTTATTTATTCTAACTGAAATATAATATCCATTACACCGAATTATTATTATTTTTAATTGTGTTAAAATGTATTGGCAAACACTGATTAAACTTAGTTAAATTTTCTATTATAGATAGAATAACTAAGTTTGCAAATTAAAATCTGCAGTCAATCAGTAGGTCACTACTGATTAAATAATAATAATAATAATATAAAGACTAGGTGTCTTTATATTATTATTATTTTGGAGGAAGAGATTAATTTTTTGGATGATAATATAAATTATATAATTATTTTATAATCACTTTTATGATTAATCTTTTCTTCAGTGAAGCATAACGCTATTAGCGATTTAACATCAGACGGCTCGTACTATTTTGAATAATTCAATTGTTTGCATTCTATCTTGTAAAAAATGTTGTTCAGGTCACTGATGATAATTTTAGTTTCAAACTGAAATTTTGGCAGTATATTTAATAAATATTACTCCTTGTGTTTATGAGTAAATACTTTATGATAAAACTATGACAAGTTTCCCTCAAAACTAGAATTTATAGGAGTTATCTTTTATGGGTGTAATAGCCGAAAACACAGATCCACGATTGGAGAGGGGTGTGTGTGGGGGGGGGGGGATAGATTTATGATCCATAGGACAATATGATTTTCTTTGGGTGAGGGAATCTATTTAAACAGATGCTCCTTCATTGGAAAGAAGAAGACAAGAGGTGAGAGAGTTCATCTCCATAGAACTATTTTACGAAGTGTATTTTATTTCCATGCAAACTGTAGTTTCATGGAAATTAAATTTCGAGCAGTTCAATAAACAAAGATCAGCGTTTATTTTAGTCATAGATGTACTTACAGATTCGTGTCAGTTATTCTGTTCTGGTAATTCGGTCACGCTTGGGGAACACTATTCTAGTATAGTGTTCACTACGGAATTAGCAAGATATCTCCTTTTGCGAAACAGGCAAACCGGCTAGAGAACACGCATTCAACAGAAGCAGGTATTGTTCAATTTGTTGTATAGACAGGGCCAGATTTAAGATTGTCGCAGTTCTAAGCTATAACGTTCAAGAGGCTTCCCTATACTGAGTAAATTTTACGCTTAATAGCTTTTCTAAACTGAAGAGGAAGTCCTTGTAACGTGAGATTCTAAGTTGCGGCTTGTCTAGGTTATGTAAATCCGGCAATGCGTGTAGACAGTGGATTGTGTATTGTTGTGGAGGGACACCTAAAAGAGGCCGGACAGCCCATGGAGATGTCATGTAATAATAATAATAATAATAATAATAATAATAATAATAATAATAATAATAATAATACGCATTATATAATAATAAGTCAAGTAACATGTTTCCACACCCACGACAATATTGAAGCGAGATGCGTGCGTATAATATTACTTACCACATCATGATCATTTTTCCCTCATAGAGTGGTGTCTAATTGAAATGGTTTACTTGGATGTTGTGTAGGCAAGTAGCGCGAATGAATTCAAGAACAAGCATGACAGCCGGTGTGAATAGTATGGTCTACCTCGATGAGTTCCTGACCTCACAGAGGTCTGGTCTCTCTTAATAATAATAATAATAATAATAATAATAATAATAATAATAATAATAACAACAAAACACTACTACATTCGGAGGCGTTTTGTCTAGGTTTCCAACCTACAGCATCAATTACCTTACATATTCAAAAAAAAAAAAGAAAAAAGAAAGATATATTAAAAGGCTAGGTTGTAAAATCAAGTTTTTAATTTTTCTTCTTTTAGCATAAAATATTATTAAAATTGTTATATGTTCACTAAATAATAAACTAAAGTTGAAGAATATGATTAAGAAAAATGGAGAAACACACCTTGAATTTTCAAATATGTAACTGTTTTAATTTTTGTGTATATGTGTTCAGACATGCAGTATTTAGAAGAAGCATTATATATGAATATTACAATATAAATGCAAATAGAAAGACTACAGTTTGGAAGTTAAAGGAAAGTACAAGTTGTATATCAAGAGTGTTTTCCCCACGTATATTTTTAGTGTGAGTCATTGAGAGGAAGAAACATCTCCCTCTCTCTCGAGCATACGTGTACGCTAAGTAGGCCAAGATATTTACGTTCTCCATAAATGTTACCTAAGAAATCCTTCCCAACTGCACGTTTGACACTAGCGAGGCGACAAAATTCATGTCTGTTGCAAGATCTGGCACGTGCGTTGACAGTAAATTTTGAATTTAGCCGAACGTTGGTCAAGCGAATGTACAGAGGTTCAAAAAAAAGAAGAAAATCTGGCGCAGAAGATTTCTGTGTTCATATTTTTGTAGCGCTCGTAATATTTACTGATATATATATATATATATATATATATATATATATATAAAGATAAGCCGAAATTTGAAACGTTTTTATGTCGCGTTTTTTGTCTTACCGGCTTACCAGCCCGGAACTGGGGGGAGGGGGGCTGTACGCCGTAGGCGCCAGGGGGGGAGGAGCCCCCCTAATATATATATATATATATATATATATATATATATATATTTATTTATTTGTCGATAGTCGCCGTTTGTTTATCTACAAAATAAACTTATAACCTAGACAAGCCGCAACTTAGGATCTCTGCCTCAGTATAGAAAAACTATTAAACCTAAAATTTACTCAGTATACAGAAGCTTCTTGAAGTATACAGAATGCTATAACTTTGCAACAGCCTTAAATCTGTCGAATATTTGTCACTATTCATTTATTTATCCGAATTCGATAACAATAAAATGTTATATATCACAAAACTGAACATTTTCAATTCAGTTTAAGTTAATTTAATATCAATTGACACAGAAAATAAAGCTGTATACTTCTATATATTATTATTATTACATCACACCTCCAGGGAGTCCAAAGACTCATCGAGGGAGGGCATCTACTCTACAGCTCTTCGTCTCACTACTCCACCAACCTTCATCATCTACCACCATTCATCGCCGACTACCACCACTAGTACTTTCACAGACATCCATGCCCAAGGAGTGATTCGAACTCGCAGCCTTTTGGCTGGAGAGCGGATACGTTAACCACTCGGCCAACCAGGCCGGCATATATATTGTAAAAATAGAGTTGAATGACTTAAACCGAGAGTTAAGTAAAAAAAGGTTTAATAATAAAACACGACTAGTTTCGGCTTATAACAGCCTTCATCAGGTGACATTATAAAAGAAAAGAAAAAACAGTAAACATTGAAGCTTAAAGAAACTATGAACAACATAAAGAGTCTCTATACATAATTAGGAAGAAAACGTTGTAGTTGTATTTAAAGCTGTTCTTTCGTTTGTTGCATTGTATTTAAAATATGTACTTCAACCGAGTCAATGAATCTCCATATATATATATATATATATCATCATCATCAGATTCCAGACATGTACCCTCAAGGGGGTGTACAGGATATGATAATACTATATGAAAAAATTATATCATTACTAACTTCCTATCTACAATTTTCCTCCAAATCAGTCTGTTACTTGTCAAGACTCCAACATTATCAGATCTTATATTTCTATCGTCTAAGGCACTTTGTACCGTATCAATCCACCTATATCTTGGTCTTCCTCTGGGTCGTTTTGCTGCCAACCTGGCAGAGAACACTTGTATTGCTAATCTTTCCTCGCCAATTCTGTTTAAGTGACCATACCACCTGAGATTAGCTCTGCTAACGCATTCCTGGATGCTGACTATGTCAAGTTCTTTCGTAATATCCTCGTTTTTAATTTGATATTGCCATTGATACCATCTGTTCACGCCTATAATCTTTCTCAGGACTCTCATATCTGCGGTCTCTAGTCTTGGTCAAGTGTTTTACTTCCGACCCAGCTCTCAGATCCAACTAAATTAGCTGTATACAAGACAGTGTTGAAACACTGTCTTGTATACAGCTAATTTAGTGTTATTATTATTATTATTATTATTTGACACCTCCAGGGAGTCCAAAGACTCATCGAGGGAGAGTGTGCCAACAGCATCGAACGATTGGTCCCCTTCCAACTACTAACCGCGCTCAAACTTACTTAACTGAGCCATTAGTAGCAGAGGCTCTACCAATCGACCAACCTTTGCCGGCGTCCGACTAATTTCTCTCTTATTCCATATGAATTTATTCAATTGACTTCCCACCATACCAGCTTTGCTGATTCTGTTGTCTATTTCTATATTTAATTTACCATCTTCACTAAAAATCGTGCCTAAGTGGCTGAAATGTTTTACTTGTTCCACAGGTTCTCCAGTCATAACAGAGTTGACATTTTCAATGATTCTGCTTATTTTCATCGTCTTTGTCTTTTTATTGCTAACCGTCATACCATATCTATTAAAACAGTTACTCAACAGTTAGTCAGAGAATCTTGCAGACTTGTAGCGGATTTATTTAGAAGTATACATCCGCATAAAGCAAAGAGCTGACATTAACATCTCCAATTTTGATATCATGTTTAATACCACTTTCCTTCATAATGTGATCCATATAGAAAATGAATAACAGAGGGGAAAATGTACATCCTTGTCTCACACCAGATTAAACATTAAACCATCTTCCTTCAATTCTAACTGCTGACTTACAACTCAAATAAAGACTAAGTATTGCTTGATATAATGCCCCATTGACACCATATGACTGCAGCATATTGAATAGCTTCTCTCTTGGCACCTTGTGCCTTTTCCAAATCGACAACAGTTATATACAGATCTTTGTTATATTCCCATGCTTTCTCGACTATTTGTCGTAAAGTGAAGATCTGATCCTGACAGCCTCTGTTTGGCCTGAATCCAGCTTGTTCTTCACCAAGCTTTTCTTCCACAATTCTTCTCAACCGTTTCTCAAGTATACTTGCATAGATCTTGCCAGGAACACTCAGTAGGGAAATACCTCTGTAATTCTCACATTCAGTTTTATTTCCCTTTTTATATATGGGTACTATGAGAGCTCTACTCCAATCATTGGGAATTCGTCCCTCTGTCTAGGATTTCTGGACTATGCAGTGCAGCCACTGTAAGACTCTTATACCACCATACTTCAGCATTTCTGGTCGAATATCATCTACTCCAGCCGCCTTTCCACATTTCAAGCCTTTGATGGCTTTTTCTACTTCAAGTATGGATATGTATTCCTGCCTGCATGCCTGGTCAGTGTTTTTTACCACTGTGCTGTCATCACTTGTGTCATTTAGCTGTTTTTCAAAGTAATTACTCCATACTTCAAGGATATCTTTTTTTCTCCTGTTTTCATGTCACCTTTATCATCTCTAAATCCTTTTACAGCACTTTCCTCCATTTTTAAGCTTCTTCAACAACCTCCAGAATATCTTACCATCTTCTTGATATTTATTTTCTATATTCTTGCCAAAGTCCTCCCATGACTTTTGTTTAGCTAGTTTTACACAGTGTTTAACATTCTTGCATTTGTTTCCATATTCTCTAAGAGCACAAGGTGACTTATTTGACAGGAACTTTTGATATGCTTTATTCTTTTCCTTCACTGCCTCTTTAACTTCCTGTGTCCACCAGGAAGTTCTGATTTTTTTATCGTTGCAGACAACCTCACCACATGCCTCTCTGGCAGAATCAATCAATGTTGTCTTCAGTTTGCCACTGAATTTCCAAGGTTTGGTTGCTGTTCTCAAACTCTTTCATTTTTTCTTCAATAATATTTGTGTATTTTAGTGTACAGTTCACATCTGAAAGCACCAGGGAGAATACATCACTATCAACAATAACATAGTCAGTGAGATTTTTCTTATTCCTAGCCTCTTCTCTCCATGTGAATTTGTGCACATTTTTATGTTGGAACATGGTGTTAGTAATAACCAGTCCATGTTCTGAGCAGAAATCCAACAGATATTTGCCATTATTATTAGCTTTGCTCTTTTCTCCAAATTTTCCCAAAATATTTTTGTATATCTCAGAATCATTTCCTACTCTGCTATTTAGATCCCCAACAAGGACCAACTTTTCCTTTTTCATTGTCAGTTGCTTTTTCTAAAGCCTCAAAAAATTCCTCCACTTCTACCTTAGTAGAACCTTCTGTGGGACCATAGGCACAAATAAGTCTCATTGTCCAGTTCGCCATTCTCATATTTGCCCACATCACTCTACTTGAGACTGAACTGCCATTCAAGATTAGCCTCGTATTTTGTGTTGAATACTATGGCTACTCCTTCTTTTCCTTGATTGTCATTGCCTGAATGACTATATACGAGGATGAAAAAACAACAAGGTTTAATATTAAGATACAACTAGTTTCGTTGAATGATTCAACTTCTTCAGGTATCACAGGCAAAGAATTATACAAAAAATGACAGAGACATGATAAAATTACATTAACAGGTTATAATAGTACATTTTAAAACAGGAATGCGTGCTGGAGTTGCAATTGAAGTTGACTACGTGCGTGAGCTGTCAAGAGTGCGCCAATACTGGACAGTGGCAATGTGTGCGTCAGAATGATTGTAGCTAAGGCTGTTGTTAATATGGGATGAATCGAGGGATATTTCTCTAGATTCGATAATCTTTCTTTCGAGTTCATTATAACACACATGGATATTAGAAGTTTGCAGCCAGTCTACGAGGTGTAGACTGACCGCAAACTGGCGGCCTTCATCCGAGTTAATAGAGAAGAGAACGTGGCTAGAGAGAGCGCTGGCCCTATTGTAGGATGTCTCTCTGGTGTTCTTCCATACGGAAAAGGATGGATTTAGCTGTCTGGCCGTAATATGGATTGCCACAGTCACACAAAATCTTGTAGACTCCTGGAAAGGAAGAACCTAAACTTGTAGGTGTTTCATCAACACACTACATACTTTTTGTTTCAACTAACTCCATAATACAAATCAATACACACAAAAATATACACCTCTAATCCATTTCGTATAAACTCAACAAAAAAAACCCCTATATAAATACAAAACAAAGCCAAGTTGATAATATATATGCTTCATATCCATCTTATTACAATAGTATCCAAATATTATATTAAATTCAACAGACGCTTTGCATCCATGTAATTATTGATGTGCATACATATCAATAATTACGTTATTGTAATAATTAATTCCAATAGTTGCTTGTGTTTTGTGCATATGTATGTTTTCCTGATGATAACCTCAACATAGAGGCTGAAATGTTGACTGTTATTTGCTTAATTGTAAATAAAGTAATTACTCAAACACGAGTGTTTTTGTGTCCATCGATCTACACAGCGAATGCTGACCACTATGTAACTTCGAAATCAAAATTACCTTTTAGCTGATTTACTAAACACACATGCACATTTTCATAAGAAAATTGGAAGTTTTTCCCACTTGGTTATGCTATAAATTAAAGATGCATAGAAATTATATTCTTGGTTTGATCCTTTATCCGAGTGTAAGCAAACAAAGTTTGTGCCATTGGTGTTACCAAGGCACAAAGTTTGTGCCTTGGTAACACCAATGAGACCTCAATAAAGGTCAAAACCGGTCTGGTAATGACCCTTCCAATAACGAATGGCATTATACATGTCGTAAGGATATGTGTTTTTCATTATGGGATACTAAGGCAAGTGATGTGACGTCATTAGCCTCTATATACGAGTTGCCTAGTTCTGAAGTTACTTCAGGCAAAAACTGTTTGTTTACACTTGGATAAAGGATCAAACCAAGAATATAATTTCTTGGAATCTTTAATTTATTCCTAAGAAAGTGTGCTTATGTGTGTATGTGTTTGGAGCAAATCCAGACTTCTTGGAGTTATCCAGCATATGTCACTAATACATGCACACATATTATATACATGAGAAGATAAAAAAATTAAACTTCCTCTAACAAACCATGTTATCCTCTAAACTGCAGCATGAAGAGTGATGCTTGTAAAGAGAGGTTTATTTTGTATATAAGCCATGGTAGCTGATATTAATCACCAAGGAAATTGTCTACCTAAAGGGAGACAAACAGAAAACGATTTTCATTCACCTATGTACTCCTATTTGGATTTTATGAGCATTTTTAATAAATCTTGCATGTTTCTAGGGAACTAACTTTGACCACTCAGTGAATAAGCAGTGTCGTCTTATCAGTATCAAGTTTTATTCCATAATATTTCCTTATATGAAAGTAATAATTGTTAACAACAAACCCACTGTATACTAATTTTATGTGTTTTTTCCTTTATCCAAGTGTAAGAAAACAAAGTTTGCACCTGAAGTATTTTCAGGACAGGGGGCAACTCGTGGTAAAGGTGGTATAAGTTCTCATCACTTGCCTTAGTATCTCCCATAATGCAAAGCACATCTCCTTGCACACATGTACAATGCTATGCATTAAGGGAAGGGCCACTACCCAGACTGGTTTTGACCTTTATTGAGGTCTCATCAGTGGGAGCCAGACCCAGAGATGGAGATACTAAGTTGTAAGTAATGGAGAAGTCATATTTACCTATACGAGTTGCCAAAGGGTGTCACATCCTATTATTAAAATTCTCTGGATTAGAGATAAGTTTATGGAAGTTTTTTCACTTGGCTATGCCACTAATTATATATTCGGTTTTTTCCTTTATCCAAGTGTAAGCAAACAAAGTTTGCACCTGAAGCACTGAAGTAGGGGCAACTCGTGGACAAGGTGGTATAAGTTCTCATCACTTGCCTTAGTATCTCCCATAATGCAAAGCACATCTCCTTGTAGACATGTATATATCACCTTTACCACGAGTTGCCCGTCCTGAAAGTACTTCAGGTGCAAACTTTGCTTACATTTGGATAAAGGGAAAAAAAACAAAAACAAACCAATATAATTAATAGCATAGCCAAGTGAAAAAACTTCCACAAACTTATCTCTAATCCAGAGAATTTTAATAATAGGGTGTGGCACCCTTTGGCAACTCGTATAGGTAAATATGACTTCTCCATTACTTCCACCTTAGTATCACCACTTCTGGGTCTGGCTCCCATTGATGTGCTTCTGTGCAGAAGTGGTTGCTTTCCCCGAGATGTGAGAGGCTCTGCTTGGGAGTAGGTTTTTGCCTGTCTCTGAGAAACATTCAGAACCAAGGCTAAGAATATCGGTTTCCATGGTAGGACTACAATATGCAAGCCCCAAATTGTGGGGCTTGAATATTTTCACTTGAACACCCTTGGATTGGAAAAGATAAGTTTGATTCTCGTTGTGATGAGAGGAATCTTTATTTGGGCTTTTTTTTTTTTATAACTGAAAGTGAGTTAGTTGATTTCATACAGAGGCAGCAGGGTTTTCTCTCCAGGAAACTCAGATGTTTCATTCCATATACAGGCAAATCAGCCAGAGAATTCATGCAATTTACAGACGAAAAATACAATTAGTGGGCACAAGATGGTATTGTGAATAGTGATGGATAGTGGTGTTGTGTGTAAATGAAGATTAAGTAGTATAGAATGGAGTGGTCTCATATTATAATTATGTGACCCTACATGAATTTTATGTCACTTCAAGAGGAAAAAGGGTGATAGATATAAGTTTCACTGACTGAAGGGTATCGATAGGTTCCATTTAAGAGAGAGAGCGAGCAGTAAACCAAAAGTGGAAAGTAACTACTGTCATATTACAGAGCTGTTTTAGGTAATTATTTTTTACTCTATATGTATGCTAATGATACTGAGAGAGATTCAAACGAGCATATGTAACTTGCAAATAATGCAAAGCTGGGGGAGAGCTCTCTATTATAATTTAAATAAATTGGCACGTGTGGAAAGATGAGCAGGATTCCAATTTAATGCTGAAATTTGGAACAGCATCATGTGTACTCAGTTCATTGGAATGTACTGAAAGATGTAGGATCTGGGGGATAATAGCAGAGAAGGACCTGAAATTTTTATTAGTATTATTATGGGTAACTCCAAGGAGTCCTTAAACTCATTGAGGGAGGCCCTAAACATCATTTCAAGAACTATTCAGCATTTGCCCATCATACTTTGCTGTGACCTCATTCACAGTCATGGCACCTACAACAGACTCTGGCAGCTTATTCCACTCATTCACCACTCTTCAAGTAAAAACCTTGTTCAAACACCCTTGCTCAGTTTCCATGGATGCCTTTAGTTCTCCCACTATCACATCTGTACTGAAAAATTTCCTCTGAATTAATCTTATAAAAACCCTTCAGTAATTTGAATGTCTCAATCATATCATCCCTTTTCTGCCTATCAACCAGTTTCTGTAACCCACAAATCTTCAACCTGTTCTCATAAGGTCCATTCCATAGACATACTCCCATCTCAGCCACTCGCCTCTGGATCCTCTCTACCTCCTCCTTATCACCAAGAAACCCTGGGGCACAGATCTGCACACAGTAGTCAAGATGGGATCTTATCAAGGCTCGATCAAGAGGAACAATAACCTGCTTGTTTCTGCTCGTCAAAGTATTCTTCAGTAACAAAGTGATCTGATGAGCTGCTTTAGCCATGTGCCCCTAAACTTTAACTCCCTATCCACTAACACCAAAGTCTCTGGCTTCGTCAATTTCCTGGAGTATGGTTCCACGAATGTGATGCTGATAATCTTTTCACCCAAAATGCATAACTGTACACTTTGCCACATTAAACTAACATCCATTCTCCTTAGCCCAGTCTGCCAATCCATCCAAATCATCCAAAACTGTGAGAACAGCACAATGGATTACAGCAAGGGTAAAGAGAACCTTGACATACAATAAAAAGGTCGAAACAAAAAAATACAGCTCCTGTTCCTTGCTGAGTACAGTCATGCATAATTTCCAGGGTGCCATTGTTGTAGTGAAAAATTTCTTCTGCATCAATCCTACAAAACGATTTTAATAACTTATATGTTTCTATTGCCTCTTTATCACATATCAGCTGAACTTTGTAATCAACAAACCTTCAAACTATCCTTATTCCATAGACCTTTCAATATCTTGGTCATTCTTCCTTGCAACCTCGTCGCTACTTCCTCAACCCAAAGAATTCAGGCAACCAGATTTGTGTGCAGCAGTCCAAACATGACCTTATCACTGCATTCTTTAACATTCAGTTAACAGGATGAGCTGCTCTGTTTACTTTTGGCAGTATGCCCATTCTAGACTTCAGCTCACTGTCCACAGCCACCTCGAAATCTCTATCCTTATTTTCTGAAGAGTCAGTGTGAGATAAACCATGCAACATAACCTTACTCTAAGAAATGTTATTTTCTGTCCACACTGCCAGTCCATTTGCGTTATCCTGTAGAGTCCCAACATCACCTTCATTAATGAAACACTGGGCATTCCATCTTAAACCACTTCCTATATCACTGATGTACAAATTAGGTACTAATGGTCCACTGCCAGTTGCTCGAGTTCTCCTGGCTTCACCTTCACCACATACAATACTACTCCCTGATGTCAGCCAATCCATGCTACTAGCTTCACATCCATCATTATTTGCTAATTATGTAACATATTTCTATATGGCATCCTGTTGAATCATCATGTAGCCATTTCCTTTATCCATATCAACTAGCACTTTATTTTTTAAAAAGTGAATTAATTTTCCAGCCTGGTTGACTAACATACCTGCCATCCAACAAACAGCATATCCTTCATTCTGTCCCAAGAAACTATATCATCTCCTGCCAGTCACATCTCACTAATGCTTATCTTTTGGCCAAGTTGAACTCACAAATGCCAGAAATTCCTCTTTTATTCCAGATAATTTTAGTATACATAACTGCAATATCTTCTTCCCCCATAAACAACCTTTACTCCTTGTATTGATTATTCGGGCTCAATTTTGGGACCTGGAAACTACATTCAGCATTTACTGTTCATTCTGTTACTCACTCATCCCAAGGGTGATTGCATCCACTCTCACCTGAATCTCCATAAAGTTCTAACTTCCACGACTCCACATTTCCAAGCTCTCCCCTCTGAACAACGCATTCTCCAGATAACCAACTCAAAATTCATTCAAATACAGTCATCACTCATACATAATTTTTTCCATCCATCAATTCACTCTACACCTGCACAAGCTATGCTTTTCTCTCTGCATCCTAACAGCCTCAGTAACACCCTTAACCTCTGCATCTGAAAAACATAATTTTGTCATACTCTCATCAAGCACTCTTCTCGTCACAAACTCACCATACCTGCTTTCCTCCTTATCCTCTTTTCCTTGCATTGTACACTTACACTGTAAGGCTTGATAATGCCAAATATGATCCATGTGCAGATTTTGTTGGATAGGTAAACAAAAGTTTCCTGAAAGTAGGATGTTAGCAAGGGAGTGAAGAGCATTCCCCCCCCCCCATGATCTTGGAGATTGGTGGACGTGCAGAATGCAGTATATGAGAGTATGACAAGCATGAAACAATAAAGAAGTTCAACACATGGTTTGATGCCCCTCAAACTCTTTTGATTTCATGAAGGTCTAAGAATGATAATAATAATCACCAAACAAAGCATTAACTAGTTGCATTTTATGGAAGTCAGTTAGCAAAATAACACAGTCTCTTATTTGATCTATTAGAATGTTTTAGCTGATGAGCTAGTTGGACATGTATGAGGTGGCAGGGTTTTTTCCCTCCTATAATCTTAAGTTTCCCACCCACAAAATATGTAGCTGGACCACACACACATTTAAGAAACAAAATTATGTCACTCTAGCATAATTTAAATGGCTAATCAAACCAACTACATCTGTTTTAGATGTATGAGTATAACTATCTGTTATGTTATCTAGATAAAAAAACAAACTGAAAAACAGTAGTAATTTTTAATGCCAATCCTACTCTGTCCATCTGTAGCAATTATGGTTGAGTCAAGGATTATATACATCCAGGGGGCCTGCTTGGTACCATTTCAGGTCACTAATATGCAAAGTGATGGCCTCCTAATAAACAATAAATATTAACTATATAAACTTTTATGGCCATATATCTTATGGTGGAATTTTAATCACAGTTTTGGTATCAAAATAGATACTATCCACTCAGATGGCAGGTTGATCAGTAGGTTTATCAGGCACCAAGTAAATTTTTTTTGCATGTGCGTTTATCCAGCACCAAGTAAACAAGTTTTTTTTGTGTGCATGCATGCATAGGGTAATTCTGGATTTGCTCCTGCTGTTCTATATATCAGAAGATTCAGCATGTCTTTGATGGGATTCAGGTCAGAATTCTGTTCAACATGTGCTGACCTTACTGTTAAGCCATCCCAAACCATTCTAGAACTTTTTTTTTCCATGGTTCAACTAAGTCTCAATATGTTTATGAGTGCTGATCACTGGCTTTCTTAATAAAACAGTTTAGGCTGGCAATTTATCAATAACCAGCTTAACCTGAGATTGTGCTGGTAGGACAGTTAACTTAGCCTAATCTTCAAACCATTGAAGGTGTGAAAATTAAGTCAATGGACAGTATTTTCATTTGCTATACATGATCTAATAGGTTCAGGATATATGTTGCAAGTTTTTTCACTTGGGATGCCAAAAAATTATGTTCTTAAATTAAATTGAAGGTGCCAAATTATATTCTTGGTTTAATCCTTTATCCAAGTATAAGCAAACAAAGTTTGTGTGTGAAGTATCTTCACAACTAGGACTACTTGAATATCGAGTATATTCATAATACATATCATTATACACACCCTTAGAGCCAATGTAGCTCAGTTGGTATAGAAGAAGAAGCCCTTTGGTTGGAAAGACCTGGGTTTCATTGCTGACCACGATGTGAGGAACCTTTATCCGGTCTTTCGACTAAAGGTGAGTTAGCTGGTCTCATACAGTAGGGAATTTTTTCGCTGGTAACTCAAGTTTTCGTCCCTCCAGAACAGGCAAACTGGCCCCATGAACACACATGGATTTACAGCCATGAATACTTACGACCCAGCCATAGGCCTGATTCACCAGCTATATTCAGGTCCCAAGTCCAGATGAAATGAGGGGTTGAGGAAAAGCAGCGTGAACTACCCTGTAAAAATCTCACCAGAAACACTTTGTGGCAGGAATGCTTACCTTCAAAAGTTACCAAGAGCTGGACCTGACCGAAGGGTTAAATCATCATACACGCATCCTATAATATGCATGATTTGCATTATGGGATACCAAGACAATTGATGTTAAGTCATTAGTATATTCAAATAGCCCTAGTCGTGAAGATACTTCACGTGCAAACACTGGTTGCTTCCACTTGGATAAAGGATTAAATCAAGAATATAATTTCTTGGCATCTTTAATTTATAGTATAACTAAGTTAAAAAAACTTTCAACTTCTATCCCTAATCCAGAGTAATTTAATAATAAGGTGATATACCTTTTCAGTATATGAGAAATATATGTCTTCTGCATTACTTCAATTTTGTTATTACTAGAGGCTTCAGTCTTTTTTCATGGGATTTAAATGGCTCCCTGGATCAAGATACATCTGCAATTACACAAGCCATGAGGCTGGATCTAATTTCTCATTTGGTTCATCTCCAAATGCATCCATACTAACTTCTGCCTATTGGTCTGTATTTCAATTACCACTGCAGACAGTTTTGTATTTCCTTATTTAGGGTTACTGAAGAGGTAAGCAGCAGTGAATATCATGTTTACAATGTTGCTGAAATGGAAACGACCCCTGACAAACTATGCCATAGCTTTGTTTGTTTGCAGATGTAATTCATATGGATGCCAATGGATCATAAGTTGTTGCCTAGAGTTCTTCTTCCTGTTGCCTTCTTTTAGCTGTCATTTTCAAGGAAAATGACAGCAAAAAAAGCACCTACTGAGAGGCATTTTGTCAGTGTACACTATGAAGAATGCCAAGAGATTTCCAGAAAAGCCTCATATAAGTCTGTGAACATTCATATTTAAGATACAGAAATTTTTAATGTAGAAATTAGGTTAATATAGAACGGAAACTTACTATTTGCAGCACATTTGGATAAGTGTTTAATTGCAAAGGATTCAATTATCTGAAATATTTCCAAATTTAACTCCTCAGACACTTTCTTTACACCCTAAGCTTATTTTAACTTTAGATGTTTCAGATTAGTGAATCTCATAGATGAGACTTTTCTGGAAGTCATGGCATTCTTCATAGTACACTAACTAACTCAGCAGGTGCTTTTATATTCAAAATATGTGATACATAATTTCACTGAAATGGTCATTTTTCTCATTTGTATGCACTAAAGAATTCATCCACAATCATTATTACCAACTTATGAAGCCAAATGATAATTTGTGATGAGTTCTAGATCAGTGTCATTGACATGAATGTGAGAATCTTTTTTGTTGATTTGCAGACTACCCCCATATCCCAGCATTTGAGCAATCTGCCATAAACTAAACCTGGTAAAAGTATAGTGTTATGAAGTGAATATATAAGTCTGTGAACATTCATATTTAAGATACAGAAATTTTTAATGTAGAAATTAGGTTAATATAGAACGGAAACTTACTATTTGCAGCACATTTGGATAAGTGTTTAATTGCAAATAAAAGAAACATGACAACTGTTAAATTTTATTTAATAACTCTCCTCCATGCAATTCATGTCAACATAAATAAAAGTGACAGTTCCATAAGGATAAAATTCAGCAGAATATCATAACAAGACTGTTCAAGTCTCTCTTTTATGCTGTTCTACAACACAATATATTACTCTCATTCTAATAAACATGAAAAAATGTTATGTACACAGTACATACAGTGGAGATTTAAATAAAACTTGTCTACATATCGTCATTGTCTCAGTTTATACAATAGTAACAAAAGTGTATGGGAAGACTTGAATGTTAAAAAGTTTAATGAAGAACTAGTACCTATACCAGAAGTAAGCAAAGGGACACCAAACTCAATAAAGCTGCAGTAATGTTGTTTTAACAGCAACCAATTTTACTGCAACTTTTAATGAACTGAAGTTTTTCTCTATCTTATGCTTTAATGAGATTTAAAAATCATATGTGTTAACAAAATTTTAAATATGATTCAATGGTCAAAACAAAAGAGATCAGTTCACTCTTCCAATGATTCTTGGAAGAGTGAATTATTTTTGAATATCGATAACCTTTATCTCAGATGCAAACTTTGCATACATTTTTTATCTTTCTTTCTTTCTTTTTTTTTTTTTTTTTTGTAAGTATAATACAATGAATATCATGATTTTATTTTATAAATTATGCAAGCAAAAAAATTGTTTTAAAAACATTAATCTCAATACTGATAACATTAACAATTAATAATGATGATAATGCAACATTTAAGTTGCATTTAATTAAAGCCAAAACATTTGAAAGTTTATTTTTCACTTATTGTGATTTTAAAGTGAAATTTACATATTTGTCTGGTTGGCCAAGTAGTTAATGTATCTGCTTTCCAATCGATAGGCTGCAACTTTTAATCCCACAGAGGTTATGAATGTTTGTTTGGTGGCAGATGAAATTTCATCATCCAGTGTGAAACCAGCATTCTGCTTTTTTGGGGAGGCCTGAAAAGTTCTGTATTTGGTTTCTAGAGCAGGTTTTTTTTTTTTTTTGATTATGTAAATATATATAAAAATCTAAATTTAAAAAATCCATAGCCCTCCCATGATACTAACATACTTTATATATTAGTATAACATACTTAATATATCCCATTCATGAAGGGTTGTAAACCTTTCATCAGTGGGAGTGACATTAAAAAAAAAAAGTGTTAGTATTAATAAACAGATATTTTGAAATCTACTGCTGAGTAGAAACAGAGTAGTTTTTTTGTTTTTGTTTTAATGATAATCCCATCTATGAAAGGTTTTAAAAACTTCAGCAAATTTAGCACTATTGGTGGACTAAGTGTTAGTCAATCTAGAAACCTTATTCTTGAGAACAAACAATGAGTTTTGTCAAGCCACTTTGTGCCTTAAATAAGCAAGGTCTCAGACAGGGCAATGAAAATCATCTACAACAACTTTCATAAGCATTCGTGTTACAGCAGGATTTGAACCTGCTGGCAGGGAAGCAGAGACACAATCCATTTAGCCAAACAGGTAGGTGTTATTACAGAAGGTAGTTTAGCACTATTCCTTGAAAGCTGGAGTTAAATGTATATATTTGAATATACATAATCCTAACTTCATTTAAAGTAACAAAGTTCTTAAGTGGATACGTGTGTAAGCTACAAAATTTGACTCTGTCTGGAGATCTTTGAAGCATGTGGCGGGTGATTTTAAGCGGTGGTAGGGAAAAATGTTTTTTAAACGGTGTATGGTGCGAATTCTTTTGTAAATTGTGAAAACTGCATTTTTTTCCTCAGTAACACAAGTGTTATTTAGTGGTGCTGCTTTTGGAGTTTCATTGTTACCGAGTTTCGTTGGGTTACCGAGAAGGTGAGGTCACAGTCAGCAGCATTGCAGTGGAATAGAAGATAAGTTTTCGCTATCTAGTATAGTTGAATACAGCGTTATATTTATATATATGTGTGTTTATATTTAGCATTTATTTATTTATATATATATGTATGTATATCTGTGACACAGTGTTCATATATATATATATATATATTTTTAGCGATTAGTTTAGTAGTTACGTACTTAGCAATAAGGAATGATGGAGAATGCAACTGCAATCACAAATGGCATGTCACCAAGTCCTCCGCCATTTAAGAACTCTATTATACGTAATATAATAAAGGACTTTATGGCATGCATGCTTCCCGAAAGTTGGATATGTGGTGGGTGAGAGAAGGGGGGAGTGCATATATGCACAAAATACAGACAGTAGAAGGAAATTAATGAATTAGATATATCGATAACCGACCTAGTTGCTTCAGGGATAGGAAATGAATGTCGGGAAATGAGTAGTGTGATAGGAGAGAATGACGAGCAAAGTATGAATGAGAAAATAAGAGTTGGGAGTGTGGAAGGCTTGAGTGACTGTGAAGTTTACAAAGATGGTTTGGATTGGGTAAATGAATGGCGAGTAAGAGTGACTAACTTGCAGAGAGGGATAGATGAGCTGAAAGAGGAGGTGGAATATCTTGTGAATGAGATGAGAAGTATGAAAGATGAGATTAGGAGAATGGAAAAGATATATGCAAGGCGAATCAGAGTAGGAGTGAGAGAGAGGTTTGAGAATGATAGAAGAGGAGAGAATGGGAATAGTAGAAGAGAGGGAATGAGAGAGTTATGAAAATGATAGAAGAAGAGAGAATGGAAACAGTAATAGAGAGGGAATGGTAAGAGGTGTAATGTATGGTGACTCAATGATCCATGGTGTGCAAGATAGAATGAGTGAGGAGTGTTTGCCTAGAGGAACAATAGAAATTGTGGCTATGGCAATTAAGTGGGGTAAAGGGTGGATGAGATGATTGTAATGGCAGGAACAAATGACTTGAGAGCTAATGTAAATTGAGCGGCGAGAGATACGAGATTCTTGCTTGAGGTAGTACGAAAGAAGACAGAGAGAGGAAAGATAGTGTGCTTGTTGCCTAGGTATGATTGTGATGAGATGAGCGGAAGAGCAGTAATATTAAATAACATAATAGCTAGAATGTGTCACAAGAGAGGATTGGAATATGTGGATACTTGGAGAGCATTTGAGGACAGAGGAATTGTATGCGAGAGACTGCTTGCATTTGAATGAGGAAGGACGTAGGCATCTGGAGAGATTGCTGTTCTGAATGAGTCAGCAGGGAAACTAGAGGGAGTGTTGAGCCAAGTGGAGTCTAGAGGGGATAATGCTAGGTAGAGAAATAGTGGCATTTTTATACTTTATACTAATGCCAGGAGTATCCAGAATAAAAGAGAGGAATTGGTGGCGCTGATAGCATCAGCCTGGCCAAAGATTACAGGATCACTGAGACGTGGTTGACAGAAGAGGATATAATAACAGGAATAGAAGTAGCAGGGTACAGCATTTTTTGGTAAGATAGAAAGGGAAAGCAGGGTGGTGGAGTACTGCTTATGATCAGAGGCAACTTATGTCTCTAAGAATGGAGCCTTTGGAAGGAAGTGACACTAATGATTTTGAAAGCATATGGTGTGAGGTAGAGAGAGAGAGAGAGGCAAGATGGGATATTTAGTGGGGTGTTGCTACAAACCAAGAAGCACAGAGGATGGGGACCAGGAGATGTTTAGACAGCTGAGCTTGGCAAGTGCAAGAAGAATGATTGTTATGGGAGATTTTAACTACAGCAGTATAAATTGGGGAGAGGAAGATGCATGTAGCAATAAGGGAATGGAATTTCTAGAATTCTTTAGGAACAAATATCTTAGGCAACATGTAATAGAGGGAACAAGAGGTTCAAAGGTTTTGGATTTGGTCATAGCATCAGAAGAGTTGATAATAACTGAGATGCCATCTCTCCCACCAGTTGGAGAGAGTGACCATGTGGTTTTGACTTGGAAGATGAATAGACATGCAGGGGTATTAAAGAGACAGGAACATATGTGGAATTATAAGGCAGGTGATTATAATAGTCTTAGACATCAACTTGGGGAAGTTTCATGGAGGGAGGAATTGGAAGGCCAGGATATCATTAGTGCTTGAGAAATTGTGAAGGAATATTTAGCAGCAACAGTAAGCTGTATTCCACAAGTGAAGGGGATACAATTTGGTGTAAAGTGGATGACAAACAATATTAAACAGGAGCTGCATGCGAAAAAGAGGCTATGGAAGAGATATAAGGAGACAGGAGAAGAGCAGATCCATTAAGAATATAAGACACAGGCCAGGAGAGCGACTAATATGGTAAGGAAGGCAACATGTAATAGAAGAGAAGAGATTGGCCCTAAGATGCAAACAATATCCTAGGGAATTTTTTAGCTATGTGGCCGGTGGGAGGAGAAATGATTGTGGAAGAATGACATTGTGGGGAAAAAATGGGAATAGAGTGACTGATGCAGAGGACATATTGGAATTGTTCAATAAACACTTTATTGGTGTATTTCATCCTGGAGGAGTAAATTTTAATACTAGAGGCATAGGACAGGTTTAGAGATTTAGAGGTGCAGGAGGAGAACGTGTTCCAAATACTGACTACTCTGGATGTCAGTAAAGCTGTGGGACTGGATGGTATTTCATCACAAGTTTTGAGAGAATGTGGTAAGGAACTGACAGCTCCTTTGACTTGGCTTTTCAATGAAAGTCTGGCTATGGGAAAGGTGCCAGGGAATGGAAGGAAGGTAAGATACTGCCATTGCATAAGGGCAGCAGCAGACTGGAAGTGTCTTATAGGCCAGTTTGTGTGTCATAAGTAGTTGTTAAGATCTTGGAGAAATTAGTTAGGGACCATATACAACATTGGACAGATGAGAGTAATGTTATCGGTGAGAGTCAACATAGATTTGTGAGGCGCTCTTCATTTAGTAATAAGCTAGCCTTTTATGATAAAGTTACAAGAGCAGTAGATGAGGGAAAGGCACATACTGCCATTTTCTTGGATTTAGCAAAGGCATTTGACAGGGTGCAACATGATAAGCTGATATTCAAGTTGCAGCACATGGGTTTGGATGTCAGATTGGTCAACTGGATTCAGGATTGGCTGTCCGATAAGAATCAGAGAGTTGTGTATGGTGGGGCAGTTTCAAGGAGGCAGAAGGTTACAAGTGGGGGTCTCATAGGGCTCAGTACTGGGACCTATATTGTTTAAACTTTATATCAATGACATTGTCGGATTGCAGGGGAATATTCAGTTGTTTGCAGATGATGTGAAGCTGGGAAAGGTTATTAGTAATGGTGCAGGTGTGGTAGTTATGCAAGAGGATTTGAATAAGCTAGACAGATGGGCAAATGAAGTTTAATGCAGCAAAATGTAAGGTCTTGAGGTTTGGGACACATCGATGGGATGATATATACTGGAGGAAGTAGGGGAGACAAGAGATTTGGGTTGATGATTGAAAGAAACCTGAAATTCAAGGGACATATTGCAAAGGTGGTGAAGGTAACACAGAGGATTGCTGCAATAATGAGAAGGATGCCAACCTGCAGAAATAAAAGAGTTATCATTCTGTTGTATAAGACCCTGATCAGACCACACTTAGACTATTGTTCTCAGATTTGGTCCCCAGGATTTGAAGGGGATAAATTAACTGTGAAAAGGGTACAGAGGCAGATAACAAAGACAGTTTCAGGACTGTATACAATGTTAGTTATGAGGATTGGCTAAGGGAATGTGGACTGCAGA